>NC_080065.1:166714894-167021394 GCF_949987535.1 Balaenoptera acutorostrata
TACTCTTTGATGCGGTGCGCGGGCTTATCATTGTGGTGGCTTCTCTTGTGAAGCACGGGCTCTAGGAGCGGGGCTTCAGTAGTTGTGGCACATGGGCTCAGTAGTTGTGGCTCGCTGGCTTTAAGCACAGGCTCAGTAGTTGTGGCACACAGGCTTAGCTGCTCTGTGGCATGTGGGATCTTCCTGGACCAGGGCTTGAACCCGTGTTGCCTGCATTGACAGGTGGACTCTTAACCACTGCACCACCAGGGAAGCCCTGAAGAACCTCCTCTTGACTCCACTTGATGATTTGCAGGAAATTCCTCTGGGTATCACTGGTTTCTCATGGTTCACTGATGGTTCTTATTTAAAAGGTGACAGTGGCAAATATCGTGCTGGGTATTCTACTGCAACTTCTTTTGAGGTTGTTGAGGCAGCATCTTTACTTATGGGTAATTCAGCCTAATAGGCTTACACAGGCTTGAGCTCTTACACAGGCCTGTACTTTAGCCAAGGGCAAAACTGCCAATACTTATACTGATAGTAGATATGCTTTTGGTGTAGCTCATGCTTTTGGAATGTTGTAGAAGCAACATGGTTTCCTTACTTCCAGCTGAAATAAAACTTAAAATGGCCCCTATGTTTAGGTGTTATTGGATGCAACACTTTTACCTGCCACTTTAGCCATTAAGATTTCAGAACATTCTAAACTTGACTCTCTAGAAGCTAAGGGAAATTTATCTTACTGACATTTCCACAAGGAATGCTGCTATTAAAGGGACCAAAACCAGCCAAACCTCTGTCATGGTCCAAAGGGATATTTCCCCAAATGATAACTGAGGAAAACTGGTCCAGAGAATTTCAACAATTGGCCTCAGAAAAGGAAAAACAAGATTGGAAATTCAATAAGTTTTTTGATAACAAGAGAATGCTCTGGTTTGGACCAAATAACAACCCAGTCTTACTGAAGACTCTAAAATTCCCACCCTGACTGGACCTGCACATTATCTGGTGATCTGAAAGTAAAGATTTCCCAGAACTGAAGCAGATGATGTCTGAGTTCTACTTCCCTCACTATTTGGGGGACTTGCATGTGACTTGCCATGGTTGCAGACCCTGAACTGTAATTCTCTGCTGAATAAACCTATTTTTTCTGGAGAAATATCTGGCAGTCTATTTGTTTTCAGTCAACACAATTCGGTGACATTTAGTACAACTACTTTTGCACAACCCTCACCACTATGTAGCCCCAGAACATATTCATCATCCCCCAAAGAAAACCCTGTACCAATTAAGCAGTCACTCCCCATTCATCTGTTCCCCAGCACTGGAAACCACTAATCTACTGTCTCTTGGATTTACCTATTCTGGATATTTCACATAAATGGAATCATACGTGGTCTTTGTGTCTGGCTTCCTTCACTTAGCATAATGTTTACAAGATTCATCCATGTTGTGGCATGTATCAGCATTTTATTTCTTTTTCTTGCTGAATAATATTTCATTGTATGAATATACTACATTTTGTTTATCCATTCATTGAGTGATGGATACTTGGGTTATTTCCATCTTTTGGCTATTGTGAATAGTGCTTCTATGAACAGTTGTGAACAGGTTTTTGTGTGAACAAATGTTTTCAATTCTCTTGGGTATATACCTAGGAGTTGAATTTCTTGGTCTACGGTAATTCTGTATTTAACACCACCGAACTGTTTTCCATAGCAGCTGCACCATTTAACATTCCCACCATTAATGCCCAAGGGTTCAATTTCTCCACATCCTTACCAACATTTGTTATTAAAAAAAATAGCCATCCTAATGGGTGTGATATGATATCTCGTTGTGGTTTTGACTTGCATTTCTTGCATTATGACTAATGATGTCAGACATCTTTTCATTTGGTTATTAGCTATTTGTATAACTTCCTTAGGAAAATGTCTATTCAATTACTTTACCCCTTTATAATTGGATTGTCTTTTTTACTTGGATTGTGTCACATTATGAGTCTTTAAAAAAAATATTTCAGACATGAGGCTTTTAGAAAATATTTGCAAATATCTTGTTCCTTTCTGTGAGTTGTCTTTTAATTCTCTTGATAGTGTCTTTTGATACACAAAAGTTTTAATTTTGATGATGTTCAATTTATTGAATTTTTCTTTGTTTGCTTGTGTTTTGTGTCATATCTATGAAAATGTTGCCTAATTCAAGGTCATGAAGAGTTTCACCTATGTTTCCTTCTAAGAATTTTATAGTTGTTAAAATAGTTTTAGCACTTACATTTAGGTTTTGATTCATTTGGAGTTAATTTTTGTATGTGTTGTGAGGTATGGGTCAGATTCATTCTTTTGCATGTGGATATCCAGTAGTCTCAGCACGAGTCATTGAAGAGACTATATATTCCCCCATTGAATGGTCTTTTTAGTGTTGTCAAAAATCAATTGACCATAGATATGTAGGCTCTCAATTTGATTCCACTGAGCTATATGTTTTTCTATATGCCAATACCACATTGTTTTGATTACTGTAGCTTTGTAGTAAGTTTTGAACCTGGGAAGTGTTCTTCTTCCAAATGTGTTCTTCCTCTAAATTATTTCCACTATGTGGGATCCCTTGCAATTGCATATGAATTTTAGGGTCTGCTTTTCCACTTCTGCAAAAATGCTATTGGAGTTTTGATAGTGATTTGTATTGAATTTGTAAATCATTTTGGTAGTATTGTCATTTTAACAATCTCTTCCAATCCATGAATGTCAAATATCTTTCCATTTATTTAGGTCTAGGTCTAGGTCTTCTTTCATATATTTCAACAGTGTTTTGTAGTTTTCAGTGTACAAGTCTTGGACCTACTTGGTTAAATTTCTCCTTAAGTATGTTATCCTTTTTGATGCTATTATACATGAAATTCCTTTAATTTCCTTTTAAAATTTCTATTACTAGCATATAGAAATAAAACTGATTTTTACATGTTGATCTTATATCCTGAAACACTGCTAAATTCATTTACAAGTTCTAATTGAATTTTGGTAGTTGTTCAGCTTTTCTATATATAAAGTCATGTCATTTGCAAATTGAGAAAATTCTTCCTTTCTAATTGGAATGCCTTTTATTTCTTTTCCTTGCCTAACTGCTCTGACTACAACTTCCAGTACAGTGTTGAATAGAAGTGGCAAAATCAGGCACCCTTTTCTTGCTCCTAATCTTAGGCGGAAAGCTGTCAGTGTTTCACTATTCAATATGATGTTAGCTGTGGATTTTTCATTACTGTACTTTATCATGTTAAGGAAATTCCCTTCTATTCCTGGCTTGTTCAGTAATTTTACATGATTGGATTTTGCATTTTGTGAAATGCTTTTCCTGCATCAAGATGGTTGTGTGTGTGTGTGTGTGTGTGTGTGTGTGTGTGTGTGTTTTGCCCTCATTCTACTAATGCAGTGTATTATATTGATTGCTTTTCTTATGCTGTACACATCTTCAATTTCTGGGATAAATCCCACATGGTCATGGTGCTTTATCCCGCTAGATTTATGTTAACTTGGCTAGGAGTTGGGCAACCACAGGTGTCAGAGGCTTCAAATTCCTCTAGTATCCTTGTTTTTGTCTCCACTATTGACAAAACACTAAACACTCCCTAAACACTCCTCCTCAAGGAGAGTCTGTATCTCTCTTTCTGCTGTAATCCAGTGTTGTTGGTGTGTTGGCAAGCTGTGGGGTGGGGGTGGGAGTAGGGATGGGGGAGGAGGATTCTATAATCTTCCAATTAAATCCCAGTCTTAGTAGGCCTATGTCTAGGGCAAATGTTTATCCGGTGGTATAGCTTTTTCTCAAGCTCCTTGCCCTATACTCCCTCCTCTAGTTGCATCATTCCCAATCTTTTTCCTTGAATCCCCCCCAACCCCATCTCTTTGACTGTTTTCTCCTCCTTAGTGAGACAGGAAGGTTAGAGGGGGCTAAAGTGGGAGGAATGTCCTTACCTTGGCTAGCATAAGACTCTGAGAAACTCTTTTCCCCAGGAGAGTAGGCATTTTTGGTGGAGAAGACTCTGGGTGTATTTCACAATGGTTACCCTTCCTCCACTAGAGCCCTAAGGGAATATTTCTCAGGTCGCCACCACGCAAATCCAACCGGGTTTCTGGATCTAATGACAATGGAAATGTGGGGGGCTCTTAAGACTGTGGACCCCCAGGAGTTTCTCACTCTCAAGACAGTCCACACAACCTTCAGCAATTTATCAAAATGAGCATTTAAATATTTCTACCAGTTTATGGCTTCAGTAATTTCTGTTCCAGGTAAGCAGATCTCGGCTGTATCTCTCTGGATATGCCTGTCTCTCCAGATTTCAGTGTTGCAATTTGCCCACCAACCTCAGTTCTCAGGAAGATATAAGAAAAGTCGCTGATTTTCAGCCTGCCCAAATTTTTCTTGTTGTAAGGATACAAGCGATCACTTGCAAGCTGTTTACATGTCATAGCTGAAACAGGAAGTCCAAACAAGTTTTTGAATGCTAGAAAGTTGAAGATTATGAAATGCAAACAAAATCACAAAAATTCTTTAAATGCTCAAATGTTTAAATGCTGAAGTAATGCAACAGTTTCACAATAAGTACTCCAGTGTCAACAGAAAGAATATCAGGTGTTGTCTGTGCAGAATTATGCAGAAATGCAGAATATGGGCAGGATAGCCAACACCCTGCATAGAATCCATTACACTTTGATTCAACTTTGAATAAATTGTTTGCACTTTTGCACATCCACCATAATTTGCATTTGTATTATCTCTATGAAAAGCAGTACACTTCTCATTAACTCAATAAGTTAGCAGCAGCCTTCTAAGCAAGACTTTTTCACGAGAAAAACATACAAGCAAAGGGAATTTTTTTTCAGTATTGTGATTACTTGCATCTTGGGCTGTGTTGTAAAAAGACAAGGCATTTTAGATCTTTAATAATCTCTGTAGTAGTAAATAGAGCTATTACATTTTTAAAATTATTGCAGCATTTTATCCTGGCACTTAAAATTTGTTTGCAATTTTAGAATCAGAAACTACTCCTGGTATGTTTGATCAGTCATTTGTGATGAAAAGATTGATAATGATGATACACAATGTGGACAGTCATTACAACTTCTGCTGTGATTATTTTATTTTCATCCGAATTTGTTTTAATTAGAAAATGTATTTTATCTGTTTATAGCTGAGATAATCATATATCATCTCTTAGGTTTAGCCGTTAATAGATACTGGTTTATAAATGACTTTCTATCATTTTTTTATATTGAATGAACAGTTTCATGCTGTGGAAAAGGTTTCAAAAGGACTTTTTCCCTCATTTAATAGATAACCAATGTTCTGAAAATTAATCATGAATTTACATTTGCATTTGGGATTCAAATACTAGATGATAGCAAACACCACAGGAATTGAAAATATTGAATTTGATAGTCTCATGGCATCATTAATATGTTTGTCACTCACGAGGCTAAAGTTATAACAGTAAATTGGGGTTGAACTGTAGAAGTTGTTACAAACTAACAATAAATTGAACTTTGATATGTGATGCGGAAAAGGTGAACTTCATGTATGGCTGCAAGGGAGAGCTGTATTTGCAAGGAAGAACCTCCCCAAAGAAAGCCACAGCTGATCTCATACAAGGTTTTGGGAAGCTTGGTTCAAGGATTGGTGGATTTTCAGAAGCAGAAGTGTTTATGGATTGACAGACTTTCAATTATGTTAGTGTGATCACTGAAATAAGGCTGTTATTGACTGGCATACTTTCACAAGTATGGTCACTGGAGTGAGGTATCTGCTGACTGACCTGTCCACAGGCATGGGATGGTAACAAATCGGCTGACTTTCAGAAGCTGAAGTCTCTTTAACTTGCTGTCAGAAGCATGGCCACTGTTGATTTTCAGAGCATGTGTACTGATCCAAAGTAATCTCTAATTAATGGTGATTACTTGCTTACAACTTGAGACTTTGACAAAAAGAAGTCTTTTCCTTTCTTTACTATGGAAAAGAAGACTTTCAATTCTCATTTACCTTCTCCTACCCCCACCCTGCCCCCCAACTTTGGTCTTTCCTCAGCCAAAAATATGAGAGACACTATAAGGGATTGTTTTGGTCTTTGTGGAGATATAATATTCAGCTAGCATTGCCACCTAAGTAATTTAAGTGCCAATTATTGAAGCAGAAAAATAGCTTCAACTGCTCGATTTTCATTATTGGGAAAAAGCACAACTGATTACAATAAGGGTGACCTGACAAAATCAACACAGGATGCAGTTCAAAATCATTCAGGGGCTTCCCTGATGGCGCAGTGGTTGCGAATCTGCCTGCCAATGCGGGGGACACGGGTTCAAGCCCTGGTCCGGGAAGATTCCACATGCCGTGGAGCAACTGGGCCCATGAGCCACAACTACTGAGCCTGCGCGTCTGGAGCCTGTGCTCCGCAACAAGAGAGGCCGCGATAGTGAGAGGCCCGCACACCGCGATGAAGAGTGGCCCCCGCTGGCCGCAACGAGAGAAAGCCCTCGCACAGAAACAAAGACCCAACACAGACAAAAATAAATATAAAAATAAATAAATAAAGATTACTATAAAAAAAATCATTCAATGCGAGACATATCCAGTATACACAGGATACCTGGCAACCCTACCTTCGAGTCAGCTTAGCTTTCTCATTCACCAACCTCATCTGTTTGCTTGTGAACACCATGTCTTATTTCTTCTAATACACTATCTTGTCTCCTGTTCTCCATATATGCTGTCCCTGCTTGAGTTTGGACTCTCATTCACCTATCACTTGAATTACCATAGCCCTGATTTCTAGGCATCAGTCTATACAGCTTTAATACATACTACACACACCCTCTACACATCGTTGCCAGAACAATGTTCCTTGCTTAACATTTTTAACTGACTCCATCAATTTCAGGATAAAATCCAAACTTTTTTTTTTTTAATTTTTTTAAAATTAATTAATTTTTCGCTGTGTTGGGTCTTCGTTTCTGTGCGAGGGCTTTCTCCAGTTGTGGCGAGCGGGGGCCACTCTTCATCGCTATGCGCGGGCCTCTCACTGTCGCAGCCTCTCTTGTTGCGGAGCACAGGCTCCAGACGCGCAGGCTCAGTAGTTGTGGCTCATGGGCCCAATTGCTCCGCGGCATGTGGGATCTTCCCGGACCAGGGCTTGAACCCGCGTCCCCTGCATTGGCAGGCAGACTCTCAACCACTGCGCCACCAGGGAAGCCCCAAACTTCTTACCATGGCAAATAGGCCCTTTGTTATCTGGCCTCTGTCGTCTACTCAGACTTTAACATCTGCCATTCTCCTGCTCATTAGTTCTATACTTGTTTCCATAAAGGTGTCATGGTATTACCCACCTCTACCTCTCCTATTTGGAATGCTTATCTCATCCTCTGGAGAGTTTATTATTCTTTCAAAACCTGGCTCAGGCATCATTGCCTCTGGAAAGCTTTCTCTGATGTCACCAGGTTTCCTTAGTTACATTCAATCTCTCCTTCATCATGTCCAAATCTCTACAACATTCTTGCACTGTAACATATTGTCACCACCTATCTATTTGCCTGTTAAAACAACCACACTTACATACAGTGACATAATAATTTGCTTTACTCATCTGATAGTCTCTTAACTCCATCCCCTTTCCTCCATTCATGGCTTATTGAAGGCCTGTGACTTTTTTCTTAAAATTCCCAGTGCGCAGTATAGTACCTGCCCCAAAGCTGGGACTCAAACAACCAACCAAACTACTGAGTTGTTTATAAATTACTCCTTTTGTTTTCTTAAAATTGTTTGACACTAGAGAACACCAAGTAGGAAAAACATACTCTTTATTTCATGAAGTGACTGATGTACCTTTCAATATTTTGGCACATATGCTAGATTCATTAAACTACTTTTGACAGCCCCTTCTATTGTGAATTTAGAATATGTGTTATTAAATATATATGTATAATATATATTAAATATACATTTAATAGCTTTAAACTTGAAAATCACTTATTTTTCCCTTTAATATACTTAAGATGACAGCTCACAGTATATAGCATGTATAATTTTATAATAAATGACTTCAGAGCAAAAAAAATAATTCTGAGAACAGAATTAAAAATTGGGTAGAAAATTTCCAATTCACAGCAATTACTAGAACAAAGGAAGAGAACAGGCTTTTATTTCTATTTTTAAATGAAATCCATACACAAAGTTTGACATCAAGTCAGGAAAAGGACAAACCCCAGAAAGTGAGAGGTAGTTTACAATTCAGTTTTATCTTTTATTTGGTCCTTTTCTCTAAAAATGTATAATTTCTTTGACCACATCTTTTATATACTATTACAATGTCAGTTACTTAAAAAAAAGTATTAACAGTTTACAGTTTAACAGGAAATCCAGTGCACACTTCCCCTCATCACCCAGATGTTTATAACAATTACATATGATATGCAGCATACGATGCTGTAAAGAAAACAATTATTTTACAAATGCCCAAAGTCAATGTCTCCAGTCAGGAATTCTTCATTTTAGGTTATTATAAAGTGTCTGATAGGATTGAACAATTTCCACTTTCCTCATTATCTATTACATAGGTTTATCCTTGGAATTTATTATTTGATGACTAAATCATAGAACAGCTTTTCATATCCATTACATTTATTACATTACTTTCATGTATTCTGATGAGCTTTGGTTTCAGAATTTCACACATGCAAACCTACTTTCTAGGGATTCTCTTCAATATGAATTCTATAATGATTAGTAAGGGATGACCTGTGATTGAAAAGTTTCCCACATGTATTACATTCATAGGGTTTCTCTCCAGTATGAATTCTCTGATGGGCAATACGTGATGAGCTTTGTCTAAAAGTTTTCCCACATGTATTACATTTGAAGGGTTTCTCTCCTGTATGAATCCTTCGATGTTGAATAAGAGCTGAACTTTGGCCAAAAGATATCCCACATTCTTCACATCGATATGGTTTCTCTCCTGTGTGAATTCTCTGATGATTACTAAGGGAAGAGTTACACCTGAATGTTTTCCCACACTCATTACATTTATAGGGTCTTTCTCCAGTATGCATTCTTTGATGTTGAATGAGAGCTGAACTTTGTCTGAAGGCTTTCCCACACACTTTACATTTACATGGTTTCTCTCCAGTATGAATTCTTTCATGAATAATAAGTGTTGAGTGGGAACTTAAGGCTTTACCACATTCATTACAATTATAAAACTTCTCACCAGTATGAATTATTCGGTGTCTGTTAAGTCGTGAAATAGAAGTGAAACCTTTTCCACATTCATTACATCTATAAGGTTTTTCTCCAGTGTGAATTCTTTCATGTTGAATAAGAGATGCACTCTGACTGAAGGCTCTCCCACATTCACTACATTTAAAAGGTTTCTCTCCTGTGTGAATTCTCTGATGATAACGAAGGGATGAACTAGACTTAAAGGTATTGCCACATTCATTACATAAATAGGACTTCTTTCTGGAATTCATTCTCTGACATCCAGGAAGGGATGTGTTGCAACTAGATGCCTTCCTACCTGGATTATATTTATAGGGGTTTTCTCCAGCATGGATTTTTTGATGTATAAAAAGGCCTGACCTTCTGCTGAAGGATTTACCACATTCTTTACATCTATAGGATTTCTCCACCGTGTGTGTTCTTAGGTGTTTATAAAGGGATGTACTGAGAGTGAAGGCTTTCCCACATTCTTTACATATATAGGGTTTCTCTCCAGTATGAGTTATTTGATGTTGAATAAGAGCTGAACTTTGGTTAAAGGCTTTCGAACAGTCTTTACATTTAAATAACTTCTCTCCACTATGGTTTTTCTCATGTTTACGAAGGGATGAAGTGTTAATGAAGGTTTTCTCACACATACTACATTTATAACGTTTCCCGGCTGTGTTGATTTTTTGTTGATTAAGTAAATTGGAATTCTGTTTGAAGCTGTTTCCTTGTATTTCACATTTTGGTGGGGATTTTTCTCTGGGAACCATCTGTTGCCTAACAAGGACTGACTTTGGGCTGAAGTTTTGGCCAAATTCAGTATTTTTATGTTTTCTTTCTATAGTGAGGATTTTTTTGTGAGTGACTGAAACTATCTGAACACTTTCTTTCTTCTTCTGCTTTTTCTCTAATCTGTCTTCATATTTGTAGGGTTTTTCTGATTTGAAGTCCCAGGGTCCATTCCTTTTGGATCTTTTCATTATCAGCTCCTGAAATGAAGAACCTTGCGTTTGAGTTGACTTTGTGGTTTTATAACTGTTCTTCCATCCTGGAAGGGAAAGAAAAAACTGGAGATGTTTCATGTGATACAGCATTTGGCTACTGAGACTAAATGTATAGACTGAATATTGATGGTATTTAAATAAGGTCTTGGTATCCGGCCAAAAATAGTAAGAAGAAAAACTTAAGAGATTTAAGTGGTACAGAGAAACAAGCAACAGGAGTTGAGAACAACAGGGTGGAGAAAAGATTAAACAAACCCATTTAAAGAGGGTGAGTGTAAGAGTGATGAGAAGAACTGGCTAATGGAAAATGGAGAAGAGGGATTCAAAGGGGAGCCATGAATTGGAAAAGGCGGCCTGGGATCAGAGTCCAAAGCCCATGACAGAATCCTAAATTATCTTCCTGACATTTTTCTTCTTTGTGTTATCATTCCTAATCTGGAAAGTCTTCATCCCTTTTCCCTCATGCCAAATTCCTTTGTATCCTTCAGAATTAGTTCAAAAGCTAACTCTGAGTCCTTTCTTAACTGTGAGTTTCCATAGTGCATTCCTCTTATTATAGGCACTCACCACAGTGTTTAAAAAATATATATATATATATTCTATATATGTAATTATACTTATCTATATCTAAATATTTTTCACTTTCTTTTTCTACCCTAATGTTCTCTGCAAGCAGATTAGCATGCCCTATTAACCTACAGATCTTCCTAATGGCATCTGAATTATACACAAAATGTTTGTTTTGTTAATCTTCCTTAATAACTTATATATACCTAATTTGAACAATGTCAAATAATCTCAATTATTTATATATTAATTTCACACACACACACACACACACAAACACACACACAGGATTCAAGCACTTGCATGAGAAGTTGCCTTCCAGGACAGTACATTATACAAGCAATGGGAGGGTTTCAGAGCCAGTTCAAACAGGAAGTAATTACTGAATTAATCTACAGAGGTGTCAACAGGTAGGCATGAAGCCAAAAGTTGCAAGATAAGAAAGCAGCCTTGCTCATTCATCAAGCAGGAGATGCTATGCAAGCAGCATAGGAAAGAGTCAAGGATCAGTAAGACAAGAATAAACATAAAAAGGTAAAAAGGGCTAACATGATAAGGTGGTAAAAAACAGAATTAAATTCAATAAATTTTAAAATTGGGTAAGGACACAATTCATTGAATATTAAATTCTGTCAGGGGAATAGGTATACATATAGTTTGGCATTTTCTCCTGGGCTAGAGTAACCATTTAAAGGGCTCCTTTGCAACTCACTGTATTTTGAGATTCCTATCTGACATTCACTTTCTCACCTGTATACAGATTCTCTCTGCTTGGTGAACATAATATATTCTGCTTTTCTCTTTTCTTCTACCAGTGTTAACTTCTCAGTTTCCTTCATGGGTAACTTTTTCTATTTCCATTTTAAAAATTGCTTTCCCTAGGGTTTGGGATTTTTTTCTCCCACTCTACACACCCTCTCTGACTAATTTTATATGCACCCATCTTTACTATTTTTTTTTAAGGCACTGATACTTGCCAAGCAGAGCAAGTGAGAATAACACTCATTTTAAAATACATATATAGATAAGTATCAATAAATCACTCATTAAATTAGGGACCACATCTTCTGGAAGAGCCCATAATGTGCATTTGTGTAATAGCTCTTTCTCACTTAGCCAATCACAAAACCTATCTGCTCTCTAATTTTTACTCTTTGTTGTAACAGAAAGAGGAGTTTTTTATTTTTTGTTCAACACCTTTTAATTTCCTTGTCCATCTAAGCCTTGCTTAAGTGATCCAAATTTCAGTAACATTATTTGGGCACAAGTGTGGGAGGCAGTGGTAAAAATGGAGTACTTTCCCTGTGAACATCAGTCATTAGTTCTAGGTTACTACACGAGCTGGGAAGAAGATAGCAAGATTCCAAAATTTTGGATTGTAGTTTATAAGGCAAAGTTAGAGACCCTGCCTTAGGTCTGTATGTAAAGACTGCAGTTTTACAACCAACAACTTTACTAGAGCCTGAGCACTGGGCTCGGGTACCTAAATGGTACTCTTTCTCATGCTTTACTGTTCCACCATAGTCTCCTAACTAGTCTTCCCACCTCAAATCTTGCTGTCAATTCAGTCTCCACGCTGTAGCCACAGTAATCTTTCTAAAATCCACATCTTACCATGTTGCAAACTTCTGTAAGATCCTCCAACTTATCTTCAATGATTTGTATATAAGTAAGGTCCAGAGTACTTAACATGGTCAACAAGGTGTTTCATGATCTGACCTTCATTCACCTCGGTACTCATTTCCCTCCTCTGGTTTCTTGCCAGGTATGCTGAACTGCATGCAGTTTCTGGAGCACTACATGTTTTTTTCTTATTTCGTTATCTCTGCATATGCTGGAGACATCCTTTCCACTCACAAATATTTATTAAGTGCCTACTATGGACCAGGTAATGTTCTAGGGAATGCAAAGAATGTGATGAGTAAGACAGAGTTCCAGTCTTTGAGGAGCTTATACCTTGGTTTTTTGTATGTGTATGTGTGTGTGTGTGTGTGTATGTGTGTATGATGGAGGGATGGACTGACATATAATAAGTAAACAAATAACAACCATATGGATGTGTGAAGCAAGAGCTTCCTGGGCAAAGGAAACAGCAAACACGAAAGTGTGGCGACTTCTGAGGAACAGCAAAGAGGCTGTGTGGCTAGAGTGCAGCGAGCAAAAGAGAAAATGGTAAATAACATTGGAGGAATAGGTAGAGGCAAGTCATATAAGGCCTCACAGGTCATGTAAGGACTCTGGAATTTTATTCTAAGTATGATGGGAAGTCACAAGGCAATTACATGCTCACTCAAGTTGGCTACTGTGTAGAGAACAGACTGTTGGGACACAAGTGGAAGCAGGGAGCAGGGAAGATTAGGAGGCTCCTGTAGTCAAGTAGGTGAGAAACGGGGTAGAGGTAATATGGTGACTACATCCTTATCACATACTAACAGAACTGGAATTGCTGGTGGACTGTATGTGGGGTGCTGAGAGGGAATAAAAGAGTTAGGGAGCACTCCTAGGTTTCCAGCCTGAAAACAATGAATGCTGGCACAAGCTACTGAGAAGGAGAAGACTAGGAAAAGGGCAAGTCTCAGGGGTTATTCTGTTTCAGATATGTTGGTTATGGCTGAGATGCCTTAAGAGACACTGATGAAGATACTGAAACATTCAGTTTTATGTATTATTTTGGAGATATTTTTAGATTATTTTGGAAAAGGTTAGAGCTACAGTCAGGTGTTTAGGAGTCATCAGTAGGTAAGTTTTATTTAAAGCTGAAGAACTGGGCTTCCCTGGTGGTACAGTGGTTAAGAATCCGCCTGCCAATGCAGGGGACATGGGTTTGAGTCCTGGTCCAGGAAGATCCCACATGCCGCGGAGCAACTAAGCCCGTGTGCCACAACTACTGAGCCTGCGCTCTGCAGCCCGTGATCCACAACTGCTGAGCCTGCGCACCTGGAGCCCGTGCTCCACGACAAGGGAAGCCACCACAATGAGAAGCTCGCGCACCGCAACGAAGAACAATCCCCGCTTGCCGCAACTAAGAGAAAGCCCGCGCGCAGCAACGAAGACCCAATGCAGCCAAAAAAAAAAAAAAAAAAAAAAAAAAGCTGAAGAACTGAAAAATCACTTAGGCACTGTAATACTAGAGGGCAAGAAAAGAAAAGCAGAAGAGTATGGTGGTCCAGAAGCCAAAGGAAGAAAGTACTCCAGGGAGGAGGCAATGATCAACTTTGTTAAACAATTTAAGAATTAAAAACTTAACCCTGATTGTGCCAAGATGGAGACTGCCTGGGATTTAATAACTGCTTTTCATGGAATAGTAAGGAAGAAAGCCCCACTGGAGTGCACAGAAGAAACAATGGGAGGTGAGAACATGGAGACATCAAGTATAGAAATGCTTTTGAAAAGTTTTGTTTAAAGGAGAATAGAGAAATAGGACATGGGGAGTTTTTATTTTTTAATGGAAGTAATTACAGCTACAAGGGTCCATACCAATACTGGGAATCTCACCTCAACTCTACTTCAAGTGCCAATGCCTTAGTCCAGAATGGGACTAATAAAACAGTCATGTTTCCCAATGAAGGGGACATGAGTCCTGGATTATGGACATCCTAACTGTTCTTTATGGTCTGCTTAAAGTTTTCCGTAGGTCTAAGATATGTCTCCTGAAGTGCAGTTCAACTTTTGCTCTCTCCCAGAATCAAGCCTGGGCCTGAGCTAACTCATGAACAAGGTTATGACTTAGGTCAGAAGTTTAGAGACCAGGTGATCTTGCCAATGACCACCACCCTGACTAGTTCCTGTCATTAGGTCTAGATTCTCCTCCCTTGGTGCTTATGAAACTCTGTGAGTCTCTCTTCAACCTTCTCTCCCTAGATGATTTCATCCACTCCCACACCTCCTATCTGAATGACTATCCTGACCCTCAAAACACTTTACAGAGGTATTTCCAGCTGCCTGCTAGACTCTTCATTTGAGTCTTTTTCTTCAAATTCAGCTTGTCCAAATCCGAATCCAGTGCATTCCTTTCAAACTCTTTTTTGTGTTTCTGAGTTCTGAATTATATCATAACTTCTTCAGCTCCTTTGCCATGAATTCTTAGTTTCATCTCAGAATCTTCTCTCCCCTGCATTCCAAGTCTAGTCAGTCATCAAATTCCCTTGAATCTCTTCACTAAGATGTCTCTAACAACCATCATTAATACATCCAAGTTCAGGATCTCCTTACTCAATAGTGACTATTGCTATTGACCTTCAATTTGATCCTTTGACCCGTTTCTCACCTTTCTAGTATTACTTCCCACCGAATTTAACCTTCTTACTATATAGAACTCCTCTTATTATTTCAAAAAGCATTGATTGCTCCTTATTGAATTCATTCATCAAATACTTTAAAAGCACCTACAATATGTCAGGCTCTATCCCAGGCATGTGATCCACAAGACATTCCAGATCTGGTAATGAAAGAAACAGTTAACGTCTTTAAGGAGTTCCCAGTTTGGCATTAGAGACAAAAAAGGAGAAGTGTGATAATTTATACAACAAAAACACAAGACAGAAATGGATGAAAATGTGAGCTTACAAAAAATTCCAAAGCTGGGAAGGCATACAAGTGGTGGCCAGAATTTGGGGGAAGAAATGTCTAAAATGAGATTTTAAAGGATTAGCCATAGATTAGATGGAGGGATAGTGTGAGGGCTAAAGGCAGCATCAAAATCTTTGAACCCAAGCCAACTTTCCAGACCTATATCCTTCCCACCTTATCCTACAGGTGGTCAGATTCAAAATTATTCCTATAAAAATGTCACATGCATTTGCAGTCTCATAAGGTTTTCTAGAGTCAGAGAATTGAAGGAGCTATATGCTGAGAATTACACACAACACCACGATGGGGGCAGAACTACACATCTGTAAATGTATTCCAGAATGCCTGTGTTGGTGAAAAAGAGAAATGCTGTTTTAGAAATTCTGTTGTTGGTAATTCTGAGTTTTAAAGCTTTTTATTATGGAAAATGTTCAGCATGTACAAAAGTAGTGAACTGTACAATGAATTGCCAAGCCAGCATCAACAATCACTAATGCTGTTTCATCTATTACCTTATTATGGGTTGAATTTCATCACCCAAAAAAGATATGTTGAAGTCCTAATTTCCAATAACTCAGAATATGACCTTATTTGGTAACAGTAACTTCGCAGATTCAATCAAGTTGAGATGAGGTGATTAGGGTAGGTCCTAATATGACTGGTGTCTTTATAAAAGGGAAATTTGGACACAGGCAAGCACAGAAAGACCATGTCAAGATACCCCAGGGGAACACCAAGTGACAAGAGAAGCAGAGACTGGAGTGATGCAGCTGCAAGCCAAGGAACAAGGACCACTGGCCACCTCCAGAAGGTAGGGAGAGGCAAGGAAGGATCCTACCTGGAGTTTCAGAGGGAGCATGGTCCCGCAAAACTGTGAGACAATAAATTTCTGTTGTTTAAAGCCACACAGTTTGTGGCACTTTGTTGGAGCAGGCTGAGAAAATTAATACAACTCCCTTACGTCTCTTTCATTAGCATATGCTAAAGTATGCTAATTCCATATTATATCATTTCATCAATAATATTTCAGAACACATTTCTCAAAGATAAGAACTCTACTTGTAAACATAACCACATATTATACCCACCAAAATCAACATTATTGTTTGAAGTTATTTTTGCCTGTAAGGAATTAATTACATGTTCTTCACCCAATTCCAATGTGGTGGTGGGGGGGGGGGCGGTTTCCACATCAATAATAAGCAATTCTTGGATACCAACTGGGTGTCCTACAATTCAACTCTGACATTATCTACTTGGAGATAGCATCATATCCCACAGGTCAAGGGTTCAGTCCTACAAGACTGCCCCCTGCCTCCCTCAGACACCAGTCACAAGCCCAGGTTATCATCTGTACTTCTGACCAACTGACTATAAATCAGAGCTTCCCAAGATCCCCTTCTTAGGTTTGGTTAATTTGCTACAGTGGCTCATGGAACTCAGAGAAACATTTTGCTTACTAGATCACCAGTTAATTATACGAGGATATAACTTGGGAACAGCCAGATGGAAGAGATGCACAGGGCAATGTATGGGGAAAGGGCATGGAACTTCTAAGCCCTCTCTAAGTACACCACTCTCCCCAGATCTCCACATATTCACCAACCCAGAAGCTTTCTGAATCTGTCCTTTTGGGTTTTTATGGAGGCTTCATTACACAGGCATGACTGATTAAATCATTGGCCACTGGCAACTGATTCAACCTCCAGTCCCCCTCCCCTCCTTGGAGGTCAAGGGGTGGTACTAAGTTTCAACCCTCTAATCACATGATTGGTCCTGGCAACCAGGCCCCATCCTAAGGTAGGGTCCAAAAGAAACCTCATTAACATAACAAAGACACCTTTGTGGCTCTCATCATCTAGGAATTCCCAGGGTTTTAGGAGCTCTGTACCAAATATATATTTCTTGTTATAGATCATAATATTTATATAAATCACTAAGGATCTTTATTCAAGCTGCTGTGATTTAAAAGCATTTGAGATAATTTTTCTCTGTGTGACTAAGCCAACAACCTGAAACACAATTAGGGTCATTTGTTTCATTTTGCTTTCAGTATTTATGGAACACTTTTTCATTTTTATTTAATCTTGTTTTATAATTTATAAAACATTTTTATGGTTCCGAAGTCAACATTATAAAAACGAGGTACCTTAAAAAAATTCTACATTCTATCTTTGTTCTCTCAATCCTTTTTCTTTTTCTTCCTTCACCTTATAGGTAACCATTTTTATAGATCTGTTTTATCCTTTTTTTTTTTTTTGGCTTCTCTATTTTTTTTTTTTTTAATATAAGCAACTATACACTTTTTCTTTTTTGGTATCTCCTCCTTTCTTTGATAAAAGTCCTACTCTCACTGTTCTGTTCTGCACTTTCCCCTACTTAGTAATATCACCCCACAGTGGAATTTACAGAGTTCTTCCTCATTCCTTTTTACAGTGAGAATTCCACTGTGAGAATGTCCCTCACCTTATTCAACCAGATTCCTTTGATGGACAGTTGGATTAACTCTAACTGTAATACACCAGGACATCATATGGGTACATGATAAAGGTACAGCTTTAAACCAATATCCATATTGCTAATTAGAAATCATAGCATTTATAAAATTCTAGCCCAAACTGGACCCACTGGGCTAAAATTATCCAAAGCCACGTACAACCAAAATCACCTCTTCTGCCAGCCAAGAGAGCCAGCCTCCTTAGAATGAGGAAGCTCTTTATGTACTGACATGGAAAGAGTTTCAATATATATCAAGTGAAAGGGGCAGAATAATGTGTGCTGTATAATATAATTTGAGTGGACAAAGGAAAAAAAAGAAATATTTGTTTATATTTGCATAGAAGAGCTCTCCAGCTACTGCCTCCTTGTCACATCTCACCTTGTCATATCCCACACGTATTCATCTCCTCCTGCTCACTCACCCCTCAAGGGCTCCATTCTGGCTTCTGTCCTTACCACTACTCTCTCTAAGGCAACCATGGCCTTCATGTGACAAAGGCAAGATGCTCTCTTCAGTCCCCACCTAACTTACCTCTCAGCAGCATCTGATAGTGATGCCTCATTTTCCTTCAGATGCTCACTACCCAAGCTACAGTGACCCTGAACTTGCCTCCAAATTCTTCTCATGTTCCACCAGCTTCAATCTCCTTTGCGGCTTTTCAATCTCCTTTGTGCGCTCATTTTCCTCTACCTGATCTTTAATCCTTGGAGTTCCATAGCGTTGAGTCCTAGGCTCCTGATTCTTTTCACTCTGTACCCTTTCCACAGGCCAGCTTCATCTATGAACATACTCTAGGCAAGACTTCTCTACTCTCCATACCTAATTATACAACACCACACTCAAAACAGCAACTTACATGTCTCAAAGACAGCTCAACTGAATTTATGATTATTTCCTCCCCCCAACCTGTATAACCTTTTTTTCTCTGTAATTGGCACCAGTTCTGAATCAAAACTTTAAAAGGCATCCTTCACACCTCTCCTTCCGCTAATCAATTACCAAGACTTGTTTATTCTGCCATCTAAATATGTCTCAAGTTCACCTACTTTTCCCTAGCTCTACTGATACCATCCTTTATGAGACTTGACTTCAATGACACTAGACTCCTGAGTTTCCTTCTATAGTACACCTTACCCTTGTCTTCCCTAAGGGGTTCATTTCTCTCTGCCTAGCCATGAAATGCCAGAGTTCCTCAAGATTGAGTCCTAGGCTCTTTCTTGCTCTTGCTGTACTCTGAATCCACTCCACAGGCTAACTCAAACTCAACCACTGTTTCAATTATCTTTAGTGACAGGGTCTCCCAAATTTACATTTAATGCCCAGGGTATATTATGAGGGGTGGAACTCCAAATCAAACAGGCTATTTGACATCTCCACTTGAATAACTGGGTCAACCAAAGACAACTTAATTTAATTCATCCAAAACCATATTTATACCATCCCCCAATCTGATCTCCTAGCACCACTATCTCAGTGAATGATATCACTGTCCATCCCAGAACAAGCCACAAACCAAGCACGCATCCTTGACAACTCCATCTCCTCTATCTTCCATATCTAAACCATCTCCAAGTCCTGTTGCTTTTATCTGCCAAATATCTCTGAACCTGAAACTGGTTCCCTTTTTTTCTGTCTCCATCACCACTACCTAACCAAGTCATTCATACATTCACTAACTGGAAGCTGACTCTGACCAGGCACTATTTTAGGTACTGGGGACATGGGAACAAATGAAACAGACAACCCAGCATGAGGGAATTTACAATCCAGAGGAAGAGCTGATAATAAATAAATATGTACTATTTTGCAGTAATAAGTACTCTGAGAGAAAATGAAGCATGATGAGGGGATAAAGAATGTGGAGGACAAAGGACAAAGGATGGGCTGTGTCTAATTGACAAAGTGCCATCTGAGCAGAAACCTGTATACTGTGAGGAAGTGAGTCAAGTGGGCTCCTGGCCGTCAGGAAGAAGAATGGTCCAGGAGAGGAAAAAGCAAGTGCAGAGGCCCTGAGGTGGGAGCCTGCTTGGCCTTCCTGATGAACTACAAGGAGGCCAGGGTGATTAGAGTTCTCCAATGAAGGGCAGAGAGGAAGGAGGTGAAAGCGAAGAGGTAGCTGGGGCCAGACCACAAAGGCCTCTGAGGGCCACGTTGGGGGCTTTGGATTGTGTTCTATGTGATAGAAGCCACTAGAGGTTTTTGAGCATAGGAGTGAGATGACCTGATCTATCTTTTAAATAGACCATTCTGGCAGCTACAAGGACAGTAGATGTTGGTGGCAGGAGAGGAGCGCAGGGGATGAGAACAAGACTAAATCAAACATAGTAAACAGGGCTACAGAGCATTTGGGCTCAACTTTCATCTTGTAAGAAATTCACTCTTTAACATCACTGCATGTTATTTCATCAGGCTGCCGCTATAACCCCTACAGCACCTTTCTGCAAATTAGAAAAAGACCCCTACTCTCTGTGCAGATGCAGCCCCAGCAAATCTCAGTGAGTGGAAGGCAGCCCACAAGCAACCCCTCAGCTGACCACCCTTCCAGGTTCAGTCTGCCCTGAATTCTTGCATAAATATAACAAAGGAAGAGAAAAAGACAAAGAAAGAAAAACACATTTTCATTGGAGGTAACTGTTTACCTAGATAATCCCTGGATTTTTAAATTTTTGAATAAAAGAATATTTTCATGTTAGGTGTAAACCAAACTCATGAGACATTCAAGTTGATTTAATCACATTATTCTTATTTTATATATATATATATATATATATATATATATATATATATATATATATATATATATATATATATATCTTATATACATAATATTCCAGAATAGTGATTAGACTTTGGACTCATTTCTTAAGTAAGAGACTCAGATGAGACGTGTACCCTTTGAGCCATTTCCTCCCATCTCTCAACATGAAACATACAGATCCAGGGATGACAGTTTGTTTTCCCTTTTTGTCTTGTTTTTCCTACTTGTGAGTAGTTTTGACGTGAAAATAATATTTTTAAAGCACATTTGGAGGCAATTAGAGGTTCTAGGAGTCCTACCCTGGAAGCATAAGCTCTTCCGTCACTGGCTGTTCAAAGGGTCGGTTTTTGGTTCTGGTCTAGAGTTAATGATCAAGGTGCTTCCAAGAACATCCAGGTCCTTCACCTGAGCTCACAGGGAAGTGAGCTCCCCTTGGAAGGGAAACTGTTCTGAGGGCACTTTAGTCCAGGCAGATGGGAGACTCGCTAGGGGTGCAGGAGAGACACCACCACAGGCCAGCACTCCCAGGACGCTCCATCTGACTGTCACCTTTGACCAAAGAGAGCAGGTTCATCCCATCAAGAGAAACGCGCACACCGGTTGGCTCTGATGTCCTTACTTCCTCCAGACACCCACTCAGAGTTTTCCTTCAGGGACAGCTTCCCAAACCTGAGAAGGACTTGACATCACCACTAGGTGTCTTCAGGGTCTCTCTGGACAGCTTTCAACTCCAGTCATACTTTCTATTCAGTTTAATACAACTAACACTTCACTCAGGAAGGGGGACTCCTCATGGATCAGAGGCTCCCGAGGCGAATGGAAAGGGAACAATTCTTCCGTCTCTTCCTCTGATCTTCCATGCCAGACTCAGTCCACACCTGACGCCCCTCCTAAACTCCCCACTGGTTCCCTGCTGCCTGCGTTCTCTGTTTACTTTGTGGTGGTATCTAGCAGTTCCCACAAACTTAGAATATTTCTCCCAAGTGACAAAAGATATAAGGAGAGATAAGTGTGGTTCCCACCTCAAAAGATCTCACCTTATACAGGGAAGAATGAGCTCTACTAAAGGTGTGGGGGCTTTAGGGATTGAGACAGCCTGTCCCACAGCCCTTCTGCTGGGCCTGCATTGTGAGGGGTCATCACTGACTCGTCTGGACCCGACAGCAACCTCAGACAAGTCCTACCAAGTCTATGCCAGGTGGCTCCACATTGGTCGCAGGCTGATCCTTGCAGAATATAAACCTGGGCCCGTGGCCAGGGTACTTCAACTCCTCAGAGGCTGTGCCTGGCTCTCAGGTCCCTGCCCCCCCTCTCCCTGCTCCCGTCTCCACACACCGGCTTCCTTTGTCTGGACTCTCGGACATGCTCTTCCTGAGCCTGAACGCTTCTCACAACGTGGGATCCGGCCCTTCCTCGGGAAGCCTTGCCCACAGCATCCCTCCTGTTCCACGTTCTCACAGAACCTGCAGCTCTTCCCCAGAGGTCTTCACCAGAGTCTGTCATTCCACAGCCCTGTGTGCGCTTAGCCTTCCCCTCCATTGAGCTCCGCCAGGGCAGGACCTGTGTCCTTCTGTCCAAGGTTGCACTGCTGTTTATCACGGGACAGGAAAGCAGTGGGCGAGGGTTAGAACCTGGCTCCCCCAGAGCCCTGGCCTCCCCAATTCAACAGCTCTCAGTCCTCAACTTCCATGACAGCCAAATCTGCCATTTTTCTCCTCTGGTGACTTCTTCTCAGGCTCAGCCACAGATTCTTCCTTCTTAACCCACCTCATAAACACTGAGGTTTGCTGGACTCTGTCCTCTCCTCCGTTCCCTCATCTTCTCAGCTCAAGGCTTCAAATGCCACCTTTGCACTGATGGCTCCCTGACCTCCCTGTTGAGTTCTGACCCTGTTTACCTTCTACAGCTGTCCACTGGCGACCTCTACCCATATTTCACTCACATCTCAAATGAAACCCATCCCACACCGAACCTGTCCTATACCCTTAATGAAGGGACCTCTCCTCTTTCCTGAACTCACTGCACATGCCTTCCTCCAGGTAACGTCTTGCCTACATTATGCAATAATGTCCAGAAGGTTCCCACCTCTAGTTTTTCCTCACTTCAAATCTAAGACCAACAGTGTTTCCAAAGTGACCATTCTTATTTAATTGAAATTGCGTAATAAGGACTTCATGAATATATTCTCTGTGAAAATTTTAATAACATTGCATGTAACTGAAGTCCCCTTTCATCAATACTCATTCTCGATCCCAATCCAAATGTAACTAGTTACCAGCTTAGGTGTCCCCCGACCTTTCTCTCGGCACTTACACGCATATTATGCATATAGACAAACACCCACGTAATTTTCTTTACACATAAATGGCGACATGTCATAATCATGCACCGTAACTTGCTTTAGCCCTTCACATAGCTTGGAGCTCCGCCCACACCAGTGCTGCTGCTTTCTGACTGTGGTGCTGTGTGCCAGTGTAGGGACCCACCTCAGCTTCTTTAGCCTTTACTGAAGGACGTTTAAAGTATCTCAGACTCAGACTATTTTTTCTAAAATATCAACAACCATACAACTCTTCTGCTTGAAACTCTTGAATTATTTCCAGTCATCCATGGACAGTTCCCATCCCTAAGAACTGTACCAAAGCACTTCATAGTGTGGCTCCCATCTGGCTTTCTAATCTCATTTCCTTCCTCATCTCTTTCTTTTCCCATATACCCTGAGCTTCAGGCTGAATGAATTATCTGCAGTTCCTTAAATGCACTAAGTTTGCTGAATGAATGCATTACAATGTAGCCCTCCTCTGAAACAACAGGAACAAAGAAACAACAAGAAAAAAGATCCTGAGAGATTCACCTGTGCAGTAATTATCAGAGAAGAAGAGGAAGCTTGTGACTCGGGGCCTTAGCGTCCCTTCTCCACAACTTCTTGAGGACTGAGAACCTGCAGAAATTTCCCTGACCAACATCTCCGAGTTGCACATGCACTCATTTACCAGACTGCTGCCTGCAGAGATTCCCCACCCACTCACCTAGAGAGGAGCCTCCAGGGCTTTCTTTCTCTACCTTCCAGGGATCTTCTCCTTGCTGCAACAGGGAGATCACCTTTGGTTTGGAAAATGGGAGTCCTGCTCATAGACCAAAAAGAAGAAAAAAAAAGAAAAAAAAGACTTGATTTTGCCTTGACACAAAGAGGTATCTGAGATCTGAGTGGAAAACTCAAAGGATGATACAGAGAACTTCTGTGGGATGCTCAAGTTGTGCCCCCACAATGTGAGGGGTGTGTTAGGGTAAAGGCAAGGGGCAATGTAACATTTAGTTGTATGTTAGTTAAGTATGATAAACATGCAGCCTTGATTAACAGGGTGCTAATAGTTTTCTATACAAGAGGGAATATGTATACACTGTTAAATGTATGTTAAATGTACAGACTAAATTAATATTTGTAACAGGCATCTGTGGAAAGGATTATGTACCAAGTGGCTTGTTTAAAATGAGAAAACACTATCTGACTCCCTTTGAAAGACGGCAGCAGCCAGCAAACTATGGGTCATAGGCCAAACTAGGCCACTGTCTGTTTATGCATGGCCCTTGAGCAAAGAATGGTTGAAAAAAAAAGAAAAGGAATATGTTACAGAGACTATATGTGGCCCACAAAGCTGAAAATATTTACTCCCTGGCCCTTTACAGAAAAAGTTTGTTGACCCCTGTAAAAGAGAATTGAAAAAAGCCAGTGCTGGGTCAAAGAAGAAGGTTGAGGGATGCTATCTGTTAGGAGGTGAGCAAACACATCATAGTTCAATCATAGTGGGAAAATGTTGCCTGCAGTGAGGGAATTTCTAATGTGCAGCCCTGTAGATTGTCCCATCCATGGGGCAATTCCATACCTACGAGGGAGAAAAAGGTTTTCAGGTTTATTTAGGGAGATCCAGTTTGTATAGTGCTAAGGCAAAACTCAGCTAAAGTTTTTAATGACCCAGGGCTTTTATCCAGGAAATCAGATGCTGAGGTATCCCAATTTCTGAATTCTGTATCTACAGGGGAAATTTCCTTACCCAATGAGACAAGGTTACTATAGTTCTCCAGCATCACATCTTGGTACAAGTTTCTCTGAGAAGGAGCCAGCTTTCTCCACTCATCCCGCGTAAAGAGCACAGCCACATCTTCGAAGGTCACTGACACCTGTAGAGACAAGCATCCCAGCTCACCCAGGACCACCCATCACACAGGGTGAAGAAGGTGGCAGTGGGGAGGAGACGGGCTACCATGAAATGCTTCTATATTATTCTAGGTTCTGAAGGTTCCAGGTCATTTGTTTAATGAACAATTGACCAATGACAAATATATATTGAGTAGCATGAAGTATGAACCAGGCCCCAAGTTAACTGCTACAAGAGATGTGTGGAGGTATTAAGGCCATTAGTGGAAGTGTTAATTAGAATAATCTTCCTGTTGGCAATTTGATAACATACATTACAAGCTTTAAAATGTGCATACTCTTTAACTCTCCAATTACTATATTTGTTTGATAATGAACAGTGAACAAAAATGCACATGCAAGGACATTTATCATGGTGTTAGTAACAGCAAAGAAATGGAAACAACCTAAATAATCACCAAGGGAGACTAGTTTAAATAACTTAAGGCACTCTGTGCTCCCTAAAGCTTGAGGACAGTAATAATGGAAATTAAAATAGCTATAATTTATTGAATGCTTTTTTCAGGCTAAGTACTATTCTTAGAGCTTTATATTAACCTTTAGTGTATATCTTTATTTTATCTTCACAACAACCCTATGAAGAAGGTACGATTATTGTGTCCATTTTACACAAGAGAAAACAAAGAGAAATTTATCCAAGTCACACAGCTGGTATGAAGGAAAAACTCACTCCTCCTGCATGTCTCCTCTACTCTTTTTTTTTTTTTTTTTAAATTAATTAATTAATTTATTTTTGGCTGTGTTGGGTCTTCGTTTCTGTGTGAGGGCTTTCTCTAGTTGTGGCAAGTGGGGTCCACTCTTCATCGCGGTGCGCGGGCCTCTCATTATCGTGGCCTCTCTTGTTGCGGAGCACAGGCTCCAGACACGCAGGCTCAGTAGTTGTGGCTCACGGGCCTAGTTGCTCCGCGGCATGTGGGATCTTCCCAGACCAGGGCTCGAACCCGTGTCCCCTGCACTGGCAGGCAGACTCTCAACCACTGCGCCACCAGGGAAGCCCCTCCTCTACTCTTAATACAACACTACTTCACTTCTGACACCAGATGTGGGGGGTTTTCCACACACCAAGCAATTGTGGGACACGAGCTGGGTGTCCTACAATTAAACTCAATTCTGACACCTGAAGATAGTGTTAGATTCCCACAAGACTGGCCCCGTTTCAATGTCAATCACAAGTCCAGGTTGTTACCTGTACTGCTGACTGACTGGCTATAAATTGGAGGTTTCTACAACCCTCTCCTCAGGTTTGATTAATTTGCCAGAGTGGCTCACAGAACTCAGGAAAACATTTACTTACTAGATTATTGGTTTATTATAAAAGAAGATATAGGAACTGGCAGATGAAAGAGAGGCACAGGGAAGGGGTGCACAGCTTCCATGCTCTCTCGGGATTCACCATTCTCCCCGACTCTCTACATGTTCACCAACCTGGAAGAACTCTGAACCCTTTTGGGTTTTTATGGAGGTTCATTACACAGGCATGATTGATTAAATCACTGACCATTGGCGACTGACTGAACTTTCATCTCCTAGGGTGGCGGCAGATGGATAAGAGGGGGTATCGGGGGGCAGGACTGAAAATTCCAACACTTTAATCAAGGTTGGTTCCCCTGGCAATTAGCCCGCATCCTTAGGTGGGGTACAAAAGTCACCTCATCAACATAAACTCTGGTGTGGATACAAAACACACCCATTTTGCCTTCATTGCTCTGAAGTAATTTCAGGGATAAAAATCATATATTACTAACCACTTAGGAAATCACAAGGGTTTTGGAAGTTATGTGCCAGGAACAGGGACAAAGACCAAATATATATTTCATATTATAAATCACAATATCACAGCTGGTCAGTGGTAGAGGTAGAATTCCAATCCAAGCAACTGCCTCTCAACGCCTATCTCATAGGGTTAAGAAATAAATGATAATCCATACAATGGAGATAAAGAGTAGTGATGGTAGCACAACGCTGTGAACGTACTTAATGCCAATATACTCAAAAATGGTTAAAGTGGTAAATTTAATCTTATGTATATTTTATCAAAATAAAAAGTTAAAATGATAAAATAAAAAATACATATATACATATGTACACATGTACATAAATAAATAATAAATAAGTAAAGGTGCATAGAAAATTATTCTGAGGGCTGCATACCAAAGGTATGACCATGATTATCTCAAGATGTTGGGGTAAGAGTGATTTTACTTTCTTTTTTATTCTCTGAAATTTTTAACATTAACATGCAGTGCATGTATAATAAGATAATTTATTGGCACACGGCGGGGAATACAAGAAATGATCTTTGCCCTCAAAAGAATTTACAATCCAACTGGCAGACAAGAAAAACACATGAAACAATTTGAACAAGAAAAGTGTCGCTGGACAGGACCATATACCATTTCCTAGTCAATCCTCATTTTAGAGATGAGAAACACAAGGTCCAGGGCAGTTAAGACACCAGGTCACATACTTTATCAATGGTAGAGACAAGACAATAATTGAAGTTTTCTTTTAACCCAGCACTTGGTGGGTACATTCTCTCTCTGGTCTTAAAGGTCCTGTCACTGAGTTTTACACACAAGTCCACATAGTACTGATGTATCGGCAGCAGGTGAGGTTAGGGAGAAATGTCACATAGGATTCACAAGCAGGGATGGAGAAGATTCTGGGTAAGAGAGAAGCCTGGCTCTGTTGGAATGGAATGGGAAAGGCTTAGAAAAAAGTAGCCCAAATATGCAGAGGCAGGTCCTAGCCACAGTCTCAGAAGATCAACCACTACCACATTTCATGGGTCCAAAAGATACACAATATCACATTGCAGAGAACTCTGGTAATTTGGGGGCCAGGCCTGCCCTGTGTTCTGAAAGATGTACCAGAGGAAAGGCTGGATGATAACTAACATGAACTTAGAGGCCAGACATACCTGGGTTTGATTTCAGGTTACCTGACTTCATTGAGCCTCAGTTTCAAGTGTAAAATGGGGGTAATAACTTCTGCTTCGCTATGAGAGTGAGAACAAAGGTAAAGCCCTCAGGATATTCCCCAGCAACGTTAACTATTGTTGTTAGATGAGGATGAGTAAAGGAAGGACACTGTACAGTCATTTCTATCTACCAACAGTAGATAGATAGACATCATGAACTAGAATAATATCGTTTAGCTACCACAACCACCATATATTGAACATCTACTATGTGCCCGGCCCTGATCCGAACGCTTTCCATGTACTAACTCCCAGGATCCTCTCATTTACCCTATGAGGTAGGCCCGGTTGTTGTATTCATTTTACAGGTGAAGAAACTGAGGCACAGAGAGGTGGAGTTATTTGCTCAAGACCCATTAACAGCAACAGAGGAGATGGGCACAAACTCGGCCATCTGGCTCAAAAGCCCCACTGAGTAATTACCGTATACACTGCCTCTCCACTACCAATACCCCATGAAACTCTCACTGCTGCTTCCTGAGGAGTCTTCTCTCCGCTCTCGGAGTCAAGAGACCTCTCCATCTATGTCCCCATCAACATGGCTATCCTTTGTTCACACAGTGGCTCACCTGGATGGGGTCCCACCCTCATTCTCACAACATGAAGATGAAAATGGCAGGTCAAGATCAGTTTTCAAGAGAGTGACAGAAGCAAGGCACATGATCCAGAAAGTTAAGAGGGAGAAAAAACTAAAAACTATGGACTGAGAAAAGCCTGGCGAAGGTATCATGAGTATTTCTCAGGGGTGGAAAGAAAAAGAAAAGCATTCCGGCCAAGGGTAGGGAGGGGGACATGAGTGAGCAAAGGAGGCAGGCCAGAAAGGAACTCTGCCAAGTGCGCATGTTTGTTTGTTCTGACCCCAAGTGGTATAAGACATGTGGCATCTTACCTATCAATTCAGTAATCATACAGTGAATTGAGATTAATGAATAAAAGAGTGTCAATTAGAAAAAAAAAAGAGAAACACAGGACATGGATTGGGGGGTTGGAGGCAAGCATTCCCTATGCAATCCACCATCCACCAGGGTGGACCAACTCTTCAAAGGGAGAAGGACATGGGCTCCAAACCCTGGCGAAGACTGTATTGGGGAGAAAACTTCAGTTTAAGGGTAAAAAACCCAAAAAACCAATCTGTCTCTAAGACCTGAGATGGCAATGAACTCACCTGAGACCTTGCTTCCCTCTGTTCAGTAGCCATGTCCTCTTTCTGGGCAGTTTCCCCTTAGGATGGGAGAAGTCTCCAGAAGCCAGATCTGAGAGAAGAAAAAGGGAGCCAGGAGGAAGCCCCTTCTGCTTTCCACCCCTCAGAATCAGCAGCTCTGAAACCTTTACACCACTTGAGAATGATGCCAAGTTCCCTCAGAGAAGGAAGTCATAAGGAACGAGGAGTAGACAGGACCAGAGAGAAGGGCTGGGTCATCCTGGTCCAGGCCCAGCTCTTTCCCTGGCTCAGAGGAAGAGGTCCTAGGACTCCATCAGCAGTAGCAGCAACTCCCTGAGCCTCACCGCGTGCCAGGCACTACCTACCAATACATCATCGAGTCCCACAGCACAGTTGGCACTGTCAGCACCCCATTTTATAGATCAGGAAACTCAGGGCAGAGTGGGAGCAACTTGCCCCAGTCCACACAGCCAGGAAGGGTGGCACCAGGATTCCAAGCACCGCGGGCTCCAGAGCACCTGCTCTAACCTCCCTGCATGCATGTGACAACTTTTCTCCACCTCAAGCCTTCCCACCCAATTCCTCCCCCTCCTGTCAAGGAAACAATTTCCAGATTTCTAGAGAAAGCTGCTTCGGAAAGGGCTCTCCTATGGCGGGGAGGGGGCTGTTGTCTTGAGAAAAGGGCACAGAAAACCAAAGACCTGGGTTCCAGTCCTGGCTCTGCTACTGGGGGAAGCCGGCGACTCACTTCTCGCGCAAAACAAGCCTGTCACTCGGGAGTGCAGGGGTGATGGTAAAGGGAGGAAATAATTTTCTCACGTTCACTGCCGGCCCGAAACAAATTCAAATGCCGGCAGGCGCTGGGCAGGTAGCGCGCTGGGAACTGGTCGGGAAGAAGCAGGTGGGTGGCTGGGTGCAGCCAATGGGGACGAAGTGCCCGAGCTGTCTCGTTCAGGGGCACGTCTGTGGCACGGCTGGGGGCAGCAGGCGGACAGAGCCAGGGGTGCCCGGCTCTCGGCCCGCCGGCGCCCACAAAGGCCCGGCTCGCGTCTCTTGGGCCTGTGCCCCATGCCCCGGCGACGCATCCTCCCGAAGCCTGGTCCTCCCTCCCGCATCCTGCCTAGCCCCCGCCGCTCACCTCGCCCAGGCCTCGGGGGTTCCGCGGGCCGCAGGCTGGAGGCTCCGGAACTGCCACGGCCGGACAGCAGCTTCCGCTGGAGACTCCCCGCGGTGCCGCCTGGACGGCTCTCTGGCTGGTAATCAGCTCACGCCAGCGGCAAACGCCCGACGGCCCACGTAGGTCCGGGAGGGGCGGGGCAGGGACGGTCGCGAGCCCCTCTGGGAAATGTAGTCCACGCGAGAACAAAAGATTCTGGGAAATGTAGTTCTTCGAGCTTGTGTGAGAGGAGAGCCCTGGCTGAGCCTATCACTTGTCCAGACCCCATTCTGGGTTCGTGGTCGCGCTCCCTGGGCTGCTGGCTCCTGGGTTCGCGGTTCTTCCAGGAGGAAACAGAGGTTCCTACAGGGCAGTGACTTGTAGCTCTGCATCTGCGTAAATGATAGCAAGGCAAGTAGACAACCGCCAAGAACAAACCTATTTGCCCTTAAGTCATTCAACAAGAGTGTATGGAGGAGTTCCCTGGTGCCGCAGTGGTTGAGAATCCGCCTGCCAATTCAGGGCACACGGGTTCGAGTCCTGGTCCCTGAAGATCCCACATGCCTTGGAGCAACTAAGCCTGTGTGCCAGAACCGCTGAGCCTGCGCTTTAGAGCCGGCGAGCCACAGCTACTGAGCCCACGTGCCACAACTACTGAAGCCTGCGCGCCTAGAGCCCATGCTCGGCAAGAAAGAGAAGCCACCGCAATGAGAAGCCCACGCACCTCAACGGAGAGTAGCCCCCCCTCACACCGCAACTAGAGAAAGCCTGTGCGTAGCAACGAAGACCCAACGCAGCCAAAAATAAAGAAAGAAATTTATATTAGAAAAAAAATATATGGAGCACCTGCTATGTGCCAAGCCCCATTGTTAAAGGATTTGAAATACCTCAGTGGGCAAAAGAGAGATCATTGCTCTGGAGAACTGTTTTGGGAGGTGGGGGTGGGGGAAGGAGGTAGAGAGCAGACAATAAGCCATGAATATAATTATATAACATTTTAGGAGATAAGTGTTATGGGGAAAAGTGAAAGGAGAGCAGTGTGGTGGGGATTTGGGGCTCATTTGGGAGAGTGAGTAGGGTGGCCCCTCGCAGGCCTCACTGAGAGAGTGAGAATGGAGGGAAGACTCAGAGGCAGTGCAGGAGAGGACGGCCATTTCAGGCACTGAGAAGCCAACACATTTTTTTTTTATTGGTAAAGAAACACATGTCCCATTTAGAAGGTTTGATAAATAAAATAAAGAAAGATGCACTTGATGCCACCACACAAAAATACATGGTTAACATTTTGGTGAACATCTCTTAGCAGCCCTTTGAACTCCATATTAATCTCTCTGATAGTCACACCAATCTGTTTTTAACAAAATGGAATATTGCAGATAGCAATTGTAACCTATGTTGTTTACAATTATGTGTGGGTTTTTTCCCCCACTTAAGAATATGCCTTGAATGTTTGAACTTGCCAATAAATATTACCCATCAGTAGTGTTTTCAGTGACTTCAGTACATTCCATTGCATTTAAATAAATTTTTTTTGTTAAACTTATTTATTTAAATGTATTTACATAATATTTTACCCCTACTGTTAGTTATATTTTTTCTAGTTTTTGCTTCATTAATATCCTTGTAGCTATATCTTTGAAAATTATTTTCTTAGTTTAAATTCCCTGAAGTTGAATTGCTGGATCAAGGACTGGTAGAATTCTAAGTACATTGCCTAGTTGCCTTCCAGGAAGATTTTAAAATTTATATTTCCATAAGCAGTTTCTGACACCCATGCCCACTCTGGGTGCTTTTCTTTTTAAAGATTAAAAAAATGCTCTTTTTTATTTAATAGAGCAAAATTTTTATATTTAATTTGAAATTAAATATAATATCATATTTATTGAACCATTCAGATATATTAATTTCCTGTATGGGTACTTTGGCCATTTCCTATTGAAATGTTAAAAATTTTGGTATCATTTTGAAATACTGTATATGCACAATTTTTTAAAGAGAAAAGTGCTTTGTTGTTTATCCTGTCTATGAAAATAATGCATTCATTGTTAAAAAAATTTACACACAGTATATGGAATGAAGAAACATGTAATAAAGAAATAAATCCAACAGAAACATTGATTACATGTTTATATGCTATTCATATATGCTGTTGTATGTGCATACACACATTTGTGTGTATGAAACAAAAATAGAATCATATTTCTCATACTTTTAAAAATGTGAAATATACATACAGAAAGCCAATTAGAACATATAATCCAGTGTAGCACATGATTATAAAGAGATCACCCCTGTAAACATCTACCCAACTTGAGAGGTAGCCCCCTACTAACACTCAGTACCCTCTTCCTAATCACTAATCAGCTACTATCATGACTTTTGAGATAGACCTTTTGTTGCTTTTCTTTATGGTTTTACTACCTGCTCATACATCCTTACGTAATAGTTTTACTTGTTTTTAACTTTATAAAATAGAGTCATATAATCGTATTTTTTGTGTGCTTTGTTCTCCAAACATTTTGTCAGATTTATCCCCATTGTTGCAGGTAGCTTTACCTATTATACTGTCAATGGACATTTGTGTTGTTTCCAAGTTTTATCTTTTAGGAACCGTGATAAAACAAATTTAGTAATATGTTATTGGTAGAATCTAGGTGATGGTATATGGGCGTTCACTGTAAAATTCTTTCAACTTTACTTTGTATTTGAAAATTTTCATAATAAAATGTTGAGGAAAACTCCGTACCTGGGGTTTGACCCAAAACGGAGTAGCCCCATTCCTTCCATGTCATCCCTTTTACAATTAAAAATCCATGGACGTAACACAGCAAACAAGCACAGGAAGACTCTGAAATGTGGAAGGAAGAAGGCAAACAGAACTTTAGAGCCAGGGAAGGACATGTGGTAAATTCCCTTGTTTTCCTTATCACCTCCCGTATCTCTCAGCTAGGGTGTTGCAGAAGCTTCCAAGCCAGAACCAACAACAGACCCAGACAAGAAAAAAAAAAAAACAACTCTAAGAAAAGCCTATTTCCCTTAGTTGAAACTGGGAAAAAGGTGGCCTAACACAGAGAACTTTTTTGGTAATACCCACCTTACTGTAACCAAACACCAGTGGGAAACTGCCCCCTAACCATCTGAACTGTAGAAGCCAAAGGGAGCAGCATGTTTTTCTCAAGTGGAAAGAAAAGCAACTGTCAACCATGAATTCTATATCTGGTGAAAATACAGTTCAGGAGTAAAAGGGAAATAAAGACATTCTCAGACAAAGGATAACCAAGAAGATTCATTGCTAGCAGAACTACCCTTAAAGAATAAGTAAAGGAAGTATTCTAAACAAAGTAAATGATAACAGAAGAAGGCTTGGAACTGCAGAGAGAAAAAAAAAGAACATCAGAATGGGTAAAAATAGGGATAACTAAAATAGACTCTCCTACCTATGAGTTTCTTAAAACATAAGTGATGGTTGAAGGAAAAATGATAGCACAATTGGTGCCCAATGTATACAGAGGAAAGACTTAAGACAATTATATTTTAAAAAGTGGGGAGACAGAGGGACCTCAGTGGAATTAAGGTTTCTGTACTTTGCCGACTAAGTTATGTATGTATACCTAGAGCAACCACTAAAAAATTATACAAAATGATATACTGAGGAAAACTACATAAATCAAGGTGGAAGTCTAAAAAGTATTTAAGTAACACACGAGAAGGCCAGAGAAGAGAAGCAGAACAAGAAACATGAAACAGAAAACAAACTTAAAGAAAACCCTTTCTCATTAATCAAATGGCTCACGATAGACTATCTCAAGCTTTGTTTGTTTGTTTTTCATTTTCAAGTAAGAGTAATAGTAGCTTTAAAAAACATGCTGCCATAATAAACCAGTCACAGAAAGACAAATACTCTATTATTCTACTTCTATGAGTACTTTGAATAGTCAGAATCATGGAAACAGAAAGCAGAATGGTGGTTGCCTGGGCCTGGGGGGAGGTGCTGTGGGGAGTTATTGTTTAATTGGTACAGAGTTTTAGATTTACAAGATGAAGAGTTCTGGAGATGGATGGTGGTGATGGTTGCACAACACTGTGGATATATTTAATACCACTGAACTGTACACTTGAAAATGGTTAAGATGGTAAATTTTATGTGTATTTTACCACAATAAAATTTCTTGGAGGGCTTCCCTGGTGGCGCAGTGGTTGAGAATCTGCCTGCTGGTGCAGGGGACACGGGTTCGAGCCCTGGTCTGGGAAGATCCCACGTGCCACGGAGCGGCTGGGCCCGTGAGCCACAATTGCTGAGCCTGCGCGTCTGGAGCCTGTGCCCCGTGACGGGAGGGGCCGCGATGGAGAGAGGCCCGCGCACCGCGATGAAGAGCGGTCCCCGCACCGCGATGAAGAGTGGCCCCCGCTTGCCGCAACTGGAGAAAGCCCTCGCACGAACCGAAGACCCAGCACAGCCAAAAATAAATAAATAAATAAATAAATAAATAAGAAAATCCTTTAAAAAAAAAAAAAAAATTTCTTGGAAAAAAATGCTGCTGTAAATATTCTGTACATGCTGATGTACCTCTTTATGAGTTTTTCTAGAGTTTGCAGATACCTGTGGATAATTAAGACTTTCCCAGGAGTGCATAGTTACTGATAGTTGTAAGGGAATGAATGTCTAGGCCACAATTTCCATTTGTGTTCTCCTGAGCAAGGAAGGTTCTCTTTTCTTTTCATTCCCTTCAAATAACCCTCTTCCCACTCACCAGAGGACTCGTAAAATGGTGCAGTGCCCAATGGTGTCAAACTCTCTGGAATACCACAGTCTAGTGCGGCAGACCGGCTGCAGAAAGCTAGAAGTTCCTGGTGGTGAGGGGTAAGGAACTGAAAAGCACCAGTATGGGGTCAGAAGGGCCAAGACAACTGATGGTTGCAAGGCAAGTTTATTCAAAGAGCATGAATGTATATATAGGTTTAGTACGGAACGAATATTAGACAATAAATCAGTAAACCTTGTATTTCCACATAATTCTGTCGCCACTATCTATGCACCACTATCTATGCATCAGCATGCCTTATGGGCCATTCTTTGGAGATACAGACTTCCCCCTCAGGGTAGCACGTCCTTCTTCTGGGGAACAACCAGGGGCTCTTAGATCCAGAACAGGCACCTGGAACGAAACTGGCCGCAAGCCATTTTCCTTTTTTACGCTCAATACCGCAGCGTCAGGAGTGCATACCAAGAAAGAGACAAGCAGTTCTCCGGAAAGCAGAAAGCTGAATAAGCTTACAGCTTGGGGGCCACCACAGTCTAGGACTACTGAAATGAATCTTTTCTAGGAAGACTTCTTTTCTGATCAATGAAAGACCCCACACATGGGGCTTCCCTGTCTTTAGTCACATTTCTGTTAGAAATGGGGTATATAGGCCCTTAGCAGGCTCTGAGACCAGATACTTCAACAATTTGAGAGTCGTGGTAGTTTAACTGTCCCTTCTCATCTAGTCAACAAACTGTCAAATAATGTACTGCTTTTGAGAAAGAGTGTATGGTGAGAACAATGCAATTAGGGCTCTGGTAAAGAAAATATTGAATGATTAAAATGGAACACACACACACACACACACACACTTTTTTTTTTAAAACAAGCACCATTCTGCAAGAGATGATGTGAAAAATATTTCAAAATAGATGCCAACCAGAGAAACTTAATGGGCTTACTCACTGATGTCAACTTTGTCTTCAGCTCTGCTCCATATTCATCCACAGGAGGGCGCATTAAATGTCCAACCTGTATTTTTTCTAACACCACCAAGCTGTTAACTCAATTGTGACACAGTTTACCTGGAGATGATATCAGATGCCACAAGTTAAGGTTTCAGTCCCACAAGACTGTCCACCACCCCAAATCCCACCCCCACTTCAGACACCAATCTCAAGTTCAGGTTGTTACCTGTGACTCTGACCTACTGGATATAAATCAGAGGTTTATGCACCCCCCTCCTCAAGTTTGATTAACTTTCTAGAGCAGCTCACAGAATTCAGGAAAACATTTTGCTTACAAAATCACCAGTTTACTATAAAAGGATATAATACAGAAACAGCCCAATGGAAGAGATGCATAGGACAAGGTATGGGGAAAGGATGCAGAGTTTTCTTGCTCTCTCTGAGCACCTCTCTCCCAACACCTCCATAAATTCACCAACCTGGATGCTCTGAACCCCAGTCATTTTGAGATTTTATAGAGGCTTCATTACATAGGCATGACTGATTAAATCATGATTGAACTCAATCTCCAGCTCTCTAACCCCTCTTCCCTCCCCTGATATTGGGGAGCAGGGATGGGGCTACTTCAACCCTCTAATAACATGGTTTGTTCCCTGGCAACCTGCCCCCATCCTTATGTGTTTTCCAAAAGTTATTTCATTAACATAAGGTCTGGTGTGGTTGAAAAGAGCTTGTTATGAATGTCAAAAGACACCTTTATCACTCTTACCACTTAGGAAATTCCAAGGGTTTTGAGAGCTCTGTGCCAGAAACTGGTTGAAGATCATATATATATTTCTTATTATAAATCACAATATCACAAACTGGCCAAAACAGCAACTTGAAACAGTCATGTTAATGATGCTTCTTGTCTTTCTATTTATTCTCTTTTTTAAAATGCAGATTTTTAAGTGTACATTTTCGTCAATTTTGATAAATTTGTTTGACCCCCAAAAAAACATGGAACATTCTCATTATCCCAGAAAGTTCCCTCAAACTACTTTCCACTCAAAACCACCCACCCAGAAGCAACCACTGTTCTGATATCTTTTGCTTTAAATTAGTTTTGCCAGTTCTAAAACTTCATATAAATGGAATCTTATAGTATGTACTTTTTTGTGTCTCACTTCTCTCCCTCAACATGTTATTTATGAGATTAATTTATTATGGTCTGTGTATCAATACCTCTTTTCATTACTGTGTAGTATTTCTTTCTTTTTTTAAAATACCCAATATCAATAGAATTTACATTCTTTTAAAAATATTTATTTATTTTATTTTATTTTTTGCTGTGTCAGGTCTTAGTTGTGGCACGTGGGTTCTTCATTGCAGTATGTGGGCTTCTCTCTAGTTGCTGTGCGCAGGCTCTCTTAGTTGTGGCATGCAGGCTCAGTAGTTGCACTGCACAGGCTTAGTTGCCCTGCTCAATGTGGAATTTTAGTTCTCCAACCAGGGATCAAACCCACGTCTCCTGCATTGGAAGGTGGATTCTTAACCACTAGACCACCAGGGAAGTCCCACTGTGTAGTATTTCATTGCACAAATGTACAACAGTGTTTATGCATTCACCTGTTGATGGACCTTAGGATTGTTTCTAAGTTATTATGAATAAAGCTGCCATGAACATTGGTGCACAAATCTTTTGGTGGGCATCGATTTATTTCTCTTGGATAAATACCTAAGACTAGAACAACTGGTTGTGGGGTAGGTGTATTACTCTGCTTGGGCTGCCATAACAAAATACACAGACTGGGTGGTTTATACAACAGAAATTTATTTCTCACTGTTCTTGAGGCTAAAATGTCCTGGGAAGTTTGATCTGAGAAGTCTAAGATTAAGGCACCGGCAAGGTAAGGTTTATTCTGAGGCCTCTTCTCTTGGCTTGCAGGCAGCTGCCATCTTGCTGTGTGCTCACATGATCTCTTTGTGAGTACAGGAAAGAGAGAGAGAGAGAGCAAGCTCCCTAGTGTCTCTTCTTATAAGGGCCCTAATCCCAACATGAGGCCCCCATCCTCATGACCTCATCTAGCCCTGATTACTTCCCAAAGGCCTCATTTTCAAATACCATCCACTGGGGGGTTAGGACTTCAACATATGCATTTTGGCAGGAACACAAACATTCAGTCCATAACAGTAGGTGATGTTTAACTTTATAACAAACTATTAAATAGCTTTCCAAAGTGGTTATATCATTTTACACTCCCAGGAGCAATGTAGGAGAGTTCCCACATGTTCACTAACACTTGGTACTGTCATCTCTTTCATTTTAGCCTTTTATTGAGTGTATAATGGCATCTCATTGTACTTTCAATTCGTATTTCCCTGAAGAATAATGATTTTGAGCCCCTTTTCAGGTGCTCATGGGCCATTTGTATACGTTCTTTTGTGAAGTATCAGCTCAAGTCTCTTTCAAGTCACTATCACAGTTTTCAAGGTCTCTGTGAAATATGATTTACTTGGTACCAAAGGATACAAGCAGATCTGAAGGGAGTCAGGAATTGCAGTGATGTGGGATGTCCTCCATCAGAGCTATTTTTCTTATTCTCCCAACCATAAATTAAATTTTACTAAACCTCTAGATGCTGTAAAGTGTCCCTTAGCCTTTTGGTCACAGTAACTTAATTTAGCTGCTCTTAAACATTCCTTGGTGAATTTAGTTGTGTCAAACAATGGTTCTGTAGGTAGGGAATGCCTCTGAAAGGCCTGGCTGAATTTTATCAAACTCAGATTGATAAAATTCATATCAAAACTGATATCAAACTCAGTTCAGTTATTTCATGCTGTTAAGAACTTTTATCCTGGGCTTCCCTGGTGGCACAGTGGTTAAGAATCCGCCTGCCAATGCAAGGGACACGGATTCCAGCCCTGGTCCGGGAAGATCCCACAGGCTACGGAGCAACGAAGCCCGTGCGCCACAACTACTGAGCCTGCACTCTAGAGCCCACAAGCCACAACTACTGAAGCCCGCGTGCCTAGAGCCCGTGCTCCACAACAAGAGAAACCACCGCAATGAGAAGCAAGCACACTGCCACGAAGAGTAGCCCCCACTCGCCGCAACTAGAGAAAGCCCGCACACAGCAACGAAAACCTAGCACAGTCAAAAATAAATAAAATAAAATAAATAAATTTTTTAAAAAAGAATTTTTATCCTGAGCACAGACTCTACATTCTCGCTATATGCTATGTTCATCATTGCTCAGCTGTGTACCAGAGCTGTGGCACAGCTTTATGCCTTCAGATGACCCCAGTTAGAAGCACACTGCTTGCTCTACCACCAGTAGACTTCAGGGGTCACAGTGCACGTCATCCCCATGGTTCCAATCCTTACATCATCTTTAAAATTTTTCCTAAAAGAGGTTTAATTAATGAATTGCCTAGTACATAACAACCTGTATGTGTAATCAGTACTGCATATCATTGTACCTATACCAATTAATAACATTGAAACCCAAATCTAATCTTGTCCTATAGGACTAAAATCATTGGCTAGGTTTAAGGAACACATATTTTGAAACATTTACAATTGATCCAGTTCTAACAAGTAATCCACACTTATTCTATTCTCATTCACATTATTGATGACATTACATTAATACTTTCTTTCATTTCTTGGCTCAGCAATACATCAACCCAAGAAATGTGACTTAGTGGTGCAAATATCAGCAAACAATTCTAGTCTTAAATCACCTCTAATAATCTTATGGGTGGCAGAACAATATTTTAAAGAAGAAATATTCACAAGAATCTTAAGAGTCCCCTTCATTAACAAAAATCAAGTAGCAATAACTTGTTTAGCAAACATCAAGTAGCAGCAAATTGTGGCATATTACTCTCTTGCTACCATAGAATATATTTTGTAAAGATTTCAAGATACCCCTTACAGATTTCCTCCTGTGTCTAAAGCACTATGCTCATAAGGCATGTGATTCTGTGTGTTCTCAAGGCCTCCACACACCAGGTAACAATGGCCCACACAGAAGGAAAAATCTGAGAATAGTCTTTAAGTTGAAGTGAGCATTTTCTGTCCCAAGAGGGAAAGGTAAAAAATTATGATTAATAAACGTACCCATGCATCTTAACATACAGAAAAATTTAGATCTTATACCTTCTATCCAAGAATATATAGCTAAGATTAGATAGGTGTAACTTTGGGGCCATTATCCTCCACATCCTCCAAGTGTCCAGAAGTATCTTCTGGCCCAGCAGCCATAATTTCATCTGGCTTCACACCATTTTATTGTTTCATTTATGTTTTGAATAGTTACAAGGAATGCAGTGTGCCAGCTGGTCTTTGTCAGATATTTCCCTTCAGTGGGAGTGGTCTTTTCAGAGGTGCATACAACTATTCAGCAGCTGTCTCCTCGGATGTTTCAGATGATAGCTCAGGTACAAGGAAGCAAGACTCATGATGGCTTTGAAGCCCTAAGCCCTATCAGACCTAATGTATCTTGTAACAGCCTATGAGAATAACTTAGTTTCCAAGGTTCCTGCAAGGGACTTGCCCAGTGTAAATACACTTTACCAATCAGGAGTCATTTTTATCTTAAGCAATGTTGCCTCATTATGCAGCTGATGAATCTTTTGAGCATGTTACCAAGGCAATCAGAACCATAAATAAGATTGTTCAGAAACACAGTTGACATACTTTCTTGGGTGGTTACCGGGGAACAGAGCTAAGATGCTAATCCAAGGTCAAATTCTTTCACAGAGAAAGAGAAAGGATTTCCTTATCTTATTACCTATCACCCATCCCCTTGTTCTTTGGTTAATTGTTTGGTTTTTTTTTCATTAAACTGTATTTTGAGATCATTACTGATGATTCACATGCAGTTGTCAGAAATAACACACAGGGGTCCTGTGTATACTTTACCATTTCCCCAGTGGCAACATCTTGCAAAACTATAGTACAATAATGTGCTTGTTAGCTTTTTTAATACAGAAAAGAAGACAAGTTAGTATATACCTGGTCACCAGGACTTATACTGTAAAATGCGCCATTAACAACCAATTTATTTATTAAATAATTAGGTGATTTTTTTTGACCAAAATAACTTTTTAGTATCCATAATATTTTTATAGGAAATTTTCTACCAAATAATAGTATGACAATATTTAACGCACCAAACATAGTGTTATTTGACAGAGATAACAGTATCTCTTTCATCCTCTCAGCAAGTGTCCCTTTTAGGTATCTCAAACTTAGTATGTTTTAAATTGGATGTTTTATCTTCTCTCCCAAACCAGTTTTACCAACATTTTTAGTAGACTTTATTTGTTTAGATCAGTGTTAGGTTCACAGCAAAACTGAGTGGAAGGTACAGAGAACTCCCATATACCTCCTACCTTACCCACATACACAGCTTCCCCCACTATTTTTTTTTTATACTGCAGGTTCTTATTAGTCATCCATTTTATACACATCAGTGTATACATGTCAATCCCAATCTCCCAATTCGTCACACCACCCCTGCCCCCTGCCACTTTCCCCCCTTGGTGTCCATACGTCTGTTCTCTACATCTGTGTCTCAATTTCAGCCCTGCAAACCGGTTCATCTGTACCATTTTTCTAGGTTCCACATATATGCGTTAATATGCGATATTTGTTTTTCTCTTTCTGACTTACTTCACTCTGTATGACAGTCTCTAGATTCATCCACGTCTCGACAAATGACCCAATTACGTTCCTTTTTATGGCTGAGTAATATTCCATTGTGTATATGTACCACTTCTTCTTTATCCATTCATCTGTCGATGGGCATTTAGGTTGCTTCCATGACCTGGCTATTGTAAATAGTGCTGCAGTGAACATTGGGGTGCATGTGTCTTTTTGATTATGGTTTTCTCAGGGTATGTGCCCAGTAGTGGGATTGCTGGGTCATATGGTAATTCTCTTCTTAGTTTTTTAAGGAATCTCCATACTGTTCTCCATAGTGGCTTTATCAATTTACATTCCCACCAAGAGTGCAAGAGGGTCCTCTTTTCTCCACACCCTCTCCAGCATTTGTTGTTTGTAGATTTTCTGATGATGCCCATCCTAACTGCTATGAGGTGATACCTCATTGTAGTTTTGATTTGCATTTCTCTAATAATTAGTGATGTTGAGCAGCTTCTCATGTGCTTCTCGGCCATCTGTATGTCCTCTTTGGAGAAATGTCTATTTAGGTCATCTGCCCATTTTTTGATTGGGTTGTTTGTTTTTTTAATATTGAGCTGCATGAGCTGTTTATATATTTTGAAGATTAATCCTTTGTCCATTGATCCATGTGCAAATATTTTTTCCTATTCTGAGGGTTGTCTTTTCATCTTGTTTGTAGTTTCCTTTGCTTTGCAAAAGCTTTTAAGTTTCATTAGGTCCCATTTGTTTATTTTTGCTTTTATTTCCATTACTCTAGGAGGTGGATCAAAAAAGATCTTCTGATGATTTATGTCAAAGAGTGTTCTTCCTATGTTTTCCTCTAAGAGTTTTACAGTGTCTGTAAAACAGACATTTACATTTGGTCTCTTACACTTAGGTCTTACATTTAGGTCTCTAATCTATTTTGAGTTTATTTTTGTGTATGGTGTTAGGGAGTGTTCTAATTTCATTCTTTTACATGTAGCTGCCCAGTTTTCCCAGCACCACTTATTGAAGAGACTGTCTTTTCTCCATGGTATATCCTTGCCTCCTTTGTCATAGATTAGTTGACCATAGATGTGTGGGTTTATCTCTGGGCTTTCTATCCTGTTCCATTGATCTATATTTCTGTTTTTGTCCCAGTACCATATGGTCTTGATTACTGTAGCTTTGTAGTATAGTCTGAAGTCAGGGAATCTGATTCCTCCAGCTCCATTTTTTGCCGTCGAGATTGTTTTGGCTATTCAGGGTCTTTTGTGTCTCCACACAAATTTTAAGATTTTTTGCTCTAGTTCCGTAAAAAATGCCATTGGTAATTTGATAAGGATTGCATTGAATCTGTAGATTGCTTTGGGTAGTATAGTCATTTTCACAATATTGATTCTTCCAATCCAAGAACATGGTATATCTCTCCATCTATTGGTATCATCTTTAATTTCTTTCAACAGTGTCTTGTAGTTTTCTGCATACAGATCTTTTGTCTCCCTAGGTAAGTTTATTCTTAGGTATTTTATTCTTTTTGTTGCAATGGTAAATGGGAGAGTTTCCTTAATTTCTCTTTCAGATTTTTCATCATTAGTGTATAGGAATGCAAGAGATTTCTGTGCATTAATTTTGTATCCTGCAATTTTACCAAATTCATTGATTAGCTCTAGTAGTTTTCTGCTGCCTTCTTTAGGATTCTCTATAGTATCATGTCATCTGCAAACAGTGACAGTTTTACTTCTTCTTTTCCAATTTCTATTCCTTTTATTTCTTCTTCTTCTCTGATTGCCATGGCTAGGACTTCCAAAATTATGTTGAACAATAATGGTGAGAGTGGACATCCTTGTCTTGTCCCTGATCTTAGAGGAAATGCTTTCAGTTTTTCACCATTGAGAATGATGTTTGCTGTGGGTTTGTCTTATACGACCTTTATCATGTTGAGATATGTTCCCTCTGTGCCCACTTTCTGGAGAGTTTTTATCATAAATGGGTGTTGAATTTTGTCAAAAGCTTTTTCTGCATCTATTGAGATGATCATATGGTTTTTCTTCTTCAGTTTCTTAATATGGTGTATCACATTGATTGCTTTTTGTATATTGAAGAATCCTTGCATCCCTTTGATAAATCCCACTTGATCATGGTGTATGATCCTTTTAATGTGTTGCTGGATTCTGTTTGCTAGTATTTTGTTGAGGATTTTTGCATCATATTCATCAGTGATATTGGTCTGTAACTTTCTTTTTTTGTAGTATCTTTGTCTGCTTTTGGTATCAGGGTGATGGTGGCCTCATAGAATGAGTTTGGGAGTGTTCCTTCCTCTGCAATTTTTCGGAAGAGTTTGAGAAGGATGGGTGTTAGCTCTTCTCTAAATGTTTGATAGAATTCACCTGTGAACCCATCTGGTCCTGGACTTTTGTTTGTTGGAAGATTTTTAATCACAGTTTCAATTTCGTTACTTGTGATTGGTCTGTTCATATTTTCTATTTCTTCCTAGTTCAGTCTTGGAAGGTTATACCTTTCTAAGAATTTGTCCATTTCTTCCAGGTTGTCCATTTTATTGGCATAGAGTTGCTTGTAGTAGTCTCTTAGGATGCTTTGTATTTCTGCAGTGTCTGCTGTAACTTCTCCTTTTTCATTTCTTTCATTTCTAATTTTATTGATTTGAGGCCTCTCCCTCTTTTTCTTGATGAATCTGGCTAATGGTTTATCAATTTTGTTTATCTTCTCAAAGAACCAGCTTTTAGTTTTATTGATCTTTGCTATTGTTTTCCTTATTTCTATTTCATTTATTTCTGCTCTGATCTTTGATTTCTTTCCTTCTGCAAACTTTGGGTTTTGTTTGTTCTTCCTTCTCTAGTTCCTTTAAGTGTAGCGTTAAATTGTTTATTTGAGATTTTTCTTATTTTCTGAGGTAGGCTTGTATAGCTATAAACTTCCCTCTTAGAACTGCTTTTGCTGCATCCCATAGGTTTTGGATCATTGTGTTTTCATTATCATTTGTCTCTAGGTTTTTGTTGACTTCCTCTTTGACTTCTTCAGTGATCTCTTGGTTATTTAGTAACGTATTGTTTGGCCTCCATGTGTTTGTGTTTTTTACGTTTTTTTCCCTGTAATTGATTTCTAATCTCATAGCGGTGTGGTCAGAAAAGATGCTTGATATGATTTCAATTTTCTTAAATTTACTGAGGCTTGATTTGTGACCCAAGATGTGATCTATCCTGGAGGATGTTCCATGCGCACTTGAGAAGAATGTGTAATCTGCTGTGTTGGATGGAATGTCCTATAAATATCAATTAAATCTACCTGGTCTATTGTGTAATTTAAAACTTGTGTTTCCTTTTCTGTTTGGATGATCTGTCCATTGGTGTAAGTGAGGTGTTAAAGTCCCCCACTATTATTTTGTTACTGTCGATTTCCTCTTTTGTAGCTGTTAGCAGTTGCCTTATGTATTGAGGTGCTCCTATGTTGGGTGCATATATATTTATAATTGTTATATCTTCTTCTTGGATTGATCCCTTGGCCATTATATAGTATCCTTCCTTGTCTCTTGTAACATTCTTTATTTTAAAGTTTTATTTTGATTTCTATTTGCATGGAATATCTTTTTCCATCCCCTCACTTTCAGTCTGAATGTGTACCTAAGTCTGAAGTGGGTCTCTTGTAGACAGCATATATATGGATCTTGTTTTTGTATCCATTCAGCAAGCCTGTGTCTTTTAGTTGGAGCATTTAATCCATTCACGTTTAAAGTAATTATTGATATGTATGTTCCTATTACCATTTTCTTAATTGTTTTGGGTATGTTTTTGTAGGTCCTTTTCTTCTCTTGTGATTCCCACTTAGAGAAGTTCCTTTAGCATTTGTTGTAGAGCTGGTTTGGTGGTGCTGAATTCTCTTAACTTTTGCTTGCCTGTAAAGCTTTTGATTTCTCCAGCGAATCTGTATGAGATCCTCGCCAGGTAGAGTAATCTTGGTTGTAGTTTCTTCCTTTTCAGCAGTTTAGGTATATCATGCCACTCCCTTCTGGCTTGTAGAGTTTCTGCTGAGAAATCAGCTGCTAACCTTATGGGAGTTCCCTTGAATGTTATTCATCATTTTTCCCTTGCTGCTTTCAATAATTTTTCTTTGTTTTTACATTTTGCCAATTTGATTACTATGTGTTTTGATGTGTTTCTCCTTGGTTTTACCTTATATGGGACTCTCTGCACTTCCTGGACTTGGATGGCTATTTCCTTTCCCATGTTAGGGAAATTTTCGACTGTAATCTCTTCAAATATTTTCTCTGGTCCTTTCTCTGTCTCTTCTCCTTCTGGGACCCCTATAATGCGAATGTTGTTGCGTTTAATGTTGTCCCAGAGGTCTCTTAGGCTGTCTTCATTTCTTTTCATTCTTTTTTCTTTATTCTCTTCTGCAGCAATGAATTCCACCATTCTGTCTTCCAGGTCACTTATCCGTTCTTCTGCCTCAGTTATTCTGCTATTGATTTCTTCTAGTGTATTTTTCATTTCAGTTATTGTGTTGTTCATCTCTGTTTGTTTGTTCTTTAATTCTTCTAGGTATTTGTTAAACATTTCTTGCATCTTCTTGATCTTTGCCTCCATTCTTTTTCCGAGCTCCTGGATCATCTTCACTATCATTCTGAATTCTTTCTCTGGAAGGTTTCCTATCTCCACTTCATTTAGTTGTTTTTCTGTGGTGTTATCTTGTTCCTTCATCTGGTATATAGCCCTCTGCCTTTTCATCTTGTCTATCTTTCTGTGAATGTGGTTTTTCTTCCACAGGCTGCAGGATTGTAGTTCTTCTTGCTTCTGCTGTCTGCCCTCTGGTGGATGAGGCTATCTAAGAGGCTTGTGCAAGTTTCCTGATGGGTGGGACTGGTCTCCCCCACTATTAACATCTGGAATCAGAGTGGTACATTTGTTACAGTTGATGAAGCTACATTGACACATCAATATCATCCAAAGTCCAGTTTACAATAGCATCCATTCTTGGTGTTGTCCCATGTTAAACAAACAAACAAACAAACAAACTCAGTTAAAGCAACCCTATCCTTTTAGCTGCTCAGGGCAAAAAACTCAGATTCTCCTTAATTTCTCTCTTCTTTCTCATATCCTTCATTGATCCACTAATAAATTTAAGACTTTTCTAAATCTCATGGCACATCCCTACGTCAGTCACAAAACAAAATTAATGCTTTCTGATTTGAATTGTTATAATACCCAGTCCATATTTTTATAGCTTCTCAAATAGCCTGCTTAATTATCACTTTAGGAAGGCTTTATTTTTTCTTAATCTGTATCCCCACCAATTTTCCTTGATCAGTTTTTAGTACAGGTTTAAGTTAGCAAAGAGCTCATGCAACCTTGAGCCAACTTTGTTAGAGTTCTTAGTGGGCTGCTCAGGTTTCCCCTATATACAGACTCAGGCACCTTGCAAAGGTTTCTGCCTGTGATGTCAGGGTCACATTGAGCTGCTGTCAATATTTCATTGCTGCCCTGTGTCAGGCCATTTTTCAGTTCCATCCAGCACTGTGTGCAGCCAGCAGACCATCTGTTTTTTCCCTCTCACATGCCTGCAGTGGAGTGCTCTTAGGTGATTTACTGAGTGGATTGGAGTTCAGAGGGAACAAGCAGTTTCATATATAGTGTCACTTATGGTGTCCACAGGGCCACTTTCCCTACTTCTTCCTTTGTACTTATGCCTGATCCCCTGGGCTAGCATATTTCAAGTGTAGTCCCAAAGATCAAAAAAAAAAAAAAAGGTGTAGTTCCCAGGTGCAGCTCTCAGCTGTTTTCAACTGGGGACAAGTGTGACTTGTTCCCACATGGGGTCCTATCCCTTTCATTAGAGTAAAAAATGTGGGGACATCAGGACTCAGTGCCTACCCCAGACTCTTGCAGCCTTAACTGTGTTATCATCTTTGTCAGTCTCTTTGTGCTGGGATGGGACAGGTCTGCTTCAATAACAGTCTTTCTCTTGGTATAAATTTGACCTCATTTCATATCTCACTAATTTTTTTCATTGGATTTAGCTCTGGCTTTTGTCCCAGAAATTGCTTAAGACAATGAATAATAACCAAGTCATCATTTTGCTTTTTTGGATGTGTAACTGAAATTATTGCCATTTCATGGTGTGTTTAAAAAATTTTTTTTAAACATTTTTATTGGAGTATAATTGCTTTACAATGGTGTGTTAGTTTCTGCTTTATAACAAAGTGAATCAACTATACATATACATATATCCCCATATCTCCTCCCTCTTGCATCTCCCTCCCACCCCTCCAGGTGGTCACAAAGCACAGAGCTGATCTCCCTGTGCTATGTGGCTGCTTCCCACCAGCTATCTATTTTACATTTGATAGTATATATATGTCCATGCCACTCTCTCACTTCGTCCCAGCTTACCCTTCCCCCTCCCAGTGTCCTCAAGTCCATTCTCTATGTCTGCATCTTTATTCCTGGCCTGCCCCTAGGTTCTTCATAACCCTTTTTTTTTTTTTAGATTCCATATATATGTGTTAACATATGGTATTTGTTTTTCTCTTTCTGACTTACTTCACTCTGTATGACAGACTCTAACTCCATCCAGCACACTACAAATAACTCAATTTCATTTCTTTTTATGGCTGAGTAATATTCCATTGTATATATGGGCCACATCTTCATTATCTATTCATTTGTTGATGGACACTTAGGTTGCTTCCATGTCCTGGCTATTGTAAATAGAGCTACAATGAATATTGTGGTACATGACTCTTTTCAAATTATGGTTTTCTCAGGGTATATGCCCAGTAGTGGAATTGTTGAGTCATATAGTAGTTCTATCTTTAGTTTTTTAAGGAACCGCCATACTGTTGTCCATAGTGGCTGTATCAATTTACATTCCCACCAGCAGTGCAAGACGGTCCCATTTTCTCCACACCCTCTCCAGCATTTATTGTTTGTAGATTTTTTCATGATGACCATTCTGACTGGTGTGAGGTGATACCTCACTGTAGTTTTGATTTCCATTTCTCTAATGATTAGTGATGTTGAGCATCCTTTCATGTGTTTGATGGCAATCTGTATATCTTCTTCGGAGAAATGTCTATTTAGGTCTTCTGCCCAATTTTGGATTGGGTTGTTTGGTTTTTTGATATTGAGCTGCATGAACTGCTTGTAAAATTTGGAGATTAATCCTTTGTCAGTTGCTTCATTTGCAAATATTTTCTCCCATTCTGAGGGTTGTCTTTTGGTCTTGTTTATGGTTTCCTTTGTTGTGCAAAAGCTTTTAAGTTTCATTAGGTCCCATTCATTTATTTTTGCTTTTATTTCCATTTTTCTAGGAGGTGGGTCAAAAAAGATCTTGCTGTGATTTATGTCATAGAGTGTTCTGCCTATGTTTTCCTCTAAGAGTTTTATAGTGTCTGGCATTTCATTTAGGTATTTAATCCATTTTGAGTTTATTTTTCTGTATGGTATTAGGGAGTGTTCTAATTTCATACTTTTACGTGTAGCTGTCCAGTTTTCCCAGCACCACTTATTGAGAGGCTGTCTTTTCTCCATTGTATATTCTTGCCTCCTTTATCAAAAATAAGGTGACCATATGCACGTGGGTTTATCTCTGGGCTTTCTATCCTGTTCAATTGACCTATATTTCTGTTTTTGTGTCAGTACACACACTGTTTTGTGTCTTGATTACTGTAGCTTTGTTGTGTAGTCTGATGTCTGCAAGCCTGATTCCTCCAGCTCCGTTTTTTTTTCTCAAGATTGCTTTGGCTATCCGGGGTCTTTTGTGTTTCCTTACACATTGTGAACTTTTTTGTTCTAGTTCTGTTAAAAATGCCATTGGTCATTTGCTAGGGTTTGCATTGAATCTGTAGATTGCTTTGGGTAGTATAATCATTTTCACAATGTTGATTCTTCCAATCCAAGGACATGGCATATCTCTCCATCTGTTAGTATCATCTTTAATTTCTTTCATCAGTGTCTTATAGTTTTCTGCATACAGGTCTTTTGTCTCCTTAGGTAGGTTTATTCCTAGGTATTTTAGTCTTTTTGTTGCAATGGCAAATGGGAGTGTTTCCTTGATTTCCCTTTCAGATTTTTCATTGTCAGTGTATAGGAATGCAAAAGATTTCTGTGCATTAATTTTGTATCCTACTACTTTACCAAATTCATTGATTAGCTCTAGTAGTTTTCTGGTAGCATCTCTAAGATTTTCTATGTATAGTATCATGTCATCTGCAAACAGTGACAGCTTTACTTCTTCTTTTCCGATTTGGATTCCTTTTATTTATTTTTCTTCTCTGATTGCTGTGGCTAAAACTTTGAAAACTATGTTGAATAATAGTGGTAAGAGTGGAGAACCTTGTCGTGTTCCTGATTTTAGAGGAAATGGTTTCAGTTTTCCACCATTGAGAATGATGTTGGCTGTGGGTTTGTCATATATGGCCTTTATTATGTTGAGGTAAGTTACCTCCATGCCTACTTTCTGGAGGGTTTTTATCTTAAATGGGTGTTGAATTTTGTCAAAAGCTTTTTCTGCATCTATTGAGATGATCATATGGTTTTTCTCCTTCAGTTTGTTAATATGGTTTATCACATTGATTAATTTGCACATTTTGAAAAATCCTTGCATTCCTGGGATAAACTCCACTTGATCACAGTGTGATCTTTTAATGTGCTGTTGGATTCTGTTTGCTAGTATTTTGTTGAGGAGTTTTGCATCTATGTTCATCAGTAATATTGGCCTATAGTTTTGTTTCTTCGTGACATCTTTGTCTGGTTTTGGTATCAGGGTGATGGTGGCCTCATAGAATGAGTTTGGGAGTGTTGCTCCCTCTGCTATATTTTGGAAGATTTTGAGAAGGATAGGTGTTAGCTCTTCTCTAAATGATAGAATTCGCCGGTGAAGCCATCTGGTCCTGGGCTTTTGTTTGTTGGAAGATTTTTAATCACAGTCTCAATTTCAGTGCTTCTGATTGGTCTATTTATATTTTCTATTTATTCTTGGTTCAGTCTGCGAAGGTTGTGCTTTTCTAAGAATTTGTCTATTTCTTCCAGGTTGTCCATTTTATTGGCATATAGTTGCTTGTAGTAGTCTCTCATGATCCTTTGTATGTCTGTAGTGCCAGTTGTTACTTCTCCTTTTTCATTTCTAATTCGGTTGATTTGAGTCTTCTCCCTTTTTTTTCCTGATGAGTCTGGCTAATGGTTTATCATTTTTGTTTATCTTCTCAAAGAACCAGCTTTTAGTTTTATTGATCTTTGCTATTGTTTGCTTCATTTCTTTTTCATTTATTTCTGATCTGAGCTTTATGATTTCTTTCATTCTGCTAACTTTGGGGTTTTTTTGTTCTTCTTTCTCTAATTGCTTTAGGTGTAAGGTTAGGTTGTTTATATGAGGTGTTTCTTTTTTCTTGAGGTAGGAATGTATTGCTATAAACTTCCCTCTTAGAACTGCTTTTGCCACATCCCATAGGTTTTGGGTTGTCATGTTTTCATTGTCATTTGTTTCTAGGTATGTTTTTATTTCCTCTTTGATTTATTCAGTGATCTCTTGGTTATTTAGTAGCACATTGTTTAGCTTCCATGTGTTTGTATTTTTTACAGTTTTTTTTAAAAAGGATATATAAATAATATCAATAGAGAAAATAAAATGAAATAACCAGAAAATACTTAATCCAAGATACAACAGAAAAAGAGGAAAAGAAGTAAAGGACAAATGGAATAAAATATAGCAAGTGATAGATTTTAATCTAATTATATCATCACTAGATATGAAAGATCTAAACAAACTAGATAAAAGATAGAGATTTTTAGATTAGTTTAAAAAAAGTGAGACCCTAGTGTATGCTGTCTACAACAAACCCACTTTAAATAAAAACACAGGTTAGTTAAAAGTATGAAGAAAGAGGTACCATGCAAGCACTAATCAAAAGAAAGCTGGAGTAGCAATAGTAATTTCAGACAAAGTAGATGTCTGAAGGAGGAATGTTATCAGGTGTAAAGAGGAACATTACATAAGGATAAAGTGGTCAGATCTCCAAGAGGACAAAACAATCCTACATATGTATGCACAAATAATAGAATTTGAAAATATATGAGGCAATATCTTATAGATCTGTTAGGAGAAATATAGAAATTTGGAAAGGGGTTGAACTAGGAACCAATAACAAAGATATCAGCAAAATCCTCTAAATATTTGGAAACTACACATGACATTACCAAATAACCCATGAGTCAATGAAGAAGCTTCAAGGGAAATTTAAAACTATTTTGAACTAAAGGAAAGTGAAAACACAGCATATCAAAATTTGTGAGATTCAGCTTAAGCAGTGCTTAGAGAGAAATTTCTAGCATTGAATACTTTTAGTAAAAAAGAAAGATCTAAAAGCAATAAGCTAAGCTTCCATCTGAAAAAGCTAGGAAAAGAAGTGCAAGCAGAAAAGAGGCACAATACAGACAAGAGCAGAAATCGGTGAAAGTGAAAATAATTGAAATTTCTTAAACGTTCTCACCAAAAAAAGAAAGAATGAAAGAAAGAGAGAGAAGAGAAGTGAAGTTATGGATGTGTTAATTAACTGTATGGGAGGTAACTAACGTAAAATGTGCACATCTGGGTGGGCCCTAACACAATATGACTAGTGCTCTTACAATAAAAGGAGATTAGGACACAGATTTGTGCACGTGCAGAGGAAAGACCATGTAAAGATAAAATGGGCAGTTGGCCTTCTACAAACCAGGAGAGAAGACTCAGAATGAAATTAACCCTGCTGACACATTGACCTCAAACTTCTAGCTTCCAGGCCTGTTAGAAAATACATTTCTGTTGTTTAAACCAACAGTCTGTAGTATTTGTTATGGCAGCCCTAGCAAACTAATAGGTTGATAGATAGAATACTTGAGCTTTAACATATTTAAACATTGTAGAGATTTAACACTATAAGTAAAGTTATAATTAGAAGTGTGGTTCTAGTTCAAAAAAATTGATGTTTTTCCATGAAATAACATTTAATAAAACAGAGAATTTACTATATGATGAAGATGGCAAATATAGTCAGTAGAGGAAATAGCCAATTAATTAACAAAGGTCCTAATGAAGATTGGGTAAACATTTAGAAAAAAAATGAAATAAATTTTTACCTCACTCCTATATGAAGAATTTCAAGATAGATCAAAGACTTATGAGTAAAAATAAAACCAGAGAAGTACTAGAATAAAATATAATTGCATCATTTTATCATCAAGAATACAGAAGATCTTTTTAAGCATGATGTAAGTCTGAATACATGAGAAAACTAGTTTTACTGACATAAAATTTAAAATCTGTAGCAAAACAATTTATATCATTTGAGCACTTTTTATGTGATTTTGTTGCCAGAGCTGCTCCAGGTCTCTGCTTAAAAGCATCAACCCTCACCTTTAGCAGGAATGTCCTTGCTCACAACTTGCCAACACTCACTTTTAGCAGGAGTAAACATAAATCTTTAAGTTAAAGGGTCCAGAGATAAGAAAGGAAACTACAAACAAGAAAACCCAGATGGAACCAGCTGGGACCAAGATGGCAATGAATCTGACCTCCAAAAGACCCTAAGTCTCATTATATGTTGATTTTACTATATAAGCATATTAAATGACACAACTACCAGCGGCCATGACTGGACACTAAGGACCAAAAAATGATAAAAAGGGGGTGGCACCCGACTCCTTCAAAAAAGCCCTGCCTCTTCCCCAGTAGACTAATGCACATGCCTCCCTATCATTAGCCGCACCCCTCTTCCCTTTGTCTTTACTATTTAAAACTAAATATCTTTCACCAGGTGGGTGAGAAGTTGATCTGTGAACTTAGTTCCCACTTCTCCATTCTTTGGCCACTGAATAAAGCTTGTGTTATGCTGATCTCAGCTTTGGTTTCATTATTCGGCTGCTTGAACCTGAACGGAAAAAGAACCCTCCCCTGTCAAGGCAGAGAGCCTCGGCTGGGCTAGGGCCTGAGTAGAGTCCCTACGTCTTAATTCAGTAACATTTTTAGTGATTTATAAGAAGTAGTTCATTGAGTCCTCATAGTTCCGTGCTATTATTTTTTAACAGCTTTTTAAAAGAATGATTGACATACAATAGAAAGCATGTGATTGACATTACAATTTGATAACTTTTGACATAGCTATACACACATGAATTGATCACAATCAAGATAATGAATGTATCATCCCCCAAGTATTCCTTGTACCCCATTGTAATCTCTCCCTTTCATACATATTTCCCACACCACCATCCTCAGGCAACTAATGATCTGATTTCAGTCTCTATAGGTTGGTTTACATTTTCTAGAATTTTATATAAATAGAACTATACATTAGGAACCACTTAATCAGCCTTTTTATACTTGACACAATTCTTTTGAGATTAATTCATGTTATAGCATGAATCGGTAGTATTCTTATTGTCTGAGTAGTAGTCCACTGTATACATATACCACAGTTTGTTTATCCATTACCCTCTTGATGGATATTTGGGTCCTTTCCAGCTCCTGGCTATTACAAATAAAGCTACTATTGATGTTTATATATAAGTCTTTATGTGGATATATGCCTGGATCAATATCAAGGAGTGGAATGGCTGGATCATGATGTATGGCTGGGTATGTTTAACTTTATAGGAAACTGCCAAATAATTTTCCAGAGTGGCTGTACCATTTTGCATCTCCACAAGCAACATGTGAGAGCTCCATTTGCTCTACATCCTAGCCAGCACTTGGTATTGTTGGTTTTTTTGTTTCTTGTTTTTAGACATTTTAGTAGTAGCTCATCCTGGATTTAATTTATATTTCCCTGTTAACTAATAATGTGCATGTTTTAATGTGCTTATTTGCCATCCAAGTATCTTCTTCAGGAAAGTGTATTTTCAAATCTTTTGCCTGGTTTTATTGAGCTGTTTGTTTTCTTACTACTGAGATTTGAGATTTTCTCATACATTCCGGATACAAGTCCTTTGTCAGGTGGGTGATTTGCAAACAAACTTCTCCTTGTTTTTGACTTTTATTTTGGATTATGATTTTGGTGTCACGTCTAACCCAGTGGTTGGAAAATATTTTTGTAAAGGGCCACATATACAGTGTTGTGTCTGTTACATGTTGCATTTTTTCATTTTTTGTTTTGTTTTTATTTGCTTTTACAGCTCTTTAATAATGTAAGAACAATTCTTTGCTCACAGACCGTACAAAAACAGGCCATAGTTATATTTGGTCAGTAGCCCATACCTCCTCAAACCTGGTCTAAATTAAGGCAACAAAGATTTACTCCTATGTTTCTTCTAGAAGTTTTGTAGTTTTAGGTTTTACATTTAGGTCTATTGTCCATTTTAAGTTAATTTTCATATGTGGTGTGAAGTATAGATGGAAATTCTTTAAAAAAATTTTCTTTGCTTTATGGATATTCAATTGTTCCTGTACCATTTGTGGCAAAGGTTTTCCTTTCTACACTGAATTGCCTTTACAGCTTTGTTAAAAATTGCTCTTATATGCGTGAGCTTTTTTTCTGGACTCTGTTCTGTTTCATTTATGCATCTGTCTCTCTTCATGGCCATACCGTACTGTGTTTTTGCATTAGTGTAAGCCTTGATGTCAGATAGTGTTAATCCTGCAAATTTGTTCTTTTGGCTATTCTACGTTTCTATATCCATTTTAAAATTAGCTTGTCAAATCCCACAAAAAACTGTTGGGATTTTGATTATGATTGCATTGAACCTATAAATAAATTGGGGAGAATTGACGTCTTAACAATAATGAGTCTTCCTAATCATGAAAACAGTATATCTCTTTATTTACTTAAATCTTAAATTTCTCTTGGCATTAGTCTGCAGTTTACAGGTCTTACGCATCTTTTGCCAGATATATCCCTATGCATTTCATACTTTTTATGCTATTGTAAATTGTCTCATTTTTTATTTCACTTTCCAATTATTTGTTGCTAGTCTATACAATTCATTTTTAAAATATTAATCTTGTGTCCCACATGACATTGCTAAGTTCTAGTACTGTTTTTGTTTTTTGTAGATTCCATAGTCTTTTTCATGTAGGTGATTGTCATTTATGAAAAGAAGACAATTTTAGTTCTTCTCTTCCAATCTGGATGAATTTTATTTCTTGTCCTTTCCTTAATGAACTGGCTAGAATATCTAGTACAATGTTGAATAGAAAAGATGTAAGTGGATGTATTTGCCTTATTCCTGATCTTAGGGGAAAAGCATTCGGTCTGTCCCATTAAGTATGATGTTAGCTGTGGACTTTTCATAGATGACCTGTATCAGATTGAGGAAATTTCCTTATATTCCTAATGTGCTGAAACATTTTATTTTTAATTCAGGAATGTATTTGGATTTTGTCATATGCTTTTCCAGCACCTATTAAAATGAACATGTGGAAGTTTTTTCAGTCTTTTAATATGATGATTTGCACTAATTGATTTTCAAACGTTAAACCAACTTGCCATTTCTGGTATAAATTTTGATGTACTATCAGTTTTATATATTGTTGAATTTATTTTGCTAAAATATTGCTAAGAATGTCTATATCTATGTCCAGGAGGGACATTGGGCTCTACTTTTCTTTTCCTCTAGTACCTTTATCTGCTTTTGGTATCAGAGTAATGTTGACCTCATAGAATGAGTTGTGAAGTACTCCATCTTCTCTAATTTTCTGGAAGAGTTTATTGATGTTATTTCTTCCTTAAATGTTTGGTAGAATTCACCAGTGAATCCATGTGGGATTGAAGTTTTCTTAATGAGAAGGATTTTAACTATGAAGGTAATTTATTTGGACTTTAAATTTTTTCTTGAGTAAATTTTGGTTGTTTGTGTCTTTTAAGAGGTTTATCATGTGATGTAAGTTAAATTTATTGGTATAAAGTTGTACATAATACTATGTGATTATCCTTTTAATGTCTTTAGAATCTGCAGTAACATCACCTCTTGTTCTGGATATTGTTAATTTGTGTCTTTTCTTCTTTATTCTGATTAAACAGCTTAGATTTTCTAGTTTCTTAAGGTAGAAGCTGAGGTCAGTCATTGATGTGACCCCTTTCTTCTTTTCTATTAGAAATGTCTAGTGCCATAACTTTCCCTTTAGGAACTGCTATTTTCTCTTTGATTTTTTTCTGTGACCTATGGGTTATTTAAAAGTATGTTATTTTGTTTTCAAATACATGGGGATATTTAAGATATCATCATGTTATTGATTTCTAATTCAATTCCATTGTGGTTAAAGATCATAATTTGTATGGCTTGAATCCTTTAAAATTTGAGAATGATTTAATGGCCCAGAATATGGTCTATCTTAGTAAATGTTTCATATACACTTGAAAAGAATGTGTATTCTGCTTTTTGGATGGAGTGTCCTATGAATGCCAATTAGGTCTAGTTGATTGATATTTGCTGTCTAAATGTTCTATATCCTTATTAATTTTCTGCCTATATATTCTATCAATTATTGAGAGAGGAGTATTGAAATCTCTGACTATATATATGGATTTGTCTAGTTCTATTTGCAGATCTATCAATTTTTGCTTCATTAGATATATAATACTTCAGGATATTTATGTATTCTGGATTAATTGGTACTTTTATCATTATGAAATAAACTTTTTTACCCTGACAATATTCTTTAATCTTAAATCTACTTTGTCTGATATTAATATAGCCACTGTAGTTTGTTTTTTTAATTAGGATAATTTTAGATTTATAGAAATTTGAAAAGGTAGTCCAGAGTTCCTATATATCTTTCAACCAACTTCCCTAATGTTAACATCTTACATAACTACTGTACATTTGTTAAAGCTAAGAAATTCTCATTGATACAATATTATTAATTAAACCAAAGACGAGTTTTCCTGCAAATGTCCTTTTCATTTTGTTTTGTTTTGACAGTTTTAAGTCAAGTATTTTGTGCTTAACTCAAGTATTTAGTCAAGTATTTTGTAGAATGTCCCACAATTTCAGTTTGTCTGATGTTTTCTCATGATCAGATGGTGGTTATAAATTTTTGAGGAAGAGCACCATGGAAGTAAGATCCCCTTTTCATCATAGCATATAAACGGTATAGGATATCAACCTGACTTATCACTCATGATGTTAACATTGATCACTTGGTTAAGGTAGTGTCTGCTAGGTTTCTCCACTGTAAAGTTACTATTTTTTTCTGTGCATACTTTATTCTTTGCAAGTGGAATCCATTTGACTAAATCCATTTGACACTCAAGGGGAGAAGAGTTAAACTTCACCTCCCTGAGGGGGATAGTATCTAAACATATTATTGGGAATTCTTCATAAGGAAGATTGGTTCCTTCTTCCCAATTCATTTTTTATTTAATGATTTATTAATACCAGTATATAATCATGAATATTTATTTTAGGCTTATAATCTAATTCTGTCATTAATCATCTGTGGCTCAAATTGTTCCAGCTTTGCCCATTGTGAACTATTTCAGCTGGCTCTTATATCCTTTTGACATGCTCCACACGTTTGTTTTTTTTTTTTTTTTTTTTTTTTTTTTTGCATTTCTGTACTTTGTGGCACTACAAGATGCTTCAGGCTGATCATCTATTTTTCTTGCCCTACCCCTAGAATCAGCCATTTTTCAAAGGAGAACAGGATTTAGAAACCAACATCTGAGCACTGGATATGCTTATTGTTACTGGAATGTCACTGCTTCTAGACCCTATTAGTAGACTGAACAAGGAAATAAATGCATGTATACTAACCAGTGTTATCTATCCATCTATCTAAATTTAAATCAATGTGAGTTCATGCTGACATCTCTGATTTTAATCCAGCACTATAGTGTTTATTCTAACCTTCTCTCAATGTCTGTTTATTTATAACTCTTTATTTGACAGTGAGAAACCTTATTTCCATTATCTATAATTAATTTACTTATTGTTCAAGCCAAATATATGTGTAAAGTAGCTTCAGAATTGCTAAACTGTCACCCTGTAAGAAACAAATTTACTATTTGCAATTCAGTGTTAATGTACAAATCCTTTGTCTTTAGTGTTACAATATCCAGTTAAAATACTTTTTTCCAAATTTACTTATGACAGCTCTTTTTTCTCATCTCTCTTCAGTGAGGTTATATCATATATATGTAAAACACTTAGATTCACATGTCAGAATCTGCATTCCATCCTGGAATCCTCTGTCTTTCTGGTTATTTTTTAAAAAACATACTTACATATAGTAAGTGTATTTTTTTTTTTGCTAGGGCTGCCATAACAAATACTACAGACTAGGTGGCTTAAGTTCTGGAAGTTAGAAGTTCCATTCTCAGGTCTCTCTCCTTGGCTTGTAAATGGCCATCTTCTCCCTTTCTTTTCTTGTGATCTTTCCTCTGTGAATGTACACACCTGTGTCCTAATCTTTTCTTATAAGGACACCAGGCATATTGTATTAGGGCCCACCTATATGTCCTCATTTTACCTTAATTACTTCTCTAAAGGCCTTATGTCCAAATACACTCACATTCTGAGGTACTGGGGGTTAAAACTTTAACATATGAATTTGGAGGATGGGCACAATTCAGCCCATAGCAGTAAGCTTCACTGTTTGTGTTGTATATTCTATAGGTTTTTGATGAATGCATAGTTATGTCTTTGATTGTTTTTCAGTTGATTTGGTAGAAGGTAAGGGTCCAATTTATTTCTTTGACATATGAATATATAGCCATCATTTGTTGAAAAAGTCTGTTCTTTCCTCATTCAGTGATCTTGGAACCCTTGTAAAAAAAAAAAAATCAATTGACTATAGGCAGGTTCTAGAGAAGGGCAAAAAGGGCCAGCCTTATTTTGGCTGCTATGCCATGGCAGCGAGTGTGGGTCTGATAGGGGTAAGTAGTCTGATGGGAGATGTGCAAGTTGCTGAGGAGGCAGTGGCCCAGGAGGGTGATGGGGTGCAGAAGGCAAAAAATTTAAAAAATAAAAATCAATTGACTACTCGTATAAGGGTTTTTTTCTGGGCACTCTATTCTGTTCCATTGGTCTGTATATCTATCCTTTTGCTGGTACCACACTGTGTTTATTACTGTAGGTTTGTAGTGACTTTGAAATCAGGATGTATAAGTCCTCCAACTTTGTTCTTTTTCAAGATTGTTTTGGCCCTCCAGGGTCCCTTAGAATTCCATGTGAATTTTAGGGCAAATTCATATGAATTAACTTTTATATTTATGCAAGGAAAAAACCTGCTATTGGAATTTTGATAAGTAATGCTTTGTAGATCACTTTGATAGTATTTTCTTCTTAACAATCTTGTTACCAAGTCCAAGCTCTTACTGCTTGTTGCATGACAGGCCAATGAATCAAGAGACAGGTGTTGAGGCAAGGAATAGTGACTTTATTTGGAAAGCCAGCAGACTGAGAAGATGGTGAACTAGTGTCCAAAGAACCATCTCACCTGAGTTAGAATCCAGGCTTTTTTTTATACTAAAAGGGGAGGGGTTGTGCCTGGTTGTTGCAGACTTCTTGGTGCCACACAGAAGGGGATGTGGTCTGCTCATGATGTCCCTGTAAACCTCCAACAAGACAAATGTTATTTTCTGTTCTGCAAATTTTTATCTCTATATGAATAAGAAAGTGTTATGGCTTTAAAGGTCAAGCCTGGGAGGCAAAGCCTTGAGAAAGGGCCATTATATATATGTCAGGCTATAGGCAACATTCTTTTACAAAGGTGCAGAGCCAGCGTGACTAAGCACAGGCAACAGCACAAAGGTTAAAGCTGAAGGAATAGATCCAATATGGAGTCAGGTTTGTTCTTCTCTGTTATAATATTAAGTAAGTCTCTCAATTCATGAACACAGGATATCTTTCCATTTATTTAACTCTTCTTTAATCTTTCAGATATGTCTTATAGTTTTCAGTGTCTTATAGTTTCAGGTGAAGTCTTTCACCTCCTTGGTTAAATTTATTCCTAAGCATTTTATTCTTTTTGATGTTATTGGATATAATTTTCTTAATTTTCTTTTCAGACTATTCATTGCTAAAGTATAGAAATAAAACTGATTTTTAGTGTTAATTTTGTATCCTGCAACTTTGCTGAATTCACTTATTATCTCTAGCAGTGTTTTGTGGATTCTTTTGAGATATCTACATATAAGATCATGTTATTTGTCATCAAAGATAATTTTACCTCTTTTTTTACAATTTGGATGCCATTTATTTCTTTTTCTTGCCTAATTGCTCTTGGTAGAACTTCTAATATAGAGTGGTGAAAGTGGTATCCTTGTCTTATTCCTGATTTTAGGAGAAAACATTTTAGTCTTTAACTATTGAGAATGATGTTATCTGTAGGTTTTTCATATATGGCTTTTTCATGTTGAAGAACTTCTCTTTTATTCTAGTTTATTTAGTATTTTTGCCAGGAAAATGTATTGGATTTTGTCAGTTTTTTTCTGAAACAATTGAAATGATCATGTGTTTCTTTTTTCCCCTTCATTATACTAATGTGCTCTTTTACATTGATTGGTTTTTATGTGTTGAACCACCTTAGCATTGAGAGGATAAATCTCAATTGATCATGTTGTATAATCATTTTTATATGTTGTGGTATAAGTTTGCTAGTACTTTATTGAGAATTTTTACATCTATACTCATAAAAACATTTGTCTGTAGTATTCTTATTGAGTCTTTGTCTTCAGTATCAGGGCCACATAGAATGAATTAGAACATTTTTTTTTCTTAAGTATTTTGGAAGAGTCTGAGAAGGATTGGTGTTAATTCTTCTTTAAATAATTGGTACAATTCACCAGTGAAGCTATATGATTCTGGACTTTTCTTTTTTGGAGGTTTCTGAATTCTGATTAATCTCCATGCTTGTTATAGATCTATTCAGATTTTCTATTTCTTTTTGAGTCAGTTTTAGTAGTTTGTGTGTTTCTAGGAATTTGTTCACTTCATCTACGTCCACTTTGTTGGCATACAATATTTCATACTATTCTATGATAATCTCTTTTATATCTGTAAAATTGGTCATAGTGTCCCCATTTTCACTTCTGATTTTAGTAATTTGTGTCCTTTTAATGATTTATCTTTGTCAATCTAACTAAAGATTTGTTGAAACCATGCCCTGTACCTTACACACTGAAGGACCATAAGGTAGGAAAAAAATAGAAACAAAATGTACATCAAGAACACCAAACCTGTTTTGCAGAGTACCAAGGAAACTGCAGATATGGAAACAGCTTGCTGATAGCTCTTTCCACCGAGCATCATGCAGGCTCATTCAGAGACTAGGATGACTGATAGTGAACTTCAGACATCACAGGCCAAAAATCCACCACATGCAACATATACAACCCCCAGAAATTGTACATGTGACCCATGAAGAGGCATGAAGGACAGTCAAGCCTATACAGAGAATTCTTGAAGCTTACAAATTGCTCTCCCCAATCATTTCTGAGCCCCCTTCCCCTCTTGCTCTCTACTTTCACTATAAATATCTTACTCAATAGCTGATCAGGAAGACAGGTCATAGCATTGCCTCCTGTCTCCTTGCTTGGCTGCCCCGCAATAAAGTCTCTTCTCTTGAGACCATTGCCTGAGTACTTGGTCTTTCCATAGCATAGTGGGCAACAAGCTCACTTGTTTGTTTACATTGTCAATTTTGTTGATCTTTTCAAAGAACCAACTGTTGCTTTTGTTGATTTCCTTTATCATTTTAAAATTTCTTTATTTTCCTATAATCTTTGTTATTTTCTCCCTTCTGCTAGCTTTGGATTTAATTTGCTCTACTTTTTCTAGTTCCTTAAGGTGTATCATTAGATTATTGATTTGAGATCTTTCTTTTTTAATATAGATTTTACAGCTATCAATTTCCCTCTTATTACTGCCTCTTCACTGCATCTGGTAAGTTCTGGTATGTTCTGTTTTCATTTTTATTCATCTCAAAGATGTTTTCTAATATCCCTTGTGATTTCTTCTTTGACCATTTGGTTGTTTAAGAGTGTGTTGTTTAATTTCCACATATTTGTGACTTTTCCAGTTTTCCTTCTGTAATTGATTTCTATCTTTTTCCCATTTTGATCAGAAAAGATCAAAATGATTTTCCCCCAGCTTATTAGAGCTTGTTTTGTGGTCTAACGTATGGTCAGTACTGAAGAATGTTCAATATGCACTTGAGAATAATGTCTATTCTGCTGCTATTTGGTGAAGTGTTCTACATATGTCTGTTAAATCTGATGGTTTATAGTTTTATTTGAGACTTCTATTTCCTTATTAATCTTCTTTTTGGTTGTTCTATCCATTATTTAATAGAAGGTATTGAAATCTCCAACTAAAGGCAATTCAGAGATATTGTGGGTTTGGATTCAGACCACTGCAATAAGGCAAATATCATAAATTTTTTGTTTCCCAGTGCATATAAAAAAGTTATGTTTATACTATACTGTAGTCTATTAAGAGTGTGATAGCATTATGTCTAAAAAACAATGTACATACATTAATTAAAAATACTTTATTGCTAAAAAATTCTAACCATCCTCTGGGTCTTTAGTGAGTCATTATCTTTTTTCAACAGTAACATCAAAGATCACCAGTTACCATAACAAATATAATCATAATGAAATAGCTTGAAATATTGCAAGAATTGCCAAAATGTGACACAGACATGAAGTGAGCAAATGGTGTTGGAAAAATGACACTGATAGACATTCTCAATGCAGGCTTGCCGCAAACCTTCAATTTGTAAAAAATGCAATATCCATGAAGCACAATAAACAAAACACAATAAATTGAGTTATGCCTGTACTATTGTAGAATTATCTATTTCTCCTTTCAGTTCTGTCAGTTTTTGCTTCATATACTTTGCAGTTCTGTTGTTAGATGTGTATACATTATACTTTGCAGTTCTGTTGTTAGATGTGTATACATTTATAAGTCTTACATTTTCTGGTTAGATTGAACTTTTTATCAATATTTAATGTCCTCTTTGTCCCTTGTATCTTTTTTGACTTAAAGCCTATTTTTCTGACAGTAATATAGCCATTCCAGCTCTCTGATGATTACTATTTGCATGAACTATCTTTTTCCATTCTTTTACTTTCAACCTCTTCATGTCTTTATATCTAAAGTGAATTTGTTATAGGAAGAATACAGATGAATTGTATTTTTAAATCTAATCTGACAATTTCTGCCTTTCTGTAGGAGTAAAATAAGTTTACCTTTATTTAAAATTTTTTTCAATTTATTTTTGAGTTATAATTGACATGTAGAATTTTGTAAGTTTAATGGGTACATGTTGATTTGATACGTTTATATATTGTAATATGATTACCACCATAGTGTTAGTTAACACCTCTATTATGTCACATAATTATCATTTTTTTGAGGTGGGAATAATTATGATCTAGTCTCTTAGCAACTTTGACGTTTAAAATATAGTATTGTTGTCTATAATTACTATGCTGTGCATTAGATCTACAGGACTTATTTATCTACTAGTTGCAAGTTTGTACCCTTAATCAACATATACTGAATACGCCCTCCCCAGTCCCTGGTAACCACCACTCTATTCTCTGTTTTTATGAGTTTGACTTTTTTAGATTCCACATATAAGTGATATAATACAGTATTTGTCTTTTTCCATCTGACATATCTCACTTAGAATAATGCTTTCATGGTCCATCCATGTTGTCTCAAATGGCAGGATTTTACTCTTTCTCATAGCTGAATAATATTCAGCTCTTATAATTATATTATATTATAATATATATAATATATATTATATATTATATATAATATATTATATATAATATATATATAATATATAATAATATATTATTATATAATATTATATTATATTATAATATTATATATCATAATTTCTTTGTCCATTCATCCACTGATGAACACTTAGGCTGTTTCCATATCTTCATTATTGTGAATAATGTTGCAGTGAACATGGCAGTGCGTATCTCTTTGACATTCTGTTTTCATTTACTTTGAATATGTACCCAGATGAAGAATTGCTAGATCATATGTAGCTCTATTTTTAATTTTTTGAGGAAGCTTCCTACTGTTTTCCATAGTGGCTGAGCCAATTTGCATTCTTCCCAAACAGTGAACAAGGGTTCCCTTATCTCTGCATCCTCTTCAACACTTGATATCACTTATCTTCTTGACAATAGCCATTCCAACAGGTGTGAGGTGATATCTCACTGTGATTTTTATTTGCATTTCCCTGATGATTAGTGATATTGGCCATCTTTTCATGTTCCTGTTTGCCATTTGGATTTCTTCCTTGGAAAAATATCTATTTTGTTCCTTTGCTTGTTTAAAAAATTGGATTGTTTATTTGGTATTGAGTTGTATGAATTCTTTATATATTTTATATATTAACCCATTAACTGATATATGGCTTGCAATTGTGTTAGTCACCTGTACAGCAAAGTGATTCAGTTATACATATATACATATTTTCTGATTCCTTTCCATTATAGGTTATTACAAGATATTGAATATAATTCCCTGTGCTATACAGCAGGATCTTATTGTTTATCTATTTATATCTAGTGGTGTGTTTCTTTTAATCCCGTACTCTTAATCTATCCCTCTCCCCCTTCCCCTTTGCCAACCATAAATTTGTTTTCCATGTCTGTGAATCTATTTCTGTTTTGTAAATAAGTTCATTTGTATTATTTTTTAAGATTCCACATATAAGTGGTATCATGATATTTGTTTTTCTCTGTCTCACTTACTTCATTTAGTATGCTAATCTCTAGGTCCATCCATGGTACTGCAAATGGCATTATTTCATTCTTTTTTATGGCTGAGTAATATTTCATTGTATATATACTCATCTTCCTTACCCATCCATCTGTCGATGGACATAAAGTCCAGCTTTCTAATTTCAACTGACCAAGCCCTTCCTGACCTGGTTCCTATTTACTCCTCTGACTGCATTTCCTGCCAGCCACATGGGACTTCATACCCTTCCTGCCTCAGGGCCTTTGCACTGGCTGTTCTTGGCCTGGCATTTTCTCTGCCTGAACCTTCAAATGGCTGATTTATTGTCTTTGTATCTCTGTGGGAGGTGATCTTGTTTGTCAGGTAACTTGTTTGTAGTGTGGTTTCTCTATGAGGCTGTGTCCTCCTGAGAACAGGGCATGTCCATCCCATTCACTGCTAGGTGCCCAGTGCCTGGAATAATACCTAGCACATGGTCAGTGCTCAACAAAGTAGTCAAATAAAAGAATGAACTTTCACAAAGGTATTGCACACCAAAGTCACCAGTACAAAATCCAGACCCTGTGTTGAGTGGGAAATATTTTGTTGTAGTTAATGAATGCAATTAAGAAACAAAATTGTGACTTAAAGCATAAAATGCAGGCTTTTCTAAGTGAGCGGAGTGGAAAGGAGGCAGTGTCATCATTGTCAATGTAGGTAAGTCCAAGGTTCCATGTCAGTGGGAATTTCCTCAAATGTGTGAATAAGGAGAAGGAATTGTGTGCCTGGCTGATGTGACCCAGGACCTGTGACCACTATAGACCAGAGGGATGCAAACTGGCTCCTGTGAGCCAGATGCAGCCTGTGAGAAGACCTGGTTTGAAGCTTTAATGTTTTATGAAACATTTCACATTTGCTGACATTTTTAGAAATCAATGATTTTATATAAAATCTGGAATTCTACCTCTTCTAGAAAAACTGGCAGACCTGGTGTCCTTGGACTCCTGTTCTTGGAGAGCAGAAATCAGTTAGAGAAGGAGAGGTGCTAATACTCACTGAGTACTCCTTGTGCTTAGCTCTGAACACAGATGCCCAGGCATCACTCAAAGCCTTCCTGTGCAGTCAGTATGCATGTCCCCATTCTACATGAGGCAGGGGATGCACAGCAGAGCTAAATGACTTTCCCAGAGGAGCAGAGTAGTGGTCCTACTCTCCAGGCTGCCCCACGTCAGCATGATTTTTATAGCTGTGGTCACTTCCTGTTATGGCCTCTGGAATCACTTGGGAAAAGTCTACTCACTGTCCATGCTCCATCCTCTCTAGTATCTGCTGGAAGCTATCATTTCTGGAAATTTTCTTATCCCAGGCAGTTTAAATTGTGAAAGACTTCTGAAATCTGGGATGAAGAATTTGGACAAAGTTCAGTAGGTTATGGAAATCTTACTTTGATTTTAGATGCAGAGTTGTTCAGGTCTATAATTTTTTTTTTTTTTTTTTATGAATTTTTTATTTTTTTTATTTTTTTTATTTTTGGCTGTGTGGGGTCTTCGTTTCTGTGCGAGGGCTTTCTCTAGTTGCGGCAAGTGGGGGCCACTCTTCATCGCGGTGCGCGGGCCTCTCACTATCGTGGCCTCTCTTGTTGCGGAGCACAGGCTCCAGACGCGCAGGCTCAGTAATTGTGGCTCACGGGCCTAGTTGCTCCGCGGCATGTGGGATCCTCCCAGACCAGGGCTCGAACCCGTGTCCCCTGCATTAGCAGGCAGATTCTCAACCACTGCGCCACCAGGGAAGCCCCAGGTCTATAATTTTAAGCAGAAAATCGAATAAAATATTTAACATAATGTTGTTTGGCTGCACCCAGCAGGCCTACAAGGCCTACATTTGCCCAGCCTTAAGACTGAAGAAAGAGCCTGGAGTCAGCAACAGAGACATCAGTGGTTTAATGAATGGGGGATCCTACATGTCTGAAACCAGGTTCCGGAGTGACACCCTACCATGTGCGGCACACAGTGGACAGTACATGGTGGCAGTCTTCATTCCCGGGTGAGAGGGGAAAGGAGATTGCCAGTTATAGGGGAAATTAGGTCAGGTTGGCTCATTAGTTACCAGGGAAACTAGCAGAGGGTCATGCCCCACACCACCCCTTTGATAAGGACAATCACTAGCTGGGGTCTGGGGTAAGCATGTAGGAAGGTCAGTCATGTGAGTAGGGTATAGGTGAAGAAGGCACTGGTCGAGCAGGGGATGTACAGAGAGTAAGAGAACCCCCATCTTGAGTGGCTTGACAATACACTCCACCCCTACATACCCTGCATGACACTTAAAATCTTGGTCTGCCCCTTTTCCACAATATCCCTGTGGTCAGGTATGTAGGGGGCGCTGCCACCAGATACCACAGATACAATACAGACAGCAGCAGCCAGAGAGCATCAAGAGTAAGAGACCTAGTATGCTCAGGACAGTCATTTGCCAGGATGTGTGCAAATTCTGGAGACAAGCACTTACCAGGTCAATGGAGAAGGAGTCAATAGCAGCAGTGCCCTGTGCAGTTATAAGGAAGGTAAGGCCACCCCTGGTTTTCACAAACGCAGAGCCACTCCCATGGGGAGGGGAAGGCCCCAGCTTTAAAAGAAACATTCTGTTGGCCTAGCCAGGAGTCAGCACAGTTACAGGTCTGCCACCCAATATTATGTTGGGTGCCATTAGGAGTGGATCCATTAAGTCTTTCTAAACAAAAAAACAGTTAATCCCACTAGTTGGACTTGTGTGTTCTGAGGCCAGCCTATTCCACTTCATGCAGCATAGCCCAGGGGGCTTATGGGCAGTCAGTTGTACAGTAAGTTTACCGACGGGGGTCCTTCTGATGTGGTGGCATGTGAGACAGGAAGGTGGTGAGAGCCTTTCTCCCCCATTTTCAGTCATCCCCACATAGTCACATTAGCCGGTTTGATTTTTCGTGGAAGTCCAGAGGAGGACGACAATGGCATCTCACTGTAGACGCAGGAATTAGACTCATTTTGCAGTGAGGCCTGTGTTGCTGCTCAGTACCCAAATAGATTTCCTCCCTCAGACTAAGGACAAAATGTAAGACATCTAACAGGCACAACACAGGGGAGATCATGACAATAAAGCAAAATACCAGCAGTACCCACATTCTGAGATAATACCACACCCACCCGTGGTTTTTGTCTTGGTCTGCAATACAATTCAGAAAACTCAAGTTTTCAGTGATACAAGAACGTGTCTAAAATGACGTACACAGTGGCCACCTAGTTTTACCTTGGATGTCTGAACCACAGTTACTCCAGTTTGACTTTCAAATGCATTTCCTTCCTCAATGGCCAAAGCAGATGCACAGCACATGTCTGAAAGTCTGCAAAACAGGCTTCTCTGGTCAGTAAAATTTAAGTTAAAACACGCATAAGCCTTCTGACTTCCCCATACCTGAATATGTGCATATTTTCCATCATTTCCCCTTTTGATTGCAAATCTTTTGATAGAAATCAATGATGCTCAAAATATCCATCCCTCAATGCTGGGGTGCTGGCTCCTACCCCAGGTTCGGATCATGTCCCTCGCTGTTAGGTCTCCTTTATATTCACCTAGTCATTCACGTTGGGGGAAAACTAATCTGATCTCATGAACAGGCTCAGAGATATGTTAATGGGGAAACACTTTATAGGCTATACATTTTATCACTTACACTCAATTGTCACACAAGCATTGCACATGTGCTATTAGCAGCAGACTTAAAGCAAGCAGTGTCACATTTCATGAGTAGTTATAATCTGTGAAAATTTCGCTAGATAATTTTCTTTCCATCCAGAACATCAGGGCAAAAGCATGGTTAACACAATAACTGTCATAAATACAGACCTTAACTAACAGAACTAGAATTTAACATCCACTAAAACATAGTCTTTTTTCTCTCTGAAATTAGCCTCATCTCCACCAAACACAGCCAAATCAAAACTAGTTTGTTTGCAATTGACCATATCAGCTCCTTCAAACTGGCTGAGGTAGAAGTCCTCAGGAATCTCAGACTGAATTCCCCAAAGGCCTCTCAAGGCCAGGAAAGCCATGACAAAAGCCTGCCATAAGCCTCCACCTCAGTGGATTTCTCTCTTCTAGAGGTCCCCCAAATACCAAGATTCGTGCACATGCCAGGAGACAGTCTTTCCCATTCACCTGATAAGGCTGCTCAGAAACCAAGAGTCCCAGTTTTTGGAGGAACTGGGCAGAGAGAAAAGAAAAATGTTTCAATTCTACCCTCAGGAGTAGTTTACCCAATTGCTGTAAGTCACAACTAATGTGAGGGGAGGGCATCCCTCTATCTGGAAAACACAGATCAAAACATTCCAGACAAAACCCATAAATATTATAACCATATTCACCAGTTCACTCAGTAACCAATCCTTTCATTAACTTTTTACGTAGCCATCAGGTTTTCCTTTAGGATTATTTAAGTTCTTACCCAGTTCAGCAGTGTAATCTGAAATTTATCAGAGATCTGTTATTGTCGAAAGGTCGTTCCTATGAATCTTGAAGATGAAGCACTTTTGCAAAAGCATCAGAGTACGACAATAACTGTCTATAAAAGACAAAAGACTTAAAAAGTCACAGTTAAACATCTTATCACAATGTAAGCGATAAAGAAACTTGGTTATAATAACTAGAATTATGACTGATTATAATCTTAACCTTAAAAACCTTAATCTCTGGCAAAAACCAAGAAACAATTGTGCATTTCCTGATGGGAAAGCTTAATGCTTTAGTCTTATTCTCCTAAGCAGGCAAAAGTAGACAAACTTAGACCTGTCCAGTAATTAATGTTCCAATATTTTATCTTTTTTGAAATGACCTAGATAGTCAATGAATTCTCTTCATTTAACTTAGTTTAGTTTCAAGTTACCAAAATCTTGAGAGACTATTTTAGATAGACATTCCCAAAACATAATTATTCCCATAAAGATTTTAAAAAATCTTGCTCCTTTTTCTTCATTTACTCTTAGAGATCACATATGATTAGATTAAAGTTCCTGAGAACCCAGGTAGATGATATACATCTCAAAGGTAGAGGAAGAGAAATACTAATTCCTTCTAGAGAGCTAGCTTAACCAATTACAGAGGCTCACTTTGATACAATAGCAGAGTCATGAGGGGCCATTGTTCTCCAGATCTCTTGGCAGCCCCCATTCATCATGGACAGCCACTACAGTGTCCCACATATTAGTAGACATCCACTGCAGTACTACCCCTGCAACTTTCAGGATTACCCCCTCAACTTTTGGACCCCACGTTTGAATGGACAGCCACCCCGGGATAAAACCCGCAACTTTCAGGCCCCACAAGCTAGTGGACAGCCCCTGCAACTTTCCATTCTCCATCCTGTATTTCCCAACATCTCAGTGCTCACAGGAGTTTCCTTGTTCTCCTGGATGGCTCCGCCAACTGTTGAGTTGCACCCAGCCGGCCTATAAGGCCTACATTTGCCCAGTTTAAGACCAAAGAAGAAGCCTGGAGTCAGCAACAGAGACATCAGTAGCCTAATGGATGGTAGGGGTGTAGATTGCCAGTTATAGGGGGAATTATGTCAGTTTGGTGTATTAGTTACCAGGACACATACTACCCCTTTGATAAGGACAGTCACTAGCCTGGGCCTGGGGCAAGCATGTAGGAAGGTCAGTTGTGTGAGTAGGGTATAGGTGAAGCAGGCAGTGGTTGAGCAGGGGATGTACAGAGAGTACGAGAGCCCCTACCTTGAGTGGCCTGACCATATAAATGTCATCAGTATTATACCATGTCCCTTTTCCCTCCTTCCTGATCCTCTACTCCACACTTTATGTAGTAAAGTCAGAGTAATTTATTTACCTATTTGGCTTTGAATGATTTCTTTACCAAAATATTATATTAGATATGATTTCTCGAGACTACTTTTGGCTTCATTATGACAATTTTTAAGGATATAAGCTGAATTTGTTTACGATAGAAATTTCTTGAAACAACTGGATCACTAGGCAGTTCTTTGGTCTTTTAAGGTTCTATAGGGAGTTTGTGTTGTAATCATGGCTTTGTATTGTGGGATTTGATCTGCATCATCAAGTCTGAATTCTTAAGGGACATCTGCAGCTACTTTCATGCAACAAAAATAACCTCACATCCTTCTTGGCAAATATATCCATCCACAATACAGGGGCAAGTTTGTGCCTAAATATCAGTTGTATCTCACATTTAGAAATCATGATGAACCCGAACCAGTAGTTTTTGATGAGCAACAGGATATACCTGAAGTTTAGAATGAATAAAAGGTGGCCTGTTTTGACGGTGGGCTTGGCAATACACTGTGTACCTCTGTGTGGCTCACAAATGAAAAGTTAATCTAGAAAACCAGATTCATTTGGAATCAGAGTTCATAAGTTAGACATAGCCAGCTCTCAATATTCAAGTGACCAAAGGTCAATGCCGAGAATAAAGTCATCTGCTTGAAGGCCAATTGACAATGTGATAGATAAAATTCATATAAAGTCTAGCTTTCTGCCCTCAAGCACAAGGAGACAAGATATTACAGGCAGAACAGTAAGGATCTCTACTAGGCTACAATATCCAGGGAATAGCAGGAAGGGCTTCTTCAGCTCATAAGAGATGGTGCTGGACTCTGATGGAAACAGTGGCCTTGGAACAGACACTTGAAGGACAAGTTAGAGGAAAATGATTCCATGAAACTTGAAAATACCTCCAATGGCCAGTGACATGGAACAATCCTTGTTCCCTGAAGGGAGAACAGTATCTGGGGAAATGTGCCAGGAAGAAGGATGAGCCTTTATTTCAACATTCACTGAGGTGAAGCCAAACTTTTCTTTCCAAATGGTTTTAAGTGGCTCACAAAGAGCTGTTCCCTGTTGGCTAATTAGTGCTAGATGGAAGTTGCCTGTGGTGAAGTGGGAGTGGTGCCTTTAGGGAGTCCCAGCTGCAGAGAAGAGGCTCCTGGCACAGGCCCAGCCTCTGCTAATTCAGGCCCTGGAGGGTGAATTCCCAGACACAATCCTGATTTCCTGGCTGCTCCCAGGGGGGACTCTGCCAGCCTGGCACTGCTTTGCTTCTATGGGGAGAGGGCACTAGAAGCCCTGCATGATGCTGAGCTTTAATTTACGACCACTTCATGTCATGTGTGACTCTCACATGCAGGAAACCACAACAGAGGCTGATTCTACCTGGACCCTAGAGTAAACCCCTTTTCTTATTTCCCCTTCATTCCCCTTAAGTGGTTGAAGTAATGCAGGAAGCCAGTGAAGATGGAGTTGAAGGTGGTCCCCAGAAGTAAGAGGATTAAAGACTTGAGGCTCTGGTAGAATTAAACAGCATATAACCTCTCACACCACAGCCAGTCTGAGCAAGACAGAGACCTTTCTTCTTTCTGCTCACACCACACTGCTGAGATTTCTTTTCCCCTTCAGACAGGATCTTCTGTCTGGTGAATGATGATTTCTCCCCTGAAGTGAACGAATGGGGACCATGTAGATAGAGAGTGATTTTCCCTTTGACTTTGTACCCTATTGTAAGTTCACTGATTTCCCTCTATCCTCATGCTCCTTCTCACAGCCAACTTTTGACTGAGAGTTGAGGGGGAGAGGGATGAGCAATAAAACTATATCCCAAACATGGCTCTTTTCATTCAACCCTGCTGCTTCATTGGGTCCCAGAATGCAGTGAAATCTTTCTGTGTTCTGGAGTAACCTTCTCAGTACTTTAGGTCCCTAGATTTAAATTTTTACCCTTCTGATTTTTTTGTGTCTAGGAATGTTCACTTCCCAGTTTCCCATTAGACTTGCCTACCACATCATCAGTGATTTTTCAATACATGATTACTTGGGATGACCAAAAACTCTACTGAGCATTGTATGGGATGTGCCCATGCATAATCTATGGTATTTTATCAAAGTGAATATGTAATGTAATAACCAGAGGAGACATGTATGCAGATATGGGTAATGCAAGGAAGAATATGATGAGACCAAAATGAGTCATGTAACCTTAAACACCAACATTAGTCCATGTTATTATATCTCGAACATTTGCACTAAACTACTTCTAAAATAAAACTTAACAGTTCAGAACACTACATTGATTTTATCACATGTAGTCAGGTTCCCACTGGCACCAACATACATTTGGGAGTTCATTTACTACATCCAAGAAGAACTATGTTGTGTGCTCAGTACATGTCTGTGAGATGTAATTAGTAAAGGAGTTAAGGGGAATGCACAATTATTAGAGTCTTAAAAAATCAAGGGAGTCGGGCTTCCCTGGTGGCGCAGTGATTGAGAATCTGCCTGCCGATGCAGGGGACACGGGTTCGAGCCCTGGTCTGGGAAGATCCCACATGCCGCGGAGCAACTGGGCCCGTGAGCCACAACTGCTGAGCCTGTGCGTCTGGAGCCTGTGCTCCGCAACAAGAGAGGCCACGATAGTGAGAGGCCCGCGCACTGCGATGAAGAGTGGCCCCCGCTCGCCGCAACTAGAGAAAGCCCTCGCACAGAAACGAAGACCCAACACAGTCATAAATAAATAAATAAATAAATTTATTAAAAAAAAAAATCAAGGGAGTCTTTCAGCAGATGAATGAAAGAAAGAGGAAGAGAATTAGGAGAAAGTCATGGAACATATAATTATGTGAGTTGATGACAAATAAAGTTGTAAGTATGGCTCAGGGCCAAGACATCTTGGGCGTTGTATTTGAAGGTAATACTTGGATTTATCCTGGCCTCTTCAATATTTCTATAGGGATTGGTTGACAGGATGCCATCAATGTTTTAGGAGGATTAAACTGATCCTGTGTGCAGGACAGATATGTGTAGGGGGAGGCAGGATACAGTCAGAACCACTATAAGCCTGTTGCTGTGCTCATGGTAAGAGCTGGTCAGTGTTGGGACCAAGTGGGAAAGGAGGTGATAGTGAGGACAATGAGTACTGATTTTTCACAAGAGTAGAGAAGATTGAGAAAGGAGAGAAGGCCAATGAGGAATTGAAGGCTATTGAAGAATGACCACTGGAGATTTAGGTGAGTACTCTCTGGACACCAGGGAAAACAAGGTGGGAACCCTCAGATGTAGAGTAGGAAAAGAGGCAAGGCCTCCTGGAAACTTGCCCCATGGATTGGAACAAACTCTGGACTTGGAGTCAGAAGTTCTGGGTTCTAATCCAAATCCTGTAATTAATTCATGTTTTCATGTTCCTAAGGTGCTATAGTAACTCTGGACACTTTAGCATTAAGGGAACCTCTGCTTCTCTTAGCCCATCTGAATTTGAAGGGATACCGAGATTTATATGAAGAAGTCTAGCTATTGTCTGAGGCTCACCCCCTGATACCCATCCCTGACACCCATGCCAGGCAATAAAGCACCAAAAAGTTAGATTGGTGGTGGGGGAAGAAGAATAGTGCAAGGGTAGGTTCTGAGCTGTGAGAGGTGAGGGTAGGAATTGAGCCTAGGACAGAGGAAAAATTAACTAATTCAGTAATGACCAAAGACCCTGAAAGTAACAGGACCATTTGTAACCAATAATTGCTAGTTGTACAGCCCTGGAAAAAGTAACTTTTCTGTGACTCAGTTAATTGGGGATAATTTAACATCTCCTAATGTGAGGCCATAGAGGACAGGTGACACTGAAGAGAGCCAGCTCTAAAGTTTTCTGAAATTCTCAGACCATATGGTAGCCACTGTCTTATAGGGTTGCTGGACTCAATCCTGTCTTTTCCTGAATTTTTGTTGTCTGTAAAATGAGTGCTTTAGAATCACACCTTTTTATAGATAACTAATGGTTTTATGACTTATGAGCACCTATCAGCCTCGTATTTAAAACCACGACCATGATCACATATCATTAATTAGAGGAATAGTCATGGGTAAATTTACACCTATAGGGACTCAGTTTCTTGGTTTGTAAAATGAAGAAATGTATGCTATCCAAGAGTCCTCTCAGTTCTAAAATTTTTAAATTATAGAATATGAAATTAGTTTCCTTAAAGCTCCCTTCGTGTCATGATTTCTCAGGCTGTAGATGAAGGGATTGACGAGGGGAGTCACCACTGTGAAGATGCAGTGGTCACCACATCTTATACTGAGTAGGAGGATGAAGGGTGCATATAGACCCCCAGGATTGCCCCATAGAACAGGGAGACCACAGTGAGGTGGGATCTACACGTGGACAGGGCTTTCCTTATTCCATGGGCAGATGGCAACTTCAGTACATTAGAGAAGATGTAATCATATGAAATGATGATACATGTAAATGGTGTCATAAATACCAATCCACCCACAGTGAATACCATCAGGTCATTGATAAAGGTATTCGAACAAGAGAGTTTTAGAATAGGATAAGGGTCACAGAAAAAGTGATACACAGCATTGTTGGAACAAAATGTGAGTTGGACCATGAGAAGAGTGTGTAGGAGAGCATGCACATTTGTACTGACCCGAAATGCAGCCACCAGAAGGACACAGAGTTTGGGCCTCATGATCATGGTGTAGTGGAGTGGGCAACAGATGGCAGTATAATCATCATAGGCCATCACACTCAGGAGGAACCCATCCATGTTGATGAAAATGATGAAGAAGTAGATCTGGGTCATACATTCCATGTAAGAGATAGACTTGCTTCCCAGTATGTGATTCACCAGCATCTTGGGGATTGTGACTGATGAAAAGCAGATGTTGACACAGGAGAGGTTGGCCAAGAAGAAGTACATGGGTGTTTGGAGATGACTGTCACAGTTGGTAGCGAAGACAATGAGAAAGTTCCCAATGAGGGTGACCAGGTACATCCACAAGAACAGCCCAAAGAGAACCTTCTCCTGCTCTGACTGCCCAGAGAGTCCCAGGAGAATGAATTCTGTGACTCCAGTCTGGTTGTCTCTGCCCATGTCTGCAGGGGAGAAAATGTGGTCAAAAGTAAAAGGAAATATTTATTTAATTAGGCTCCATATATTGTTTAGAGATTACAATTTTTTAATGATACCAGATCCAAAATTTATTTCTTAATTAATAACACTTCAAATATAAAAGTAGATGAGATTGATAATGTCATCATTTGAGCAAATTTTTTATGATACTGTTTTGTCATTGAGAATTAATTCACATTAGATAATTCTATGAAGCGAGTTTTAATGAAATAAATAGCTGGTTAATTCCTATAATTCTAATTTGTGTTTAATTATCTTTGATTTCATGCAACTTAATTCATACTTCACTAACAGTTAATGAATATCTGGTATATACAAGTTATTTTCACACACAATTTCTTTTAATCCATATCATTCATATATATATATTTTTGGCCGCCTCACATGGCTTGTGGGATCTCAGTTCCCCGACCAGGTATTGAACCTGGGCCACAGCAGTAAAAGCCCAGAATTCTAACCACTAGGCCACCAGGGAAATTCTGTAATCCATCATTCATAAATGAGGATCCTGAGAAAAAGAATCAGAGATGAAGAATCTGGTATTCAGAGAAATTAGGTGATGACAGATTAGATTGAAAGAACGCATAACATTTATAGTCTTGAAACAGCTGAAATGCCCTTTTCTTTAAATTCCTCCCTAGTTTTACTTCCAAGTTTCAATTATCAACCATTTATTGACACTATAACCAAGTGCCAGGCAGTGTCCTCCTGCTTTACATACATTTCTTACAGATTTAATATATGTAAATTTTAAAAATAACAAGCTTCATTAAGCAGAAGGGAAAAATGAAGCAATGAGATTTAGCTATTTGTTTAAAGTCATAAGTTCTTTTACCCGAATAACTTTATACAACTCACTCAAATTCATTCTGGATCTCTCTTATTTTCTCAGGATTATACTACTTCTAGGCATTGAAGGATCTGCCTGGCAGTTTTCCCTCAACCTTGTAACTGGATAGCATCAAAATGTCATTGCAGTAGCTCACAAATGTTGGCTTGGATGAGCTAAGCATGCTAGTGAGTTTGCTATGTACTGAATTCTGTGAAGAAATTTCTTTTCTCCCTGTGCTGGCCAAAACAAGATGACTGGTATCTGGTATTATTTTTGAAGAGGAAAAAGAGATTCATAGAGAAAGTAAAGTTATGGGGCATATCCAAGTGATCATCCCAGCCTTAAGGAATTAATACAGGCAGGAAGAGTCAGATAGAGCATTTTGAATCTGTAAGAATTCACAGTATTCAAATAGTAAAGAGGAGAGGAGATGGCATTTCAGCAGAGGAGATTTACAGGCTAAATGTCTTGACTGACTGGGATAAAGGATGTCACAGGCAATACTTTTAGGAGAGTGGTTGCAGGATGTATATAATATGGTGACTACAAAGTATCCTAGCATTTTGAGAGTTAAATTAGTAAAACCAAGGTAAAATTCTGAGATCTGAAGCCATTTTTCTCATAAATTATATCACAGAATTAAAAGGTAGAAAGGCAGTAGTTGGCAGTACCCAGAGCTATTGAAAGAAGGTACTTCAGGGAAAGGATGTAGAATGTAGAAGTGGGGGGTACAGGGGTTGCATCAAGGAAAAACCAAAACAATATTTGTGCAGACTTTTTCATTGTGCTCCGAACAGTAGGTGTTGATATTAGGGTCTTAATTGTAAGCTATTTCCCATAATGGAAATGGTAGTAGAAGGTGAAAGACGTATAGCAGGATGGCGATAGGGTTTTTCCTATTGTCTGGGAACTGGCAAAGGCAAAAACAGGTCTACAGGCTCTAAATAACCCAGACTCTATGTCGAGAGATCTGCCAGCATTAAGGTTAGCCACTTCTTGTCAATGTTTGCTGGGATAGTCCTACCAGTAGTACAATCAACGGTGCCCCCAACCCCCAAGTCAATATGGTAAGAGGGCCTGGTTTCATACATTAGTCCCTTGTGAGTATCTTTAGTTTGTGACTGTCTCTGAGACGTCTGATGTATTTGCAGCATTGAGTGTTTGTGTTCCTGGACCTTAAAACTGAGGATGCTTAGTGCCTGGACCCCAGCTCAAGCTGACGCCCTCTGTGGGGTTCCATGTGGCATCCAAGCAACCTCCCTCTGAGACACTTCTGTAATGTGGTCATAGACCACAGTGAAGGTACACAGGGAAGCAACTAATAAAACGGTGGAGATTAAGGGCAGAATAGGAGGGTCTTGAATGTCTGACAGAAGAGTCTCTTTTGTGAGGAAGGAGGGTGGCTCTTGGCTCTGAGCTTTTGGCCAGAATTTCTAAGAGCCTGCCGTCACTGATCTTAGCACTGCTGCCCTTAGTTATCTCTTTCCTTTCCCACTGCTTAATTTTCCATTTCCACCTTGGAAACATGCTTGCTCTATTCTGCAATGGGCAGTACATCCTGAAAGAGGAAAGGCTTGTACATGTTAAACCAGGTGATGTTTCCCGTTTGAACTTGGTGAGATGCTGAAGAATTTAGTGTGTGTTTCTCCAAATGTAAATGTATGTGTTTTTGTCCGTGTGAATCTGTCTTTGTTGGAGATAACTGTGTCCTCACCTGTTTTCCCAGATTTTCTTACCTGGCTGCTCTGCTGCTGTGAGATGCTATCATGGGACCCCTGTCTCCACTGGCTCCTTGCTTGACCCTGAATCATGAGAAAGTCACAGCTAGTGGGGGAGTAAGAAAGCTTTTCTCACTGGAGGAGAACACTTAGATTCAGACAGGTGCTTCTAAGGTGGATTCCCCACAGCTCCTCATTAAAGGCACACATACTAACTGTTCTTTGTTTTTACCCTCTCTGGACACAGATATCTCAGCCTGAGGGGAAATCAGTTTAGTGCTCAGACTTGCTTCCCATTGCATCAAGTACATCTCACGCCCATGTCACAGACAAAATACACTTGGTCCCTTGCTCTGTGCTCAGAATTGACCTGAAGAAAAATTGTGAAGCCAGTGAAATTGGCCCACAGATATTCATGGTAGCTCCATTCTGAACACTTTGCTCTACACAGACTCCCTTTTGTATAATCCTTAAGTGTTTAGGACTCTGCACTCTTTCTTCTTTCAAATAAAGGGTTTGTCAATTTATAGTAAGAAAGTAATGTCTAAGAACAGATCCTCAATTCTGTCTCAATTAATCTCTGTAATAGTTGCTGTGTCCCTGACATAGGAAACCAGAGGTACCACTTAGAAATTCTGGCCTGTGGACGGGGGTAGGGAATACTGAGTGTGGGTTATATATGTGGTCATCTAAATAATATCTGTGGGCTATTGGAACTTGGGTGTGTATTTTTAAGTTTCTATTTGTGTGCATATACATAGCAAAATTTTTACAAGGTGAGTTTTAAAACCAATTTTTAAAAAAAGAAAGAACACAAATATGAAATTGGGCAAAAATTAGAGAACATGGGTGGCATTATTAATTAAAGACAAAGCAATAATTAAGTCAACTGCAAGCATAAATCACAAAAGAGGAATATTTTATGATAACAAGGGACAAATTCATAAAACTTATCACAGTTATGAAATCAAACAAAACAATGTAGAAACTGTTTGCAATAGCAATGTAAGCAATGTATAATAGCAATAGGTTAGGCAAAGGTTTATAAAAATTTTTTAAAGAAGTTGATTAATGTCTTAATGATGGACTTTAATATACAATTCCCAGAATTTGATAGATCAAGTAGTTAATTAGAAAATATGGCAGAGATTTTGTTTAAACAACAAAGAAATTTGATTTAAAAATATATATATGTACACAGGGAACTATATTCAATATCCTGTGATAAACCATAATGGAAAAGAATATAAAAAAAGAATGCATATATAACTGAATCACTTTGTTGTACAGCAGAAATTAACACATTGTAAATCAACTATACATCAGTTAAAAAATATATATACATATAAAATACATATGTTTCCACCTTGAAAATAGAGAATATATATTCTTATTTTAAGCCCAGGGAATAATTACAAATGTTGGACATTTTCTTGACTACAACAAAAACTTTATAATAGAGTCCCCAGATATTGATTTCATCGGATATATTCTCTTATGGCCTTCACCACAAAGCCAAAAATTAGAAACCAGAAATCAAAATGTAAAAAGAAATGTTCAGTTGATAAAATTTAAAACAGTGTTCTTCATAATCCCCATATCAAAAAGAAAGTTAAAACCAAATGATTCATAAATTAGAGAAAAAATATAAAAAGCTATGGGAAAATAGACTCAAATGCTCTTATTAATAATAAAAGAATATAAAAACTGAATAAATCAAGTATTTAATCAAGAATTTTTATTTTAAAATTATTTTAGTCAAATAAATATATTAGCATAGCTTTAAAAGTTAAAGTCTTTAAATGAGAAAGGTAGTTCCCTACCTATCTTTCCACTCCATGATCCAACTTCCCAATATAAATACTTTTATATATTTCTAAATAATATGCTTATAATGCTATTTTTGATCATTGATTTATAATATACTGTCTTCCCATTTTGACAGGTGATGAGTAATACCACTTCACCATCCCTTTTCCTCTTCCTCAAATGCTCCTATTATATATAGGCACATCACAATTTGGAAGTATGTCAATATTTATTATTATTAATTAATTAATTAAATAATTAAATAATTAAATAAATTAATATATTAATTATTAATATTAAAATATAACATTATATTATAATATATTAATATTATAATATAATATTAATAACATATTATTAATTAATAATGATATATTAATTATTAATATAATTAATAATATATAATATTATTATAATATAATATTATACTAATATTATAATATTAATTACTATAATAATATTAATTAATTAATATATTAATTAATATAAATCATAATATTAATTTAATTAATATTTATTATTGACTTTCTGACTCTGTTATACACTGTTGGTAACAAAAATCTTTTTTGCTTTTCCTGGCACAACTTTTGAATGTTCCTGAAGTTAATAATTGCCTATTTTTTTCATTTGCTTAATTTTTATGCCTCTTTTCTTCCCATATTTTGAAATTAATTTGGGGGGGGGTTGAGTTATAATTGATAGATAATAAACATTACCCATTTAAGTTACACTTCAATGAATTTTAAAATCATGTTGTCATGTAACCACCACCACAATCACGAAACACAACAGTTATATCACCCTAGAACTTTTCTTGTTTCCCTTTGTAGTTAGCACCCTCCCATGACCAGGTAATCACTGATCTGCTTTCTTCCACTACAGTTTTGTGTTTCCTAGAATTTAATATAAATGGAATCATACAGTATGTGGTCTTTTGTGTTTGAATTCTTTCACTTAGCATAATGCTTTTGAGATTAATCCATGTTGTCAGTGTATCATAAATTTGTTGCATTTATTAACATTGTGTTCCTTTTCATTCCTGTGTAGTATTCCATAGTAAGGAGATCCACAATTTTTATAACCATTCAACAGTTGAGGAAATTGGTTTGTTTCCAGTTTAGAACTATTATGTATAATATGTATGCATATCTCTATATATGTATACAATGTGTATATAATACCACCATGTACATTTTTGTAGAAGTTTGTGTGTGGTCATATGTTTTCATTTTTCTTGGAATGTGATTACTGGGTTTTATGGTAAATGTTTTAGCTTTATAAGATACTGCAATACTATTTTTGCAAAAAATAGCTGTACAGTTTGCATTCCTATCAGCAATATTTGAGAGTTCTAATTGTTACCCATCCTTATCAACACTGGGTATTGTCAGTCTTTTTAACATTAACTATTCTACTGGATGTATAATAATATCTCATTGTGGTTTTAATTTGCATTTTCCTGATAACTAGTGATGTTGAGCATCTTATATTTATCGCCTATTCATATATCTTCTTTTGTGAATTTATGTTCAAATATTTTCCCCATTTTTATTGGGTTGTTTGCTTATTTTTATTGAGTTGCTTTTCTTCTCATTTTTGAGTTGTAAGATTTTTTTTTTTTTATTCTGGACTCACTTGTAAATTTTGCAAATATTTTCTCCCAGTTTGTGGCTTGCTTTTAATTTTCTTATGCCTTATGAAGAGAAAAAAATTAATTTTAATGTTCATCTTATCACTCTTTCCCCTTAAAATTATGCTTTTTATGTCCTATTCATGAAATCTTTGCCTAAGTCAGTGTAACAAATATTTTGTACCATGTTTTCTTCCAGTAGTTTAATAGAATTTCGTCTTTGTGTTTAACTCTATGATTCATTTCCTTGAGTGAATATGGTGTGAGGTAAAAATTATAGTTTTTATCTATACTGATAACCAGTTGTTCCAGCATCACCTGCTAAAAAGATTTCTGTTTCCATATTGAATTATACTTGCACCTTTGTTGAAATTCAATTCTATTTCTGGAGTTTCTGTGTGTTCCATTCTTTTCTATGTTTATCTAATGCCAATACCACACTGTCATGATTATTGAATCTTTATGTTAAATGTTGAAATCAATAGTGTAAGTGATCTGAACTTGTTCATAATTTTCAAGGTTTTCGGCTATTTTAGGTCCTTTGCTTTTCAATATAAACCTTTAAATCAGCTTGTCGATTTCTTTAAAATTGTCTGTTAGGATTTTGATTGGGTTGTATTGAATCTGTTGATTAATTTGGGGAGGATTAGATTCTAATCTTTTATTGCTAACAGATAGACACACAGTTGATTTTGCGTATTCACCTTATACTCTGAAATGAGCTTATTAATTCTAGGAATGTTTCTGTAGATTCCATTGTATTTTCTATGTACTTAAACATGTACACTAAAGCAAGAGTCAGCAAATTTTTACTGTAAAAGGCCAGTTACTGAGTACTCTAGATGTTGCAATGTCACCTCTCCCATTGTAGAAGGAGAGCAGCCATAGATAATATGAAAAAAAATGATGATGGCTATGTTCCAAAGAACTTGTTAAAAAAAGAAAAAAGAAGGCAGAGGGCTGGATTTTGCTTATAGGCTGTGCTTTGCCAACTCTCGTTCTTGGGTTTTGCAGAAATGAAATCATATAACATGTACACTTTTGTCTGGCTTCTTTAACTTAGCATAATTGTTTTGAGATTCATCCATGCTGTAGCTGTAGTTTATTACTTTTTATTGCTGGTAATATTCCATTTCATGGCTATACCACAACTGTTCATACAGGCGCCTGTCCATGAAGACTTGTGTTGTCTCTTAGAAATAAAGCTGCTAGCAACATTCAACTACAAGACTTGGTATGGATCTATGCTTTTTCTTCTCTTGGATTAATTAACTAGAAGAGGAAAGGCTGGATCATTCAAAAAAATTAACATTTTTAAGAAACTGCCAAACTCTTTTCCAAGGTGGTTGTATTGCATATATTTCTTGGTGAATTGTCTGTTCAAATTTTTTGCATTTTAAAAAATTGCATTGTTTGTCTTTATATTCTTGAATTTGTATGTTGGGCATAGTTATCCTTTATCAGATATATGAATTAACAGATAAATATTCTTATTAGATATATGATTTGCAAATGTTTTCTTGTAGTATGTAACTTGTCTTTTAATTCATTTATCAGTGTATTTTGAAGAGCAGAAGTTCTTAACTTTGATGTTCAGTTTACCAATGTGTTCATTTATGGTGTCATATCTAAGACATATTTATGTAATCCAAGTTCCCAAAGATTTTTTACCTATGTTTTGGAAGTTTTATAATTTTAGATTTTACATTCAGATCTGTGGTCCATTTTGAGTTAATTTTAAAATATGGTATGAGGTATGGATCCAAGTTCCGTCCCCCCTCACCCCATATGATTTAGATAGCCAACTGATCCAGCACCACTTGTTTTAAAAAGCTAGGCTTTCTCCACTAAATTGGCTTTGTATTTGGGTCTATTTCTGAATTCTTTCCTTTCCATTCATATATTTGTCTATACTGATGGCAGTACCATTTGTCTTGATTACAATCTTTTTATAATAATTCTTGAATTTGGACAGTGTAAGTCTTCCAACTTAGATCTTTTTCAAAGCTGTTTTTGCTATGCTAGGTTTTTTGCATTGTTATATAAATTTTAGAATCAGTTTGCCAATTTCTATGAAAAAGTCTGATGAAATTTTGAGACCACATGAAATGTTATCAATTTCAGAATTAACAACAATAATTAGTCTCCTGACCCAAAAGCATAGCATATTTCTTCATTTTAAAAGGTTTTCTTTAATTCCACTCATGAATATTATTTTTAGTTTTCAGTGTACGGATTGCTCATATTTTTGATAACTTTAACACTAAATGTATCATATTTTATGCTACTATAAATGGTACTGTTTTTAATCCAAATTATTTATATTTGTTGCTATATGATTATTTTTTTAAATATTGGTGTTGAATCCTGAAACTTTGCTAAACTCACTAATTAGCTATAATAGATTCCTTATAATTCCATCAAAAATTCTACATGGCAGATTATTGTGTCCACATACAAAGACAATTTTACTTTTTCCTTTCCAATCCAATTGGGTGTCCTATAATTTAATTTAATTCAGATACTAACTATCCTGACCTAGGACAGATCCCAGAGTTTAAGGGCTCAGTCCCACAAAGCTACCCCCATTCAGACGCCAATCACAAGTACTGGGCCCCCAGGTTATACTCTGTTAAACTTGGCTACACATCGGGGTTTCCATGACCCCATCCTCAAATTGGATAATTTTCTATAATGTCTCACAGAACTCAAGGAAACAGTTTATTCACTATTATTGGTTCATTGTAAAGGATATTATAAAAGACAGAGGAAGAGGCACACAGGGACAGGGCAAGGTCAGGAAGGGTCCTGAATGCAGGAACTTCTGTCCCACAGAGCTTGGGGTGCACCACCCTCCCAGCATGTGGATGCTCGCTCTTCTACTTTTCCTTCTTTCTCTGGCCTGTGGTGTGGAAATGACGACTGTACCTCCAGCTGCCACCTTGGACCATAAGATGAGGATGGAAAACTTACACTAAGATAGTGGAGTAGAAATTTCTGAGCTTGGGAGTCTGATGACATCTTAGATCCACTGTACCAGCCTTTGAATACCTACTTCTGAACTTATTTTGTGTGTGATAGAAATAAAATTCTATCTTGTCTAAGCCAACATTTTATACATTTTTGTCTTTTAAAGGTAATAGTACTGTTCAAAATGGCCCCCAAGCATAGTACTGCAATGCTGTCTAGTGTTCCTAAGTGCAGGAGGGCCATGAGGTGTTTAATGGAGAAAATAATCTTTGTTCAAGCATGAGTTATAGTGCTGTTGGCCATGAGTTCAATGTTAATGAGTTTACAATATATATTAAGTAAGGTATATTTAAACTGAAACACACATACAACAATGTTATGTATTGATTGGTTGACCAAAAATAGTGTGGCCAGAGGCTCACAGGAACCTATTTCCCTTAGTAGCAGTGGTTCAGTATTCACTAATTCAGTGTTTATCGTGACTTTATGGAACAAAACTACCTACATAAAGAGAATTGACTGTATTATTATCCCTAGATGATAAAGCTGAGGTGCAGAGATACAAAGTAATGAGCCCGGGATCACATAGCTAGTAAGTGGTATAGCTGATATTTGAACCCAGGGCAGCCTGGCTCCAGAACCTGTATTCTACCCCACTACACCATCCTGCCTCTTGTAGGGTGAGAGAACCCTGGGTATCAGGCTTCCTTAAAGGTCAGGGTCGGGAGTGGGAATCAGGAGGCCCTGGAAAACAAACTTCTCCCCAGCCTCCTAAGAAATAATGGTATTCTGGGATGTCAAGTCAAACCTGTAGTGTCTCAATGTCTTGGGGAGCAGGGTAGTAGGTCAGAGTTTCTTTGTAATATCAGAGTGTCCTGGGATCATCAGGCTGTTTTGGATGGCTGGTCAGAGTTCCCTTATAGGGGTAGGCTATTTTGAGGCAGCAAGAGTATTGGAATTCAGTGTGTGCTTGTGGATCCAAGTTGACTACATGAATCTTGGGAGGCAGGGCTGTCATGCAGCTCAGGCTTCTCTAGGAGGTCACAGTATACCCTGGGGTAGGGGGAGAGGGGTTGGTATCTTGGATCAGTGCTTCTCAACTTTTATGTTGTTATGACCTGAATATTCGTGTCTCCCCACCAATTCATATGTTGAAGTCCTAACCCCAATGTGATGCAATGATATTTGGAGGTGGGGCCTTTGGGAGGTGATTAGGGTTAAGTGAGATCATGAGGGTGAGGCCCCAAGATGAGAGTAGTGTCTTTATAAGAAGAGAAAACAGACCAGGACTGAGTTCTCTCTCTGTCTTGTGAAGACACAGAAGGTGGCTGTCTGTAACCCAGGAAAAGGCTGTCAGGAACTGAATCAGCTGGCACCTTAATCATGGACTTCTCAGCCTCCAGAACTGTGAGAAATGGATATCTGTTGTTTTAGCCACCTTGCCTTTGGTATTTTGTTATGGCAGCCAGAGCTGATGAAGACAAGTGTACAGTCAGTTCTCTTGGGGATCTTGTTACAGTGAAGATTCTGATTCAGTAGAACTGAAGTGGGGCCTCAAATTTTGCATTTCTAACAAGCTCTCATGTGCTGCTTATATTTCTGATCCATAGATCATATTGTAAGCCTCAGGATCGTGGAAGATTACCATGTTTTTCTGTCTTGAATTGTTCTTTTAAAGGATGTGTGTAAAGGATTAGCATAACCTTGGGGATCAGACAGTCCTATGAGTACAGTGTGTTCCAAGGGGATTAGGGTGCCCTCATTGATTCAGTCTATTCTGACATTTCAGAACTTCATGCCGGGGGACAGGGATAATCTCCTAGTTGAGGTTGAATGCTCTAGGTTTCAGTGTGTCCTAGAGGACCCTAGAGTCCTAGGGTATTGGGTTGTCTTTAAAGGGTCAGGATGTCCTAGGGATGTCAGAATGTACTTCCTAGATCTAAGTAATCTCAAGAAGCAGAGTACTGCAGGTATCAGGGTGTCCTGACTGCTCAGCGATGCTGGCTATGTCAGCGTTTCCTTGAAGAATCAGAATGTCAGGATGTCATGGGAATCTCAGTCTTCTGCAGAGTCCTGAGGTCCAGGGAGATCAGGATGCACCTGGAATTCAGATGCTCTTGAGGGTAAGCGTTCTCTGAAGGTCTGGGTGACCTTGGAAGGTCATGGAGTCCTGGGGGGTTCTGGGTGAATGTGGAGGTGACATTTGGGAGAAGAAAGCAGAAAGTACTTGAGAACTATGGTGTCCGGGAGACTCATCCTATGGTTCAGGTTGTCCTGAGGGGGTGTCCAGTGTATTCTGAGAATCAGGATATCTCGGAGGGGCCAGAATGTACTTGTGTTTTTTAGTTTTTTAGTTTCCTGGAAAGAAGTCTTTGGGAATCACCCACATACTGAGACACAAGGCAGGCCCTACTCCTGGTCTCCATTTGCACACCCTCTCCGTCTCCTCTCATGATGAGGTTCTGAGGAGGGGTCTCAGGAGGAATGCATTTTCTCTTCCTTCCCCTGCCTGCTCCCAGGAGGGGATTTAACAGGACAAAAGAATTTGGTCCTCTGGGAATATGAGCTCTTGGCCCCAGTCCCTGGACCCTCCAACAGAGCACCTTCCCTCATCCGGCTTGTGATCCTCCCCTGATGATGGGGGCTCTGGTGACCAGGCAATGATTGGATGGGCCCACAGGGGTGAGGAACAGGTCACTCCTCCAAGGCTCAGGGAGAAAGAGTTAGTGTGGGATTGCAAGCTGGGAAAGTAGGCAGCTGAGAGCAAAAGGAGAGGACAGCATCCCAGAGAGAGAAGGGGCAGGGGGAGAAAAGTGGAGACTAAAACAGAGAAACAGGGTGAGGGCAAGGCAGAATGAGATGATACTCAAGCAAAGGAATGGGGAATTAGAAATAGAAATAAAAGTTAGAAAAAAGGAGAGAGGGAAAAAGATCTATCTATCTATATCTACACAGGGAGAGAGATTCAGAGAGAGGTATAAACAGGGGGAAAGCAGTGAAATACAAGGCATAGAGGGGAACAGAAACAGAGAAAGACTGATCCAGAATCAGAGACTCAGGGACACGAGACTGGGCTGTCTTTGGTCTTTGTTGTGAGCCATGGATGCAGAAGGGAAGAGTGAGCAGGGTAAACAAAAGAAGGGGCGAGTTTGCAGCAGTCTCTGGCCCGAGGGCTACGCAGCCGCTGGGACTTTGACCTCCACGGTGGGTGAGTGAATCTCTGGGGTGGTCCTGAGGAGGCAGCAGGTGTGCACGCTCCATGCCCAGGCTCCGTGGGGCGATGGTTCGCCACGAGGAAAGTGAAGAGAAATAAAAGCCCAGAATCCTAGAATGTTAAAAACAAGGGAATCTTAGAAAACATGGGGCGGTACAACTCCTCTGCTTTACAGAGTGGCGCACTGAGGCCCTGACTGATGAGGAGGGGGCAGAGGCAGAGCTGAAATCTGTCTCCTCCCTCCTGACCTCAGAGTTCGCCCACTGCACTGCTTTCTCCAAGGAAGAGAGTTGGAGGGGCCAGGGCTTTGGATCTGAGGGGAGCAGGGGGCTAAGGTGGACAGTGAGCACTGGGTAGGGACTACCCCTTGGGTCCCCATGGGGATGGGACCCTCACTCCAGATATCTTTTCTCAGTGTGTGCCTCCCAGGTGTTTCCTTTTGCTCCTGTTCTCTATTCCCCGGCTGGCTCTCAGACTAATTAGTGTGGGGGCTTAGTGAGCCTGTAGGGAGAAGAGGCAAGCCTTTCCCACGAGCTCAGGTTCCTGCAGCCTGGTGGCCAGGCCAGGACTGGGATAGGGGAGAAGATGAAATGTATGTGTGGGGAGGGTGTGTCTGAGCAGAAGAGTGAGGAATGTTTCATCTTCCCAGGTGGGGGGAATGGGACAATGGGAACAATATAAAGGCTTAAGTTGCATGTGAACCATGAGAGCAGGGAGCAAGTCATAGGGGTCTTAGACAGAGACCTGGGCAGTTTGTTAGGGTGTCAGAGCGAATAGGAGATCCACAGGGTGAGACCCAGGAAGGTGGTATGTGTGCTCAGAGAGGTGAAAGGCTATGGAGGGGCATGCCTTACATGGGGATGCATCTGGGGGGGTGTAATAGGGAGTGGGCACACGGTGCAGAAGTGAGGCAGAGGGAGCGTGAGTGCCCGGGACAAGTGAGTCTGAGGGGCGGACTTCATGTGGAGAGGGCAGCATGGGTTAGGGGACTCAGAAGTGAAGCAGGGCCAAGGCTGAGCTGGATTCAGCTAATTCTGAACGCTGAAGAATTTCTGGTCAGGGCAGAGTGTATGAGCAACACACTGGGTCCTAGTAGAATCTGGGGGTTCCAGCATATGTGGTCCGGGATGGATGGGTGGGTCAATGCGGCAGCAAACTCTCCCTCCCCCCTCCTTCTCAGACATGAGCACTCAGCCCTATAGGAACCTCTCTGGTGTAGGAGTGGGGAGACCAAGTCTTTGCTCGCAAGGAGAACAGAGGGGTCGCCCACACTCCCGGCGCCGCCACCGCACCACCTTCAGTCCAGCGCAGTTGGAACAGCTGGAGTCAGCTTTTGCGAGGAACCAGTACCCTGACATTTGGGCCCGAGAAGGCCTCGCCCAGGACACAGGCCTCAGCGAAGCCAGAATCCAGGTGATGGCCCAGGATCCTTCCCCCACCATCCCCTGAAGAAATGCAGATTCGGTGATTGAGAACTACTGGGACATAAATTCTCAGGGCACTATAACCCTAACCAAAATGTTCACCAGAACAGAGTCTTACCCAACAGTCAGCATAACCTCATCTACGTCAGGAATGTCACTTGAGTTTAACCTTGGAGCGAACCTAATCTAACTTGAATTTCAATATCAAACCCCAACCTTAACAGTGATGTGAACTCCAACAGAAATTCAATCCTAACTACTCACACACGTATGTAACCTTGTCCCTAACCATGGCCTTGAAACTCAGTCAACCTGATACTCCCTCAATTCTAACCATAGAGTTAATTAATCTTAAGAATAAACTGTACCCTAAATCCAACCTGGTCTGTAACAATTAAACTCATCCATAGTCTTAGTCTCTAATAACCCTAGAGGAAATCTCCCATTCTCTGTGGAGGTGAAATGCCACTGTGTCATGTTTATCTCTTTCTTTTTAGAAGTTGACATTTCTTACTCACCCAAAGTTGTAGCAGGGCAAATTTAGACATGGATTGGGGGAATGGTGTGGGTCTTGCTTTGTCACTAGGCCTGGCTCAGCTATGCCTTCTGCAAGAGCTTTACTTCCTCTGGGGATGTGGGGGAGTCTTATGCTCTGTACCAGTCTGTAGCCGCATATGAGAATGCCACCTATTTGAGAGAGGGGCTCTGATGTGTCTATTCTCCCTCCTCCTCAGGTCTGGTTCCAGAATCGCAGAGCTAAGCAGAGGAAGCAAGAGCGGTCACTGCTCCAGCCACTGGCCCATCTGTCTCCTGCCACCTTCTCTGGTTTCTTGCCTGAGCGCCCTGCTTGCCCCTACTCCTACCCAACACCACCTCCCCCAATGACCTGCTTCCCTCACCCTTACAACCACGCCCTTCCCTCTCAGCCCTCCACTGGTGGTTCCTTTGCTCGACCCCACCAGTCTGAAGACTGGTACCCCACCCTGCACCCAACCCCTGCTGGTCATCTGCCCTGCCCTCCACCCCCACCCATGCTTCCCCTCAGCCTTGAGCCACCAAAGTCCTGGAACTAAAGTTAAACAAGTACTGATAAGGTAATTTCCCATCCTGTGACCCTCACAAAACAGAAAACTGGGTGGTTTCCTTTCCTTCTAAGGGCAAAGTAGAAATATGGTGAGGGACAGCTCAGAGACTGGGAATGCTAAAATGGGAGATCATGATGAAGGCTCACTGAGCTGATTGAGTGAATTTAAGGAGGTGAAACTACTGAAAGATATAGGTAAAGAGCCCCAGTGGAGGTGACTGGTGGGAAAGTGACATTGAGGGAAGCAGTGGTTGCTGCTGGTGGATGGAAATGGTTGAAGGGGATAGAACTTTTGGGACTTCACTCATTGAGATCACAGTTGAGGACCTTCATCCCCATTGTTTCTAGCTGATTTCAATAAGGCTTTTGATTTAAAGTCTACCTATACATCCCTTCCCCATCACCACCATTCGAATCCATCATTAAGTTTTGTTCATTCTATCCTGGAAATAGCTCTTGAATTTATTCCTCTCCTTTCTGTTCCAGCAGACACTTTGCTTTTTCTGGCCCCACGTTTTCTAATTAATCCTCTTCCTTGGTTCCCTTAGCTCCAGTCTTTCCTACTTCCAACAGGCTTTGTAAATCTGATCATCAAATATTAGCTTTCCAGTGTTTTATAAACAATAAATAAATAATACCTGATTTGCTAAGCCTGTAAGAGTCTTCAACATTACCTTCAACGTAACTTTTAAGTCACCTGCATGTGGTTTTGTTATTGAGCAAGGGCTCCTGTGACTGCAGCACAGAAAGCCAAACTCTGACAGCTGATGTTTGCAGTAAAGTAAGGGTTTATTGCAGGGCGCCAAGCAAGGGAGTGGGAGACAAGCCTCAGATCTGCTCCAACTTGGCCTTTGAGTTGGGAGTGTTTTTAAAGAAGAAGAAAAAAGAAGTTGGGATTAATCATCGTCTTGTGACATCTCTTAATCATAATTGTGGAAGTCAGGATGTGTCCAGTTTACAATTCTCTAGCCACCTGGGGGATCTGTGAGCTCATCCTGCTCTGGAGAAACAACCTGAGTTTGTGTGTTAATGATGATATCTACAACAGCAATTTTAGTACATTAATGATGTTATAGACAATAGCAAGTTTAGTCGTCTGATTCTGTTTGATTAGTGTTCAGTTAGCACAGGATTGAGGTCAGAAGAGACAAACAAGGGAATAAAGTTTTGAGTAGAGAGATTAATCATAAACTCACAAAGGGAACTCAATTTTAGAGGGGCTCAGTTTCAGTTTGTGATAGAGAAGAAACAATTTGATTAAGGGCAAACTTTTCCAAGAGCAAACCATGAGTCTTGAGGCTCATAAGAGGTCATTCCAGGAAAGAACCTGCTGTGAAGTGCCTTAGTCTGAGCTCTCCTAACAGAAACATGGTGTGGCCTAGTTGGTTTGCCATTTATATACCATATTGCTTATAATGTACTTATTTTACTCATAATTTACTTATTTATATGTAGGTCTACCTCACTTATGGGCAGATCCATAGAAGAATTCTGAGTAAACAAGCCTCTAGGGATTTTATTTGCAGTTTTTTATATGTATTGTATTTTAAAAGTCTGGAATTGAAACCTCTGTGATGCACAATTCCATTTCCATGTAATTATCCCCTTGCGCCAGACTGCCTTCCTGAAAGATAATACTGATTTGCACGCATCCCAAAATGTCAGTGTCAGTTTCAGCATATCCTTATCGACATTGATCATTTTGGACACTTTTTTAACTGAGAGTGATGTCTCCTAGTTGGTTATTTTTTCAGTTTTCATTTAATCGATTGCTAGTGAAAGTTAAAAAAGTTTCATGTTTATTGGCAATTTACTTTTTTTTCTCCTCTGCATTGCTTTTCTGAGTTATTTGTGTATTTGTGTATTTGATTTAGTCATCTCTTATTAGTGCTTGAGGAACCCCAAGTGAGAAATCTCCCCTTAATTTTACTGGCTTCACCCATGTTTTCCTCATTATTTGGATCAAAATATTATGCCTTGAGTCATCTTAAATTTATTTTAGTTTATGCAGTAAAATAGTCATCCAATTTCCCCTCAGTCAGCTAGCTGGTTTTTCCAATATAATTTATTTAACAGTCTAACATTGATTTGTAAAAACATTTTTTCACACACTAAGATTTCATATGGGGCAGTTGTAGACTCCTAATTCTTTCCCACCAATTAGCTTCTCTATTCTGATATCAGTACCATAGTGTCTTAATTACCAAAAATGTAAGGATATTTAAAATGTTAAATTTTCTTATCCAAATACAAGGTGTGTCTTGTTATTTTTTCCAGATTACTTTTATGTCCCTCAGGAAACTTCTTGGTATTTTTTAATAAAACAAATCTTAATAAGAGTATTATAAATTACAAAAGTTATATAGGTCTTTGTAACAGTCAACCCAAAAGATTTATATACATATAAGACATATATATTATATAGATGAATATGTATTATACATGAATATATATTTATACATATTAACCTGGATTAATCACAAAACCCCATGTTAAGCAATTTCAACTCAACATGAGATAAACAACATTAGTAGTGTGTATCTGTTTGCAACTTATTATGCTCATAGAAAAATATACAGACATACACATGTAACAGGGAAGAACAAGATCTGACTCCATGTTGGATCTGTTTCTTTTACTTTAACCTTTGCTCTCCATTACTTTTTGTTACTATAATCACTAAAAGGCTGTTGTCTATAGCTATAGGCATACATAATGGCCTTCCTCGGGGAACCCTGCCCCTCTGCCTGAATATGAAACTAAAGTGCCTTTGTTCAGCTCACAGGGAAACACCCTGACCCTGCCCAACTGTGAATGGCTGCAGAAAAGAAGAAATTAACACAGCTCCTCCCCGAGGATGGCCAAAGACCAGGAGATATTTTGCAAGACTTAAGGCCTTTTACTTTACTTCCTCACCTCCTCCCCTTCTCTGTTCTATAAAAAAAGCTAGCATCCAGATCCTGATAAGATGTTACTCTAGGACATTAGTCTGCCATCTTCTCAGACACCTGCTTTCCAAATAAAGTTGCCATTCCTTGCCTCAACACCTCGTCTCCTGATTTATTTGCCTGTTATGTGGCAAGCAGAGTGAGCTTGGACTCAGTAACACATACACTAATATTTTTTCCTTTTTAAAAATAAAAATGAGATCCTACTGTAAGTGGATATAGATATAAAAACATCTTTCAACTGGATCACATAGATTTTTATTGTTTTCATTCCATTAACTGGCAATTTTATGAGCCATTTAACCATTCCCCTATCATTTGAGAGTCAGAGTTAGTTTGATATTTTGTTTTGTTTTACCACCACAAATGCCACTGTAGTTGTTTCATTAAAGGATAATTCTCAAAAAAAAATGTAAAATCATGACTCTCAGAGATACGTAAATTTTATTTAACTCATTATTAATAAGGCAACAATAAAGATGTCAAAGCCAGTTCAAAGGACAAAGACCAAGCATATTTATATATGAGGAATAGTGAAATGAATGTGTAAATGGAGGCAAAACTGCCTTCTTTCCTAGTTGAGGAGGGAATTCAATTGACCCTTCAGGGGATGGGATTTATTTATGTGTCTATAGACAAGAATTATTTTGCATTGCTCTCAGTTATCCACAATTTACAGAGTTATAAATTAGCTCAAAGGCAAAGAAAGCCTCAGAGCGCATAAAGAATCAAAATCAAATAACCGGGCTTCCCTGGTGGCGCAGTGGTTGAGAATCTGCCTGCCAATGCAGGGGACACAGGTTCGAGCTCTGGTCTGGGAAGATCCCACATGCTGCGGAGCAACTGGGCCCGTGAGCCACAACTACTGAGCCTGCGTGTCTGGAGCCTGTGCTCCGCAACAAGAGAGGCCGCGATAGTGAGAGGCCCGCGCACCGCGATGAAGAGTGGCCCCCGCCTGCTGCAACTAGAGAAAGCCCTCGCACAGAAACGAAGACCCAACACAGCCAAAAAAAAAAAAAAAAAAAAAAAATCAAATAACCTGGAAAGGAGGGCCCTAAACAGTGCATGGCTTTCCATTGAATCACATTTTCCCCCTACAGTTTCCTCTGGTCCAGGTGCTTTTTACTTCTGTAGGCTAGATGTCCCAAGGTTGGACTGCTGTGTTAAGGGTTATGTACATTAAAAATTGTAAGAGATACAGCCTGATTAGTTTACCAAAAAGTGTAGCTTAGGAAAATGTCCTGTTTAGTTTAAAAATTTTTTTTTCTTTAAGACTAGAAAATTCTTCCCCCTAATATTTCTTTAGAGGTTTGATTTTTAAAAAATCTAAAATAAATACAGAACCTACTTTATATATGCTGAGAATCAAGGGACTGAGTATCTTCTAGATCAATAGTAAAATATACCAGCACTATTCATTAAATAAACTACCTTATTCATTGAATCAAATTGCTACGTTTATCATATATCATAAGTTAAATTCGTGTGAGGTTTAAAAATCTATTCTTGGTTCTCTATTCGAGGGTTGGTTCTCCCACTAGCTTTTCAGGATCACGCAGGCAGCGGCACACACCCGGGGTCCCCCTCGGCCTCATCACACCTGCTGGTGAGCCGGCACATGCGCAGTCAAGTATTCTGTGTCCTTCACTCCAGCCTTCCTAGCCCCTCTCAGCCTCCTGTCCCGCTGCCCGGCCCGCGGACCCGCTACGGGGGAGGAAGGGGTGCGAGCGAAGGAAGGAAGACAGAAGGTGTTTGCGCACTACTGGCCCCCCCCTCGCTGTCAGCCTGCACGGGTCCTGGTGCCTATAGTGCCAGGGACTGAACTGAGGGGCTGAGGCCGGAGAGGTTAACAAGGCATCTCAGCGTCCCTGCGGGTCTTAGAAAGCCCAAGAGGCAGAACAAGGCGTACCTCGACTCTTCCGGTTCCCCTGTCCTTCCTTCTCGGGATTAGAGATATCCTTACAGTTCAAACTGGCAGAAGATTGGAATCTTTGCCCCAATTGGGGTTGAAAAAGAAAAAGAAAAATAACTGCCTTTGAAGCAGCAACATCCCTTCACTCATCCCCGCCAACCAAAGGGGAAATGCAGCCACGTGAGGGTAAAGAAGTCACGAATTCTTCTTTGCGTTGGGAAATCTAAATCCCTGGTTTTTCAGGAAGATCCATTCCCAGTAGGATCCAAATCTGAGTTCAGAAAACGAAATGACTTGGAGTCCGAAATGGGTGTGCAGGGCGTAAGGGGCAGAAGCTCTGGGGTGGCGTAGCGGGACGCACTGCTCCAGGCGACTTTGGAAACAGGGCGCTCCTGCAAGCTACTGAAGACCGCGGGGCTGAATCGCGGAGTTTCCAGGCGCTCCTAGAAGGCTGGGAGGTGCGGTCCCGGATACCCTACAGGTCCTGGCTGGGAACGGGCGGGGCATGCTCGACGCAATGAAAACAACCAGGCCTAAGAAAGCGGAGGAGTTAAAACATTCAGCTCCTGTGAGAAACCTCCTCCCAGACACCTGGGGACTCGAGGCCTGGGCCACTTGTAGCTCTACCCAGCCTCACCTTCCCGGGAGCTCGAGCAACGCGTTTCTAAGCGCTTCAGACACTTCTTGGTCCCGGGGTCTGGCTCCTCTCCAGCCCGAGCTCGGGCTGTCTGCCCAATGCAAACGACACCTGGTCCCTTCACGGTCGCAGGACAAGTTCTCTAGGTTCTGAGCTTGCGGCCTTAAGGGTCTTGAGAAGAGTCCCTCTCCGCGCATCCAGACCGGGGGCTCCTGGATCCCGAGATTGGCAGGAGAACACGTGAAGACCCCGGCCCACTGCCTGCCTGGCGTCTGCTCCCTCCTATACCAGAGACCTCTTCAGTTCGCCCGTTCCCAGACTGCACATCTAGGCGCTGTCTGAACCGTCCACCCGCGCAAACAGCGCCCCCTTCGGCTCAATGACTCCCTCTTTGACTCAGCCGCCTTTCGGAGGATGAAACCTGGTAATGTCTTGCAGACCCAGGAAGCGAGATCAGTGCCATTAGGGCAGGGAATCGCGGTACAGGCGACCTAGGTATTAGACCTAAGCGGGGAAAGGAGCTGGAGCTCCAGGTGGCAAGCGCCCTGGACCCTGAAAGCTTCTCACCTGGTGGAGACAGGAGCGGCTGGATGAGGACCAGAGAGGGCCTTCAAAGTGCTGGGTCCAGGGTAGGGGACCCAGTGTCAGGCTCTAAGACTGTACTGGGTGGGTTTTCCCCTGCAGGGGCTCCTACCAATCAATCCTCCCGCTATTTTCCCGGTTTTTCCAAATTCTCCTGGAATTAAAATGCTCACTCTTTTTCACGCTAGAAGCAAAAGCTGAACCCAAAGTCCCAGTAACAAGAGCAGCTCGGAGACTCAGTCTCTTTTGAATTTGGTCAACTAACTTCAGAGTTTTCCAGGTTCTTGCTCCAGGAGGTCCTTCCTCCACTCCCTACGACATGCCCCTCAGATTCAACTCCCTCAATACTAAGCATCTGAAAGCCTAGGGGGCCCCTTACAGCTCTCCTAGCACCCAGCTAAGAAGCCCAAGATGGAATAGGGTAGGCGTCAGCCCCACAGGGTGACTCGTTGAAGGTGTGTGTGTGTATGTGTCTGTGTTAGCATGTGGGTGTGGGTCTTTGGGGGCTGCAGTGTCTGGATAGGCCTAGGAAGCCACATGGCCTAAGGCTTTGGAATTCAGGGTGCTCAAAATGTGCCCTTATCAATTTGTTTGCTGGACTTCTGGGTCCATCTGAGCCCTGGCATCTCTGTACCAGCAAATAGAACCTGAGGAGCTGGTATAGGGTATCTCAACTAGCAGCTAGAACACCTCTGGGAAATTCTGGCATTTTCTAGACTGAGATGGGCTCATATGCATTCAGGGTCAGGAAGCCATGGGCACCTCAGAAACTCAGGCTTGGAGCCTAAGCCTGGTCAGGTGAGGGAGGTGAGGGGGAGCATGGGTAGAGACAGCTTCCTGTCCATCATATAAGCTCTGCCTTCACAGGGACATGAACCCCAAGGTCAAAGAAGTCAGGTCCTCTTGCCCATCTCCAGAGGATAGAATTGACTCCTGACCAAGCTACCTGCCCTAGAAGCAGTGTGGCAGGGCAAACTGCTTAGTCCCCAAGACTTCCACTACCACCTCCCCCTTTGCTGTTATAAACACTTCCACTTTTTTGGTTAGGCTTCTCAGTTATCAAAGCTAGAATTCTACTATCCTTATAGAATTCCATGCAAACATTTATTGGGTACCTTCCTAGTGCCAAGTGGGGGTCAAAAGCTGGAGATTCATCTCGAATCCAAGAAATTCCTGTCAGACACTGGGACATACCAAGATAGGAGAGGACATGTGAACCCAGCCTCTGACGAGGAAGAAAAGAAGTGTCTGAAAGGAGATCCCCAACACCCCACTTCAGACGACTTGTCCTCACTCTGCTGAGCTCCTCTCTGAGCTCACTTACAGGCGCTGCCCCCTCTGTGTGGGGAGCAGAGGGTCGTGGAGAAAGGGAGGAATGTGAGGGTCATGGGAGCCGCTGCTCAAGACAGGCACCCACAGAAGCCCTTGGCCTTGAAACCTAGCCACTCTGGACACAGAATCTGTGAGTATATGCTGGCCGCCCAGGAGAGGTATTTCGTTGGTTTACTGATCTCCCGCGGTGGACTCTGAAGATCTAATCGCGGTGCGCTTCCTGACATCTTCCTGGGTAAGCTAGGTGTCTCCAGCAGCGCACGGGCCAGAGAACACTCCTGGCAGCAGAGCCTCCTCCCCGGTCCAGGGTAGGGCTCTGGGCGCACTCAGAAGTCCCACCTTTGCAAAGCCTCCAATTCAAGGAGCCTCCCCAGCTGCTTCTTCCTTGGAGGCCATGCAGGGGGTCCAGACACCCTTTTCTGCCCTCCCAGGACCACACTGGAAGTGAGAGGTCTGAGTGTGAGGGAGGTCCTGTGCCAGAGGGGGGCAATGGTTCTCTGGCAGGAGAGAATGTCTCTGGGCTGGTCCAGGAGGGTCTGTGGGGGATGCCACCCAACCTTGGCCCAATCAGGAAAAGAGAAAGTAGCTAATGTGATCTATATATATCCCTCCCTTGTTAAACACTCCTTACCTCTTTAACCAAACCAAACCAAAAGAAAACAAAAAAGCTACTTCAGCAATTCCTCCTCCCCACAGGAATTCAGTGTGTGAAAAATGCAAATTTCCTTCTGATGCCACTGTAAGCCCAAAGGACACTCCTTTCCCTAACCAGCTGCTGCAGGTGCCTGAACATCATCCCTAAGGACCAAATACCAACAGACAGGAATTGATCCCCAAGAGTATACTGAAGAGGTGGCTGCTTCTTCTGGAAGTTGGCAGGGTGTATATTTAAAGTTAATAATAGTCATAATATAATAGCCTCAGTGGCTCAAACCTGCTGTTTTTCTTACTTGCAGAAGAGATAAAGCAGTAGCATTGACTGCAGGATCCTGGCAGAGACCCAGGCCCAGCACCATGGTCAGGTGCAGGGGCAAGTCTGGCTTCCAGGATCTGGGATCTGTTCACAGGAGAGAAGTGGCCAGAGCCAAGACTGAGACACTGCATGGGGGCCTGGAGGTGAGCTCAGGAGCTGCAGAGGGGGCTGGGGAGGATGGGCTTAAAGGTGCAGCCATCCCCACTCTCTGTGCCCAGAAATGCTTGGTGCTGCCTGCACAAACTCCCACTAATTACAGTTGTGGGAATTAATTTTTATCACCCTTAAACTTGAGACATTCAACTTGCCTGGGGTAATGAATGAAAATTGGTGCTTGGGCTTCAGATTGACAGGGCAGGATCCCAGTGGGGTCAGCCGGAGTAGAGGTTTGGTTTTATCATAGTCCGGTGGACAGTGTTTTTTTTTTGTTTTTTGTTTTTTTTAAGAGGAGGTGGTAGATACACTCAGGTCCAGCAGTTACTCTGAAGAGGAGAGGGGTGGAAGTACTGGCGTCCCCCTTTCACCACAGAGGCAAAGCACAGAAGCAAGGGAAGTGGGAGGAGCGCAGGACCAGGAGCTGGGGCTTTGAGTCTCTTGTTTTTGAAGGGACGTGTGAAGGATGTATTTCCTTCCTTAGGGCTAAAAGCAAACCCCGAGTTCCCCCTTGCTGTTTTATTTTGTTTTAGACTCTTCAAATCCCACCTCTTCCTCTGGAGCTTGTACACTCCTTCAGGGCACGTTGTCCTGGGCACACTGTCTCCTGCATTTTCCAGACCCCAGAACCCGCCCCATTCCCGCAAGTATCAGACCCAGCAGGGCCTAGTCCCAGCCCCAGGAAACTTGAATCTTGAACTCCTGCCTGTCCTTAGAGTGGAAGTCAGAGGTCTTCCAGGCACATTCATCCATCTGGGCCCTTGGTCCTCAGACGTGGTAGAGATGGTTCTCTCTCCCTTCCTGCATCCTCATTCTTTTCTATAATTGCCCTTCTCCCTCTTTTTTCCTAGGCTCACTCTGCTCTCTTCTTTTTCTCCCCTACATTTATCCTTTAACCTTGGGTGAACTTGGTTCAGTCCTGCTTTAATAACCACAGCACCTGGACCAGGCAGGAGTGTGGGGTGGCTGCAAATGGTCTTTGCCTCCCTTGCTTCCTCCTTCTTATTACCTGTCTGTCCCTAGTGTGGGGGACTGAGACAACTTCCTACCCCGACCTTCCTTGAGTACAGGATGTGTTGGGAAGTAGGCAGTGGTGACATGAAAAGAGAAAAATAATCATTTGGGAGAGATCAGGTCTAGGGCATCTGGTCCAGCAGGGAGAGGAGGGCAGTGCCCATATTTCCTGTCTGTACAGTTCTGGGAATGTCACCACTGGGGTTGGTAATGCGGACTTGGCCCAAGTCGGGTCACCTCCTCCTATTCCTGGAGGCAGCTGCCTTTGGGTGAAGAGTTTACTTCCTGTGCTCAAATCTCAGAAACTTTTCCTTGCTTCTGGATCTGGGGAGGGGAAGAGGGAGGGACTGCAGGCCATCTGAGGTATGTCTACTCCATAACTTGCCTGGGTGGAGTGGGTCATATGAAGGGGACCCAGGCACCCACCTCACCTTTTCCCCCTCCCTCCCAACTGGCTACCCTTCTTGGAAGCTATGAGGCTTGGTCACTGCTTGGCATCCACAGTATTCATCATCACTCCAAGAAAACTTAAAGTAAGTGATTCAGGCTGAAAGACTACAATATATGTCAGAAATCTGGATCTACACAAAGAAATGAAAAACGTTGGAAATAGAATAAATGAAAGCAAAGTGAAATCTTTTTATTCCTTATTTTTATCTCTCTAAAAGCTAACTGCTTAAACAAAAGTTGTGTGTATTGTGAATTTATAGCATACTTAAAAGTGACATGTATGACAACAATGGCAAAAGGATGGAAGAGAAGAATTGGGAATATACATGTATAAGATTGTTACGTTACAGGAGAAGTATAAAGTAAGAGGTTTAAATAATAAGAAGTTAATAGAGGAGGTGAAGAGAAATCATAAAGTTTAATCCATAAAGGCAAGAGAAGAGGGGAAAAAAGAAGACAAGTTGAACAAATAGAAAACATCCAGCAAGAAGATAGATTTTTAACCCAACCATATGAATAATCACTTAAATGTGGATGGCCTAAACAATCTCTGTTAATAGATTTGGAAAAAAAAAAGCAAGATCCAAGTAAATGTGGTCTATAAGAAACATATTTTAAATAAAAAGACATAGGTTAAAACAGTAGTTATAAAGGAGAGTGGGGTAATTTTGCTCACGAAGGTACATTTGGTAATGTTTGAAGACATTTTTGGTTTTCAAAACGAGGAGGTGCTACCCACATCTAGTGGGTAGAGGCCAGGGACACTGCTAAATATCCTAAAATGGACAGGATAATCCCCCACAACAAAGAATTATTTGACCCTAAATTTCATTAGTACCGAGGTTGAGAAACCTTGGGTTAAAATTTAAAAATTTGAGAGATGTCATGAAAACAGTAACCAAAAGAAAGTTGAGGTCATCATATTTATTCAAATAAATTAGACTTCAGAACAGCAATATTGTAAGGGATAAAGTGGAGCATTACAAATGAAAAAGAGGTCCATTCTCCAAGAAGACATAACAATCCTAAATGTGTATGAACCTTCACACATACACAAACTTTAAAATATATGCAGCAAAAGCTAATAGACCTGAAGAGAGAAATTGATAAATCCACAATAATAGTTGGAACTTCAATACTCTTCTCCCATTAGCTGAAAGAACAAGTAGGCAGAAATTCAGTAAAAATATGGATACCTTGAACAGAACTATCAACCAACTTGACATAATTCGCATTCATAGAACACTCTAGGCCCAAAATAGCAGAATATATATTCTTTATGATGCACATGGAACATTGATCAGGATACACCATGTTCTGAGAAATAATACAAACCTTAAAAAATTGAAAAAAGTTGAATTAATAAAAAAGTGTGTTCTCAGTTGGAGCTTGGTCAAGATGGAGGAGGAGGAAGATCCTGAGCTCACCTCCTTCACACCAAAATTACAACTGTTTACAGAGCAACTATCGATGACAAAGACCTTAATCTAGCAGAAAAGATCTTCTACAACTAAAGATGTAAGGAAGGAACCACAGTTGAGGCAAGTAGGAGGAATGGAGTTGTGGAATAGTCAAGACCCATACCTCCAGGTGGGTGACCCACAAATGTGAGGATAATTACAACTGCAGAGATTTCCCCAAGGAGCAATGGGTCTGAGCCCTGCAACAGGCTCCCCAGCCTCGTGATCCTGCACTGGGAAGATGAACTTCCAGAAATTTGCTTTGAAGGCCAGCAGGGCTTATTTTGGGAGACCCAGAGGGATGTGGGAAATAGAGACTCTATTCTTAAAGGGCACACACAAAATCTCACACACTCTGGGACCATGGGCAGAAGCAGTAATTTGAAAGCAGCCTGTGTTAGACCCACCTGCTGATCTTGGAGAGTCTGCCAGAGAAGCAAGAGGAAACTGGAGTTCACCCTGGGACACAGAAATTAGTGGCAGCCACTTTGGGGAGCTTATTCTACCATGTAGACCTGATGCTGGCAAGGGCCATTTTGCAATTCCCTTAGCTTATTAGCACTGGGACCTGGGCGTACCTGCCAGCCTGTCAGGACCAGTACTGGGATGCTTCAGGCCAAGCAACTAGTGGGGTGGGGGCACAGCCCCACCGCCCAGCAGGCAGGCTTCCTTAAGACACCCTGAGCTCACAGCCACCCTAGGATATTGCCCTGTCCAGGACCTGGCCCCACACACCAGTGGGCAAACACCAGCACCAGGGCCCTCTGGGCCCCAGCCCCACCCACCAGTGGGTTGACACACCAACCCTGGGACCCCCAGAGCCCTGTAACCAGAGACCCTAGGACCCAGCTCCACCTACCAGAGGGCTAGCACTAGCCCCAGGACCCAGCTTTAGCCACAGGTTAGTGGGAACCAGCCCTGGGTTCCCCTGGGTCCCGATTCTGCCCACCAGTGGGTGAATACCAGCCCCAGGACCAGTGCAGCTCCACAGCCTGAGATGGTAGGACCCAGACCACCCACCAGCAGGCCAGAACAATCCCCAGAACCCCCTGAGTCCCTGCCTCACCCACCAGCATGCCAACACCAGTTCTGAGACACCTTGTGCCCTTCAACCAGCCACCTCAGGATCTAGCCCCAGCCACCAGTGGGCAGATACAAGCTTTGAGACACCCCAGAATCCACAGCCAGTTGTGTCAGGAACTGGCCCTGCCCAACAGCAGGCAGACACCAGCCCCAGGACCAATGTATACCCACAACCTACCTTGTCAGGACCCAGCCAACACACCAGCAGGCCAACACCAGCTCCAAGATACCTTGAACTTCTCAGCCAGCTAGCCTGGGATCAAGCACATCTCACATGGTGAGTGGACCAGCACCAGCTTTGGGACATCCCAGAAACCACAGCCAGCCATGTCAGGAACTGGCCCCATCTACCAGCAGGCTGACACTAGGTTTGGAAACACTGGGCCCATAACCACCTACCCCAGAACTACCTCTGCCAGCCAGTGAACCAGCAATAGCCCCAGAAGCCCCTGGGTTTCCAGAGACAGCCACCTTGTGACCTGGCCCCTCCAACCAGTGTCCAGCAGCCTCCACACAAGGCAGGATCTGGCAAGCAACAGGACCAGGGACCAAAAACGCCTACCAGACCAATGACAGCAGTTGGTCTGCCACAACAGAAGGACCCATGCAGCCCACACAGGGGGCATCACTAGAGCATTTAGCTCTGGTGACCAGAGAGGTGTGTGCTGTTGGGTTGCATAGGATGTCTCCTACAAAGGACCACTTCTCCAAGGTTGGGAAATGTAAACAACCTACCAGATACATAGAAATAAAACTAGCAAATTAGGCAAAATGAGGTGAGAGAGGAACATGTTCTAAACAAAGGGACAAGATAAAATCCTAGAAGAAAAACTACTCTAAAGTGGAGATAGGTAAGCTCAATGACGAGTTCAAGGTAACCATTGTAGAAATGATCAAAGAACTTGGAAGAATGGATGAACAGAGGGATAAGTTAGAAGTTTTTAATGAAGAGTTAGAGAATAGAAAGAAGAACTAAAAAGAGATGAAGAACACAATAAGCGAAAAATACACTAGAAGGAATCAACTGTAGATTAGATGATACAGAGAAACAGATCAAGCTGGAAGACAGAGTAGTGGAACTCACTGAAGCTGAACAGAAGAAAAGGGAATAAAAAGAAATGAGGGCAGTTTAAGAGACATCTGGGACAACATAAAGCATACTGACATTTGCTTATATGGGTCCCAGAAGGAGAAGAAAGAGAGAAAGGTGCTGAGAACATATTTGAAGACATAATAGCTGAAAGCTTCCCTAACCTTGGAAATGAAACAGACATCAAGGTGCAGGAAGCATAGAGAGTCCCAAACATAATCAACCCAAAGAGGAACTCAAAAAAACACATTGCAATTAAAATGGCAAAAATTAAATATTAAGAGAGAATATTAAAAACAGCAAGGGAAAACCAACAAATAACACACAAGGGAATCCCCATAAGGTTGACAGCTGATCTTTCAGCAGGAACTCTGCAAGCCAGAAGGGAGTGGCAGGATATACTTAAAGAGATGAAGGAGAAAAACCTACAACCAAGATTACTCTACCCAGCAAAGATCTCATTCAGATTTGATGGAGAAATTAAAACCTTTACAGACAAGCAAAAGCTGAGAGAGTTCAGCACCACCAAACCAGCTTTACAACAAATGCTAAAGGAACTTCTCTAGGCAAGAAACACAAGAGAAGGAAAACACCTACAATAACAAACCCAAAACAGTTAAGAAAATGGGAATAGGAACATACATATCAATAATTACCTTAAATGTAAATGGATTAAATGCTCCTACCAAAAGACACAGACTGGCTGAATGGATACAAAAACAAGACCCATATATATGCTGTCTACAAGAGACACACTTCAGACCTAGGGACACATACAGACTGAAAGTGAGGGGATGGAAAAAAGATATTCCATGCAAATGGAAATCAAAAGAAAGCAGGAGTAGCAATTCTCATATCAGATAAAATAGACTTTAAAATAAAGACTATTACAAGAGACAAAGAAGGACACTACATAATGATCAAGGGATCAATCCAAGAAGAAGGTATAACAATTGTAAATATTTATGCACCTAACATAGGAGCACCTCAATACATAAGGCAAATACTAACAGCCATAAAAGGGGAAATCAACAGTAACACAATCATAGTAGGGGACTTTAACACCCCACTTTCACCAATGGACAGATCATCCAAAATGAAAATAAATAAGGAAACGAAAGCTTTAAATGATACATTAAACAAGATGGACTTAGTTGATATTTATAGGACATTCCATCCAAAAACAACAGAATACACATTCTTCTCAAGTGCTCATGGAACATTCTCCAGGATAGATCATATCTTGAGTCTCAAATCAAGCCTTGGTAAATTTTAGAAAATTGAAATCATATCAAGTATCTTTTCCAACCACAACGGTATGAGACTAGATATCAATTACAGGAAAAGATCTGTAAAAAATAAAAACACATGGAGGCTAAACAATACACTACTTAATAACGAAGTGATCACTGAAGAAATCAAAGAGGATATCAAAAAATACCTAGAAACAAATGACAATGGAGACATGACGACCCAAAACCTATGGGATGCAGCAAAAGCAGTGCTAAGAGGGAAGTTTATAGCAATACAAGCCTACACCAAGAAACAGGAAACATCTCGAATAAACAACCTCACCTTGCACCTAAAGCAATTAGAGAAAGAAGAACAAAAAACCCCCAAAGTTAGCAGAAGGAAAGAAATCATAAAGATCAGATCAGAAATAAATGAAAAAGAAATGAAGGAAACGATAGCAAAGATCAATAAAACTAAAAGCTGGTTCTTTGAGAAGATAAACAAAATTGATAAACCATTAGCCAGACTCATCAAGAGAAAAAGGGAGAAGACTCAAATCAATAGAATTAGAAATGAAAAAGGAGAAGTAACCACTGACACTGCAGAAATACAAACGATCATGAGAGATTACTACAAGCAACTCTATGCCAATAAAATGGACAACCTGGAAGAAATGGACAAATTCTTAGAAATGCACAACCTGCTGAGAATGAACCAGGAAGAAATAGAAAATATGAACAGACCAATCAATCACAAGCACTGAAATTGAAACTGTGATTAAAAATCTTCCAACAAACAAAAGCCCAGGACCAGATGGCTTCACTGGCGAATTCTATCAAACATTTAGAGAAGAGCTAACACCTGTCCTTCTCAAACTCTTCCAAAATATTGCAGAGGGAGGAACACTCCCAAACTCGTTCTACGAGGCCACCATCACCCTGATACCAAAACCAGACAAAGATGTCACAAAGAAAGAAAACTACAGGCCAATATCACTGATGAACATAGATGCAAAAATCCTCAACAAAATACTAGCAAATAGAATCCAACAGCACATTAAAAGGATCATACACCATGATCAAGTGGGGTTTATTCCAGGAATGCAAGGATTCTTCAATATATGCAAATCAATCAACGTGATACACCATATTAATAAATTGAAGGAGAAAAACCATATGATCATCTCAATAGATGCAGAGAAAGCTTTTGACAAAATTCAACACCCATTTATGATAAAAACCCTGCAGAAAGTAGGCATAGAAGGAACTTTCTTCAACATAATAAAGGCCATATATGACAAACCCACAGCCAACATTGTCCTCAATGGTGAAAAACTGAAACCATTTCCACTAAGATCAGGGACAAGACAAGGTTGCCCACTCCCACCGCTATTATTCAACATAGTTTTGGAAGTGTTAGCCACAGCAATCAGAGAATAAAAAGAAATAAAAGGAATCCAAATTGGAAAAGAAGAAGTAAAGCTGTCACTGTTCGCAGATGACATGATACTATACATAGAGAATCCTAAAGATGCTACCAGAAAACTATTAGAGCTAATCAATGAATTTAATAAAGTAGCAGGATACAAAATTAATGCACAGAAATCTCTTGCATTCCTATACACTAATGATGAAAAATCTGAAAGTGAAATTAAGAAAACACTCCCATTTACCATTGCAACAAAAAGAATAAAATATCTAGGAATAAACCTACCTAAGGAGACAAAAGACCTGTATGCAGAAAATTATAAGACACTGATGAAAGAAATTAAAGATGATACAAATAGATGGAGAGATTATACCATGATCTTGGATTGGAAGAATCAACGTTGTGAAAATGACTCTACTACCCAAAGCAATCTACAGATTCAATGCAATCCCTATCAAACTACCACTGGCATTTTTCACAGAACTAGAACAAAAAATTTCACAATTTGTTTGGAAACACAAAAGACCCCGAATAGCCAAAGCAATCTTGAGAACGAAAAATGGAGGTGGAGGAATCAGGCTCCCTGACTTCAGACTATATTACAAATCTACAGTAATCAAGACAGTTTGCTACTGGCACAAAACCAGAAATATAGATCAATGGAACAGGATAGAAAGCTCAGAGATAAACCCACGCACATATGGTCACCTTATCTTTGATAAAGGAGGCAAGCATATACAGTGGAGAAAAGACAGCCGCTTCAGTAAGTGGTGCTGGGAAAACTGGAGAGGTACATGTAAAAGTATGAAATTAGAACACTCCCTAACACCATACACAAAAATAAACTCAAAATGGATTAAAGACCTAAATGTAAGACCAGACATATCAAACTCTTAGAGGAAAACATAGGCAGAACACTCTATGACATAAATCACAGCAAGATCCTTTTGGACCCAACTCCTAGAGAAATGGAAATAAAAACACAAACAAACAAATGGGACCTAATGAAACTTCAAAGCTTTTGCACAGCAAAGGAAACCATAAACAAGACGAGAAGACAACCCTCAGAATGGGAGAAAATATTTGCAAATGAAGCAACTGACAAAGGATTAATCTCCAAGATTTACAAGCAGCTCATGCAGCTCAATAAAAAACAAACAAACAACCCAATCCAAAAATGGGCAGAAGACCTAAATAGACATTTCTCCAAAGAAAATAAACAGATGAACCAGACACATGAAAGAATGCTCAACATCGTTAATCATTAGAGAAATGCAAATCAAAAAAACAATGAGATATCATCTCACACCGGTCAGATGGCCATCATCAAAAAATCTAGAAACATAAATGCTGGAGAGGGTGTGGAGAAAAGGGAACACTCTTGCACTGTTAGTTTGAATGTAAATTGATACAGCCACTATGGAGAACAGTATGGAGGTTCCTTAAAAAACTAAAAATAGAACTACCATTATGACCCAGCAATCCCACTACTGCGCATATACTGTGAGAAAACCATAATTGAAAAAGAGTCATGCACCAAAATGTTCATTACAACTCTATTTACCATAGCCAGGACATGGAAGCAACCTGACTGTCCATCATCGGATGAAGGGATAAAGAAGATGTGGCACGGAAAGTTTATTGTAGTGTGTTCAAAGAACAGTCATGTTCGAGAGCGCTGCCATAGTACACTCTCCAAAGTTAATGGCAAGCTGCACTCCTCGAGTGTATAAAGGCCGAACACTGTGAAGGCATTTCCCTGTGTGCAAAAGAAGAAAACAAAAAGGCCATCTCCCCAAAAAGAAAAGGGGCGTATGGTGCAGAAGAATGACAATATTTTTCAACTACGGCTCTTTCAGTGTATAGGACTTGATACCATGGCTCGCTGTGCCTGGTAAAGGTTCAGAGGTCCTGCCAAAGATTTGTGAGGTTTCCAGGAGAGTTCCTGAAGCTTGCGGTTCAGAGGCCAGAGGAGCATGAACTGGCTGCAAGCAGCCTGCCTAGGCTTCCTCGCTCCACAAGTATGCGTTATCCCCAGGAAGGAGTTTGAACCTTGAAAGGCCTCCGTTACTTGCAGGGGTCTGGTATGCAGGAGAAATGAAGGCTGCACCAAGGCGTCCTCAACAGAGGGAGCTCTCAAACTAAAGTTCTCCCTGGCAGTGGTGAGACTTTCTGCAAATCAAGGTAGTGACTTGGACCATAAAAGAGATCTTTTCCAACAGCCCATAGGCTCGGAAGGCTCTCAGTGAGGTAAAGATAGTTGGATCCAGCAACCACTCCAATGTTTTGGCCCCAGTTGGCTCGGTAGTCGTGACGGGCATCCCGAATAGAGACCTTTAGTGAAATCCTCGGGTAAGTAAGGGTCATCCTTAAGTGAGCTTGCTTCCAGAAAATAGAAGCAAGGAGATGATTGGCAGGGAAAGGCTCTGAGATTGCAGCGGTCAGCACGAGCTTGACAGATGCAATGTCACACAACGTTTCTTATCCTAGGAAACAACTGCAAAGCAGTGCATTCTTTCCCGGACTGGATGATAATCTATGAGCTCTCTGGCAAGACCACTGTTTGATTGTGACGTCCTAGAGCTCGTTGGACTCGTCCTCTACAGCTGCACTCATTTCTCTCTGGCGTATGCCAAGCACTAAGCAGGCCTCGTCCAGAGCAGCAGAAGCCTGTTCCCCCAGCTGCGAAAATACAGGTAAGGGTGAAGCTTCAAGAAGAAAGAGGTGTTCCACAGACAGTGCTCTCTGCAAAGGTTACAGGAAGCCCTGCGTAGGACTACCTAGGTTAGCAGAGTGGTAGGAGTTCTGCCCACAAACCCTTTGGAGAGCTGCAGCCCCCGCCACGTAGCAAGCTGCGTTCAGAGGGTAAGTGGAAGCAGTACGCCTGTGGAGCCTGTGAAGGCTTTGGAATATTGAGTGTGGATATCGGGGTCAGAGCGTGCACTTGTGCTTAGGCGCTTTCCACCAGGGACGAGGGCAGGTAAGTCGTTAGTTCAGAAAAGCAGAAGGTTGAACTTTGCACAGGTTACGGTGAGTGTATCCACAAAGCAGCCTTCTCCAAGAGCAGAGAAGCAGAGGCCGTCTCGACCAGCGTCACAAAGAGCGTCCAGTCACAAAAGGAACACATTGGAAGCAGGCTACCAATGCACAGCTTTCGAGGAAGGTACCTCAAGGTCAAGAAAGTGATACCTTGGGTGTGACCCGGACAACGATGTCTTCCCCCAGAAAGTAATTCTAGCACTTGTAATTCCTAAGTGAGCTGAGCTGCACAATTCTTGCCCCACAGTGGTGAGGCAGAAACATTTCAAATGGCCAGTGAACCACCAAATACACAGGCGCAGTAGTACCACCCACATCTCTCAGAGAACAAAGAGTTTCCATGCAGTGCATTCCCTCGTCATATGGAACGTGTATTTTAGTGTGTTCAAAGAACGGTCATGTTCGAGAGCGCTGCAATAGTACACTCTCAAAAGTCAATGGGAAGCTGCACTCACTCTAGTGTGTAAACGCCGAACACTGTGAAGACATTTCCCTTTGTGCAAAAGAAGAAAATAAAAAGGCCATCTTCCCGAAAAGAAAAGAGGCCTAATGATCTCAAAAAGAATGAAAATATATTTCAAGTACGGCCCTTTCTGTGTACGGGACTGGAAAGCATGACTTGCTGTGCCTGGTAAAGTTTTAGAGGTCCTGCCAAAGATTTGTGAGGCTTCCAGGAGAGCTGCCGGAAGCCTTCGTTTCAGAAGACAAAGGAGCGTGAACTGGCTGCAAGCAGCCTGCCTAGGCTTCCTTGCTCCACATGTATGCATTGTCCCCAGGAAGGAGTTTGAACGCTGAAAGGCCCCCTTTACTTGCTCGGGTCTGGAATGTAGTAGAAATGAATGAAGCACATAGGGATTCTCTTTAAATAACCTATGCTCTGTGAAAGACACTGTTAAGAGAATGAAAAGACAAACCATTGACTAGGAAAAAAATATCTGCAAAACACATAAAAGGCTGGTATCCAAAATACAGGGAGAACTCTTCAAACTCAACAATAAGAAAGAAAACCATCAATTTAAAAATAGGCTAAAGCTCTGAACAGACATGTCCTCAAAGAAGATATACAGATGACAAATAAGCGTATTATAAGTTAATCTACAGTATATGTCATTAGAGAACTGGAAATGAAAGTAACAATGAAGTATCACTACGCATTTACTAGAATCACTAAAATCTAAAATACTGACAACATCAAATGCTGGTCAGTATATGGAGCGACAGGAACCCTTATTCATTGCTGATAGAAATGCAAAGTGGTGTAGCCCCTTTGAAAGACAGCTTGAGAAGTTATTTAACAGCGAAGCATAGTCTTACCATATAATCCAGTAATTGAGATCCTTGGTATTTGCCCAAATGAGTTGAAAACATGTCCACACAAAACTTCACATGTGGATATTAATAGCAGCTTTGTTCACAATTGCCAAAACTTGGAAGCAACCAAGATATCCCTCAGGATGTGAGTGGATAAATAAACTGTGGGACATCCAGAGGATGGAATATTATTCAGCACTAAAAAACAATGAGCTATGAAACCATAGAAACATGTGGAGAAACCTTAAATGCATATTATTAAGTGAAAGAAGCCAATCTGTGAAGACTACATACTATATGATTCCACTTATATGTCATTTTGGAAAAGTCAAAAGTATGGAGACAGTAAAGGACCAGTGGTTGCCAGGGATTCAGGGAAAGGAGGGAGGAATGAATTGGCAAGGCATAGAGGATTTTAGGGCAATGAAACTATTTTGTATGATAGTGTAATGGTGGATACATGTCACTGCACATTTGTCAAAACTTGTAGAATATACACCAAGAGTAAACTCTAATGTAAACTATGGACCTTGGTTAACAATAATGTATCAGTATCAGCTCATTAGTTCTAACAAATATAACACACTAATGCAAGCTGTTAGTAATAGGGGAAACTTGGGGGGGGTGGCGGGCCAGGGAATATGTGGAAAGGCTATACTTCTCATTTTTTTTTTGTAAACCTAAAACTGCTCAAAAAATAAATAAAGTTTATTAAATTAAAAAATACCTCAACAGAGCATCAGAGGATGGACAAACAAAGCCTGGACAAAACAGCAGGAAAAGCACACAGTTCAACAACCAAAAAAAAAAAAAAAGAATTGGCACAGTGACTCTGGTTGGCCCTAAGGGGTGTGTGTGTGTGTGTGTGTGTGTGTGTGTGTGTGTGTGTATTGAGGACTGGGATGCTGTATGATCTTCTGTAAGCGGGGAGAGACGTTGGGTCACATACAAGTAGGGTTGACTCCTGACCACCACTCGCTATGTGACTAGGCACATCTGAGATAGAGGGCACCACGAGGCCGTCCAGGGTCGGCTCAGAGCCGGTGTTGCTCCCTCCAGTCTCCCTTCATCCTGATAGTTCTCCGCTCAGGGAATTCCGCGGGCCTGGGAGCGACAGGGCCCGAGCTCTGGCCCTCTGAGAAGGAACCGGCACCACAGAAAGTGATGCGATGGAAACGTGTGGGGAAGTGAGCCTTAGAGACAGCGGCAATAATGGGAGACGACAGGAGTCATGAAGGAGGACGGGCTGTACTATCCGCGTCAGGGCGAGAGTGAGGCCGACCTGGTGGAACCCTAGTTCCCCTGTGCCCCCGAAATCGCCGCCGCAGTCTTCCAGCTTGGGGGCGCCCCACTCGGCCCTGCCCAGCTTGTGCTTCTAGGGGTCTCAGGCTCAGGACGCAGGTGGGACGCCAGCGGAGACTCCAAGGCGAGTCCCTGCCGCGTTTCTCCAGGGCCCGGGAAGAGGGAACTGCCCGCACATAAGGTGAGGGCGAGGGCAGGAGCGCAGCAAAAGCTGAGCAGCCCCGGAAGCGGCGGAAGCTCAATCGCGGGCTCCCAGCCCCGGATACTCGCTTCTCACTCTCAGCCGTGTCCGGCCGCAGACCCCAGCCCTCTAGCTGCCCCTCCGAACCCCCTGATAGAGCCCTCACCCGTGCCCTTGACTGGGCCCACTTGAGGCCCTGGAAACAGAGACTCCTGAAGAGCTGCCCTGCGCAGGATCCCTGGGGGCTCCCCAGACCTGGATGGGTAAGGTAAGGCTGGGTCTGCCCCCAGACTTGCCCTAAGCGCTCAGGAGACCATGAGCAGAGACACGAAGAAGCCCCTTCTGCTGGCCCTGGGTGCCCGCCAGGGCTCTAATTGACCAAAGCTGAAACCCGCTGGAGGTGACAAAAACGACTGAAACCTGAGTCCCCGCTTCCGTGTGTTGATGCCCTTTGCTGATTCTTTGTAAAATCCAAGTGGAACCTTGCAATCCTGGCTCACAAACAAAGCGGGTGTCCTGGAGAGGGTGTAACCACAGGGGAACACCGCCTCCTTGTGGTCAATGTTTGGTGGCTTCAGTGATGACGGGAAAACCACAGAAGGCTGGTGAAACTCAGCAGTAGAGCAGGGGAATCACAGAGGCCGCTGGGAGTATGAAGAGATTCGAGCAATGGAATATTGTTTCTCCTACCAAACTGGAAAACGTTATAAAACATAAGTCCTCCCTCATAGGGAGATATAGGCAATGCATCTCTAAATCCACCACACTGTATGTATATATGGTATATGTTTTCAGAAAATGAACTACTGTTAAAATAATGTCTAATAATAAAATAATAAAAATAAAATAAGTGTCTATGCCCATGGGAAAAAATCTGGAAGGAAAACAAAATGGGGACTCCAGTAGAATAACTGAAAAACTGAAGAGGCCCATAATGGTTGATTATACGTATCAATTTGACTGGCCATGGGTTGTTTGTGAGGGTGTTTCTGGATGAAATTAACTTTTGAATTCATGGAATCAGTAAAGCAGATGGTCCTCCCCAAGGTGGACCAGCCAATTCATAGAAGGCCTGAATAGAACAAAAGGTGGAGGAAGAAGAAATTCCTCCCTCATTCTTCTTACCCAGTTGCTTGAGCTGGGGCATCTATCTTCTGCCCTGGGCTTCCATGGTTCTCAGGCCTTGGGGCTCAGCCTGATTTACACCACCAGTTTTCCTGGGTCTCCAGCTTGCAGCTGGTAGATTTCTCAACCTCCAGAGTTATGGGAGCCAATTTCTTATTTTATACACACACACACAATTGGTTCTGTTTCTCTGGAGAACGCTGATTAGTGCAAGGCCCCTGAAATCTACCTTCTTATCCCAATGGATTCTCTCTCCTTTATCTGCCACAAGATTTTCAGGACAGAAGATCTTCATGTCACTTGCACAAAGGATTGTTTTATACAAAATGTTAACCATGAGGAAATCTCTCCCCCAGGACTGCACATTCTTATCCATGACCTCATGTCTACATTGAAGGATGGTCCTGCACACAGTCAAGTCCAACGTTAGATGATGAAATTCCAATTAAAATCCCACTAGGGTTTCTGTGGGGATAGGATAAAATGACCTTAACATTGATATGGAAGACCATATGCATATTTCTGACCAAACTGCAGGCAAATTTTAAGCAAGAAAAAGAATGACAGCAACTCTATTTATTGGACATTAGAAAACACCACATTCCCACTGTAATAAAGTTTATTTTTAATGATGAAACAGATAAACAAAGCAAAATAACAAAGTTAGAGCCAGGAGCAAGATTCCAGGGTGTATGATTTATAAATAGCTTTCCATATCGGTGAGAAAAGGATAGATTATCTAATAAATGATGTTGCAGTGCCTATCTATCTAACTGTAAGAAACTGTAGCTGGACCATAACCTCACAGGATATAAAACATTACTTAAGGATTAAGTAAATATTTAAATAAGGGGAAAAATAACCTTAGCAGAATGTTTAAGACACTGTATTAGTTTTGTATTGGTACTGTAACAAATTACCACAAACTTAGTGATTTAAAACATTACAAATTTGTTATCACACAGTCCAGAGATCAGAAGAATCACACTGAAAGCAAGTGTTGGCAGGGCTGTGTTCCTTCTGGAATATCGCAGAGAGAATCCATTCCTTTGCCTTTTCCAGCTTCTATAATCCGCCTGCATTCCTTGACTTACAGCTCCTTGCATCTTCAAAGCCAGCAACTACATCACTCCGACCTCTACTTCTGTGCTCTGACTCATTCACTCTGCTGCCTCCCTCTTTCACTTATTAGGACTCTTGTGATTTACATTGGTTCCACCCAGAAAATCCAGGATGAACTCCCCATTTCAAGGTCAGCTGATTAGCACCCTTAATTCCATCTGCAAACTTAATTCTCCCTTACAATGTAAAAGAACATGTTCACAGGTTGTGGGGATCAGGACATGGATATCTTTGTGGGAGCCATTATTCTGCTTACCACAGAGGTTATATGGATTTAGAAGTTGGGAAGAAATTTTAAACCAAGACATGAAACCCAAAAGCCATTTATTAACTATATAATAAAATGTTAAACTCATTAAAAACATGAAAAGCAAAAAATATGATAAACAATGTGGAAAGAAAAGGCAGATTGGGAAAATGGATATGTATATAAGTCAGGTAAAGGATAAGAGCATTAATATACGATATATGGATCTTCCAAATTGAAAACAAAATCAAAGAAAAAAGTCAAAACATATGGGTATCAAATTCACAGAAGAACTAAACAAAATAGCAAACATACATTTGAAAAAGACTTTCCTAGTAGTGGGGAAATGCAAGTTGAAATTATGATAAAATTATGAAACATCACCTTACTTAGACCTATCAGGCTGATGCAAAATGAGAAAGAGTGAAGATATATTCCAAATGGTGTTCAGGAAAGTACATTCTCCTACATTGAAATGTAAAGTGTTACAGCTCTGGGGGAAAGCAATCTGGAAATAGCAATTATTTAAAATATAGATAAAATGTGCCCAGCCATCACACTCCTAGGAACCTATTCCATAGTAGTCACAGGTAAGAAGAATGTATAGAACAACAAGGATATTTCTTAAACATTGCTACACTGAGAAGCAAAAGAATGGGAAGGAAGGAAGGAAGGAAGAAAGGAAGGAAGGGAGGGAGGGAGGATTTATATAGAATAAGTAGTATTTCTTCTTCAAATGTTTCACATAACTCCAGTGGAAGCTATTTGAACCTGGAATTTTGTAAGAATATTTATAATTACAAATTCAAAGTCTTCAGCAAATTATAGAACTACAACCAATCCCCGAATTAGGATGGTTTGGCTTATGATTTTTCAACTTTACAATGGTAGGAAAACAACACACTTTCAGTAGAACGCGTACTTCGAATTTTGAATTTTGATCATTTTCTGGGTTACCAATATGCAGTATGATACTTTCTCATGACGCTGGGCAACGGGAGCAGCCATAGCTCACAGTCAGCCGCATGACCACAAGGGTAAACAACAGATACACTTACAACTATTCTGTTTTTCACTTTCAGTATTCAATAAATTACATGAGGTAGTCAACACTTTATTATAAAATAGGCTTTGTGCTGATGATTTTGCCCAACTGTAGGCTAATGTTTAAGTGTTCTGAGCACGTTTAAGGTAGGCTAGGCTAAGCTATAATGTTCAATAGGTTAGGACATATAACTTCCCATCATAAGTTGAGGAAGATCTGTTTACAGAATTTGTGTGTGTGCGCGTGCGCACGTGTGTGTGTGTGTGTGTGTGTGTTTTGCTTTAGACAGTGTCTTGGCAGTTTATTGATATTTTTGAAAAACTAGCTTTTGGTTTTACTGGTTTTTCTCTGTTCTATATCTGTTTTCTATTTCATTAATTTCCACTTTAATCTTTATAATTTCCTTTCTTCTATCTGCTTGGCATTTAATTTGCCTTCTTTTATTAACTTCCTAAGGGAGGAGCTTTGATCATTTCCTTTTCCTAATGTAAGCACCTAAAATCATAAATTTCCCTCTAAGCTTATTTGAATCCCACAAATTTCAACATGTTGTGATTTCATTATCATTTGATCTGAACTGTTTTCTTAATTACCTTGTGATTTCTTCCTTGACCAATGGGTTGTTTCATAGTGAGTTTTAAAATTCCCAAATATTAAAAAAATAAAAATAATAAATATTTTTGCTTTTCTAGATGTTTGCAGGATTTCAATCACTTGAAATCTATTGAGACTTGTTTACGGCTGGACATATGATCTACACTGGTGAATGACATGTGCACTTGAAAAACACCTGTATTCTGCAGTCATTGAAAGTTGTGTTCTAAAAATGTCAATAGGTTAAGGTAATGGATGCTGTCACTTAGATCTACTAAATCTCCATAATTTTGGGCCTAGTTTAACTGTTAAAATCTCCAATTATGATTGTGGATTTATCTATTTCTTCCTTAATTTTTCAGTTTTTGCTTTATGTATATTGAAGCTCTATTATTATGTGTATATACATTTATATCTGTTATATCTTCCTGATGTACTGACCCTTTTCATTATTATGGAGAGTGCTTCTTTGTCTCTAGGAATACTCTTGACCAAAACTCTATTTTTATCTTAACACGCTGACCTTGTATCTCTTTCTATGGGGTTCTGTCATTCACTCTTCTCACACTTCATCTTTACACTTTACAATTACAATAATTAAGAATTAATAATCAAAAGTTAATAAGCAAAGCATTGCTGAGGTGAAGTAGGAATTCCAGGTAAGCTCACAACCTGATCTCCATCTCCCAGGCACAAGCACAGAAATATTATATATTAAATTGGATTTGGGAGATGAGGAAAATGAGAGAAAAGGGTGTCCCAGATGTGGTGAAGTTGAGTGAAACAAAAGCAGAAAAGTGTCCAGATGCCTGATGAAAAGATGGGTGAATTTATAGAAAGTATCTTAGTAATTAGGAAAATTAGGAAAAGAAGGAAAGATAGACTACTGTTTTGCAACTACACATGAAAACAAAGTTGCTTGCAATGATCATCAATGGCTTCCAACATCATAAAAAGAAAGATAACCAGACAATGGGATGGAAGCCACAGCCCAGCCTACTGAGTTGTCTTGGCAAAGAATCAAACCTCCATCTGATCCAGTCTCTGGACCTAACCACCAATGCAAAGGAGAGCAGAACAAACTAGAGAACACCTTGGGCTGCAGTCGGCCACATCTAGAGGGGACAGGCATCCCTGAGGGGGCTAGTGCCTCGAGGGGTGGGATTGGCTGGAATGAGGCTATCACTGTGATCCAGTCTCCTAAGGGCCTGGTCCCCTTGCAAGAGCTGCCTCACATGGGACAGGGTGGTCCCCTGGGGGCTTTGGATCCCAGCTCTTGGTCTGCCCTACCCCCAGGCATACCAGTCTGCCACCAACGAAGACTGGGGACCTGAATGGGGCAGTGGTGCTACAGCTCCATGTTGCCATTTCCAAGTGAGGAGGAGCAGGCAATGGCAGAAGCCCAAGCATTTTTCTTGGCTGTCAGTGGCTCCCCTCATCCTGGCAACGCAGGAATCATCAGTTGGGCAGGAATCCATGGAGCAAAAATTATTACCCATCCTTTCACGAGGCCCCTGTAAGGTACCTGCCAGTTCCAGAAGGTTAAATCCAATGAGAAAGCCAAGGGCGGGAGGAGATCTGGGGATCTCAGATCTCATATCTCCTCGGATATGCCTGCCTTCAGAAGCCTTTCAGCTCCAATCTAGCCGGAGTCCTGGAACAGAGCCTCCTGTTCCAGGTCAATCTGTAGAAGTCCAGAAGAACTTAGGAGGGGCATCCCTTGTCTCCCAAGCAGCCCATGTCACTCATAGCCTTAATTACCATCCTCCACAGGAGAGCCCTGAATCCTGGGTCCAGCTAGCCTCCAGGCAGCACTGTCTCTGGGCAAGGCTTTTGTGTCCTCTGTCTGACCAGGACAATGGAACGCTGGAGCCCGGTCAAGGAGGTCTCTACTAGCCCAAAATAAACAGATTCACAGACTTCCCAGGGAAGGCCCTTGGAGGTGGAGCTGGCATTCACGTCCCAGCAGCCTGAGGAGCACCTGTGTCTCACTGCCAACAGCCATGAGATCCCCACCTCTTCCCTCAGTTTCCCATTGCATATAATGGAGTCCTCAGGTCACTGTGGTTACAAAGGGGAATGAGATGGAACCCTTGCCCTTAGCGACCTCAAGGCAATGGGAGACGGACCTAAGCACAAGCGCGAGGGGGGGGGTTGCAGGAGAAGAGGGTAGAGGTACAGGAAGGAACACGTCAGTTACCACTGAAGGCCAGGCCGTAAGGAGGGTGGGGGGATGGAAGCCATCAACTGGGCCTGCTCCAGACCAGAGATGGAGGTTTGAGGCCCCAAGGCCAGAGTGCCACTGTGAAGCGCCTGTGTGGAAGTGCCCCAGAAGGAAGGCAGTGAGGTGGGAGGGGTTGAGGGGGTGGAGTAGAGGGATGGGGAACACTGCCTAGGGTCCTGGAATCCCTGAGCCCAAGCGCCACAAGCCGCCCCCTAGGACTTGTTTTGCCTGGGTTCTGCTCCCCATGGGGTGCCTACATGGGGACTTTAGAGAGATGCAGGACCAGGACTAGAGGGAGAAAGAAGACGGGATAGTCTAGATTGAACCATCTAGGAGGGGAGAGGAGGAGGAGAAGATGGGAAACGAGGGAAGTGGGGGAAGCTTTGTTCCTGCCTTCTTCTCTGGCCAGGTACAGTAAAACGCAGCAGGTGGGTAGGGTAGGATACTGGAGCCCCAGCTAACTTCCCTCTGCCAAGAAGAAGAGAGTCTATTAGCCCAGTACTGTAGGATACTGTGAATTGCAGTTCTGTTACCTCTGCCCCTGTGAGGCATCTCTGCTAAGCATGCTTCTGTTACAAAGGCTGCCTCCCACAGGCCTCAGGTTGGAGAGGACCCTGCCAGCCAGCACTTTCAGAAGCTGCAGTTTCTTGGGGTGGGGGACCCCAGCCAGTCTTCTGTGGTAGGCTGAATAATGGGCCCACAAATACAACCACGTCCTAAACCCCAGAACCTGGGAAAATGTTACCTTATGTGTCAAAAGGGACTTCGTAGATGTGACAAAGTTAAGGGTTTTGACATGGGAAGATTATCCTGGATTATCTGGGTGGGCTGCATGTCTGAGGGAGACAGGAGGAATCCATCGGAACTGAGGAGATGTGATGACGGCAGCAGAGATTGATTGGTGTGGTATGATCTGAAGATGGAGGATGGAGCTACAGCCCCTAGATACTGGAAAGGGCAAGGAAATGGATTCTCCCTTCAGACCCTCCAGGAGGGATCAGCTCTGCCAACACATAGACTTTAGCCCAGTAAAACCGATCCCAGATTTCTGTCCTCCACAACTGTGAGAGAATAAATGGGTGTTGCTTTGAGTCACTAAGTTTGTGGCAGTTTGGTCAGGCGGCAATAGGAAACTCACACGTCCTCCCAAGAGCAGTAAGCAGATGCTCTGTCCTTCCTCTGCCCTTACCAAAGCATTTGATCTGCCCCTAAGGCTCCCTGTTCCTGTTGGCCAGGCTCCTGTCACCTGGGGATGAATGTTCACTGCTCAAGTCTCTCCACCCAAACTCAAGAAGAGGCCTAGGCCTCAGCAAGCTGACCAGGCCCTACCTGCTGACCCACGGCTGCCTTACAAAGGGAAACCCTGCTGGACTGGAGATGGTGGAGGAGACCAGAGATGCATTCAACCTGCCTTGAAACCAGGATCTCCTGATGAAGATTCCCATTTGAAGATGGGTAAGACAGCATTCAGCTTCAAAATCTTAAATAGGTCTTGGAACTTTCCCTTTGATAGCTAGAGGGAATCTCTGTCACAGGACAGACGAATATGAACAGAAATTAAACCTTGCCCCATAGGGTTAAAAAACCCATCACTAAGAGAAATTCTTGAGCTTATCTTACAGAACTGCAGATAAGGAAGCAGGTTGTTAAAATCACCTCCTCTTACAACATGACAAAATTGACTGAAACCAGTTGGAAAGAGTATGGCAGATTGGAGTCTGTGAAAAATAGACTTGCTTGTCCAATGCATGACCTTTTGACATCACAGCCCATATTTCCCCCACGTTTCATACCAGCTCTCCAGGAATTTGCACCTGCTAGCCATGAAGAAGTATGAAGCCCTACACATAAGAATCCATCACTCCCTTCAACTTTGTAACCAACCACTTTTCCCCCCTTTCTGCTTCAAAACCTGAACCTGTAAATATCAACCTCACCTTGCTGTTGGGAAGACAGATTTGAGCCTTGCTCCCTGCCTCCTTGCAATAAAGCTTTTCTCAAAAGCTGGTGCTATAGCATAGGCTTCTATGTGCATCAGGCATCAAGCCCTTTGCTCCATAACAGAAGTATCTGCCCTTCCAAAGGAGAGAAAAGCTGAGATGAAAGACCAGGGATAGAGTGGGGGAGTGTCCTTAGGAGTCTGTGCCCTTCTCTCCAGGATCCCCCTTCAGGGTGTTTTCATTCTGGACAAGCGGAGCTGGACAGGAGTCTCCTCAGTTCCACCTCCTGGAGCTTCCATTGCTCTGCTTCCCATGCTCCCTTCTGCCCTCAGTGCTGACTCCAACCTCCCAGAACCCCCAGTACTGCTCCCTCTAGAGGCTGTGGGCACTAAGTGTCTACCTCTGCCCCAGACCCCAACTTGTCTCTGTTCTTGACTTTTCCTCTCCCTGCCACCCACTTCCCAGAGCATGACTCCAGCTACAAAAGGCTGATCACTCAGACCATCAAAGCTTGTCCCTTCCAGCTGCAACTTCAAGGCGGCCTCTGAGTGGCTGTGCCCATGGGTGGGGGCAGGCAGCTCTGGCTTTATTTTTCCCCCTGTCCTTTTCACTCTCTCACCCTCCTTTTTGTCCTGTTGTCTCCAGTTTCTTCCCTAGAAATTCTCCATTTTTATCCATTTCAAGATGCTTTTAATATGTGTTTGTTCCATGTGTTTATGCAAAGGGGGGATTGAGGTCCCAGGATGGCCCTCTTCCCTCCTCATGTCCTTCTAGGAAAGCATTTCCACCTGGGAACTGGGCTTTTGCCCTAGCAGGAAATTCTGCACCTCCTTTGTAAGAGTGAGATTGGAAGGAGGGGCTCTGAGGGGGTGAGGTGTATGCAAATGAACAGGGAGCCACTTTGTGGGATTTTTTATATTTTACTTTTATTTTTTAATTTTTATTTATCTTTTTATTTTATATTGAAATATAGTTGATTAACCATGTTGTGTTAGATTCAATTATACATATACATGTATCTATTCTTTTTCAAATTCTTTTCCTTTTAAGTTGTTACAGAATATTGAGCAGAGTTCCCTGTGTTATATAGTACGTCCTTGTTGGTTATCTATTTTAAATATAGTAGTGTGTATATGTCAATCCCAAACTCCCAATTTATCCCTCCCCCTTTGGTAACCATAAGTTTGTTTTCTAAGTCTGTGAGTCTGTTTCTGTTTTATAAATAAGTTCTTTTATATCATTTTTTTTAGATTCTGCATATGAGCAATACCCTATGATATCTGTCATTCTCTGTCTGACTTACTTCACTTACTATGATAATCTCCTGTTCCATCCATGTTGCTGCAAATGGCATTATTTCATTTTTTTAATGGCTGAGTAATATTCCATTGTATATATGTACCACATCTTCTTTATCCATTTATCTGTCAAGGGGCATTTAGGTTGCTTCCATGTCTTGGCTATTGTAAACAGCCATTGCATTGTATTGCAATGAATATTGGGGTACATGTATTCTTTTGAACCATGGTTTTCTCTGGATATATGCCCAGGAGTGGGATTCTTGGATCATATGGTAGCTCTACTTTTAGTGTTTTAAGGAACCTTCTCCATAGTGGCTGTACCAATTTACCTTCTCACCAACAGCATAGGGAGTGTTCCCTTTTCTCCACACCCTCTCCAGCATGTATTGTTTGTAGACTTTTTGATGATGCCCATTTTGATTGGTGTGAGGTGATGTCTCATTACAGTTTTGATTTACATTTCTCTAATAATTAGCAATGTTGAACATCTTTTCTTGTGCCTCTTGGCCATCTATATGTCTTCTTTGGAGAAATGTCTAGTTAAGTCTTCTGCCCATTTTTTGATTGGGCTGTTTGTTTTTTGATATGAGCTGCATGAGCTGTTTGATCAATGGAACAGGATAGAAGGCCCAGAAATAAAATCAAGAACCTGTGGTCAATTAATCTACAACAAAGGAGGCAAGGCTATACAATGGAGAAAAGACAGTCTCTTCAATGAATGGTGCTGGGAAACTGGACAGATACATGTAAAAGAATGAAATTAGAACATTATTTAACACCGTATACAAAAATGAACTCCAAATCGATTAAAGACCTAAATGTAAGACCTGATACTATAAAACTCTTAGAGGAAAACATAGGCAGAACACTTTTTGACATAAATCACAGCAATATCTTTTTTGATCCATCTCCCAGAGTAATGGAAATAAAAGCAAAAATAAACAAATGGGACCTAATTAAACTCAAAAGCTTTTGTACAGCAAAGGAAACCATAAACAAAATGAAAAGAAAACCCACAGAATGGGAGAAAATATTTGCAAACGATGTGACCGACAAAAGATTAATCTCCAAAATTTACAAATGGTTTACGGGATTGATGCCTCTCCCGGTCCTGCCTAGTGATGCACCAGGGAAACCCAGTGGTCTCCCAGATCAGGGAGGAGGGAGATAGACGGGACCCCAAGCCCCCAGCCTCCAGGCCCCTCCTCCTGTTCAGACCCAGGCTTGAGGTGGGGGGATGACTCTGGACTGTAGGGCACCCTGTCAGCTCCTTCAGTTCCTTCTGTCTCCCAGTTCCTCTGTCTTGCATCCCCTTCCATGCTCCTGTTGGGGCCTAAGGCAGACCATCCCAAAATATGCCACAAAGGCATATTGATTATTTTGAATTAAAGTTACTTGAGAAACAGCCTGGGGGTGGTTAAAAAACCACACCGACACCCCTTTTCCTCCTGAAAGCAGGAGATAAATCATCCATGTGAAGGTATCCACCCTGTACCAGGAGGATTAAAATCATCCTTATCACCAGAGTTAAGGAATTCAAGACTATGCAAGATGTATAAACAAACTTTGTTACTTCTTCAATAGTCTGCTAACCCAAACACAAGCCCCTTTGTTTTGTTAAATGTTCACAAATTGTTTGTCTAAAATGATCTGTAAACAAACAGCCTATTTTGGTCCCTTTGGTCCACTCATAGAGTGGAGTCCCATTTCTATGAGACCTCTGTGCTTATGAATTAAATTGTTTTTTTTCTCCTGTTAATCTGTCTTGTGTCAATTTAATTATTATAACTAATCAAAAGAACTCAAAAGGGGCAGGAGGAAAATTTCCCCATCCTGAAACTCCCTTTGATTTCTTTCTGGCTCATTTTGGCCCCCTTCTTTCTTGACAAATTCACCCCTTTCTCTCTTGGATTTCCCACCCCCAGAGAAACAGGTATGCTCCAGTTTTAATGACTAACTCATAGAAGCAGCTCCTGTCCACAGCACCCCCTGACCTGATCCCTCAAGTCAGGCTCATTTGGGACTCCAGAAGGTTGGACCTTGGACTTATGCCTCAGGGCATAAGTCAATGAGCGCACAGAGTCAGAGCCCTGCTCCAGGGTCACACCAGGAGACTGTCCTTCTCCCTCATCCTGTGATGACCCAACTGCCTGTCTCTGTCTGAAACCCCTTAGGTCCTCACTTCTGGGGGTGGGGCCACAAGGACCCTCTGGAGAGGCTAACGTGGGAGGTGGAGCCACCTATTCCCAAGTCCCCTTCCTCTCTGCAGATCTGGATCTTGGAGTGGTTCCTGGGCACCCCAAGTCCTTTAAAGTTTAGGAATGAATGGGTTCCACTGTCCCCAACCCTCACCCCCATAGCTACTTAAAAGACTACTTCAAATGTGGAGAAGTTTAAGGTCATAAATTCTATTTCAGGTGATGATGCAAGAAAATGGGTTCTCTCACATGTCCCAGGAGGAAACATCTTTCAGTCTATTTTGGAAAACAGTTTGGCAATGATGTCCAATAGCATTAAAATATATCTATTCCTAGACCCAACAATCTCATTCGTGGATATCCATTCCGAGAAAATATTCACTAAGATCACAAACAAAGATGATATTGCAAAATTTTTCCTGGTGAGGGGCTGATGAATATGGCAGAGTAGGAGGACAGGGAGTTCACCTCTCCCCACAAATACATCAAGAGTACATCTACAAGTGGAACAATTCTTGCAGCGCACCTGCTGAACACTAGCAGAGAACTTCAGACACCTAAAAGGACAAGAAATATCCTCGCATAACTGAGTAGGATGAAAGAAAGAAAAAAAAAGAAAAAAGGAAGCGGGAGAGGGCTTGTGCCCCTTGGGGGGTGCTGAAGGAGAAGAGAGGTTCCTGCATCTAGGGAAGCCCCCCTCACCAGTGGGGAGATCAGCTGGGACAGAAGGTGAGCTTCAGGAGCTCAGAGGAGAGTGCAGCAACTGGTATTGGCAGGCAAGACAGAGTAAGACTCACACAGATGGTCTGTGCCACAGCTCTGCATGCCCCAGCCACTGGTGTGGACAGGGGCTGGGTGCTGGAACGTGGGGTTTGGAGAGCAGACCAGGAAGAAGACTGCTGTTGGCTGTGAGGAGACAGCCTGAGGGGACCAGAGTGTGGAGCTCCACAACAGGAATGCTTGTGGAAGAAGTCTGGTCTGTCATAGAAGCAAAGCACCATTGTTGAGTGGTGCACAAAGGATGGGGTCGTCATTGCAGCCTCTTTCTCCATGCCCTGGCCCCTGCCTCTGGGGACACTATGAGGGGTCCCCACTTGAGCAGCCTCATGCACCCCGGTCAGTCTCTGCCCCCACCCCCTCCTGCCTGAGCGGGCTTGCCTGAACCAGTGAGTTGCTGCCTCAGCCCCTTCCCACCTGGGTGGGCTCCAGCTTTAGCAGCTCTAACTTTAGCAGCTGTGGGCTTTGTGGGCACATACATGTGGAGGTTGGGCCAGGCCAGAGTCTGAGATACCTCCAAGGTACCCACAGCAGGCCCAGGTGCATGATTACTGTAGTCCTGGGACCTGGCTTCAGTGGATCTGTGCTGATGACTTGGTGAAAACAATGCCTGAGAGACACCAGGGCCAATTGCTGGCATACTCACAGTTAAGCTGGGGCCAAGAGCAGTGCCAACAATGGTGTAATTTGTGAGCCTGCACAATGGGTGAAAGGTGACACAACAGAGCATGCTCACAAGTGAGCAGCTCCAGAGGGGGAATACTCACTCAGTGGCTTCTCTCCCAGTGGGAGTACTCCAATCCTTCCTACCTCACACTGAAGATCAGAAACACAGATCAGAAATAGATCTGGGGAGCTCTACTCCAACAACTAAAGAGCAGACCCTGCCCCTGACAGGGCAGTGAAAACCACAGAGCAAAGGGAAGGTCCCACTCAATATCCAGTGCAGACTCTGGTCACCACAACATCAGTCACACCTCCTATCAAGGGGCTAACGGTCAGCATACAGTGAAGAAAGAGGTGGCAGACATCCATACTAAAAACAGCCCTCACACCAAAAAAAAAAAAAAAAATTAAATCCACTCAGGCTACATAGTTACGCTCCCACATAAAATAGCCTTTCAAGACAGTCTGAGGGTCTGGCATCAGATGGAAGAAACCCCAGAGTGTTTGGCTTTGAAGGTCATTGGGGCTTGAGTGCAGGAGCTCCACAGGGCTGGGGAAAACAGAGACTCCACTCTTGGAGGGCACACACAAGGTCTCACATGCACTGGAACCCAGCACAAAGTACCTTGATAGGAACCTGGGATAGACCTACCTAGGGGTCTTAGAGGGTCTTCTGAGGAGGTGGGGGTTGGCTGTAGCTCCCAGTGGGGACAAGGAAACTGGTGGCAGAGCCCCAGGGAATATTGATTGGCGTGAGATCTCCCAGAGGTCCCCATTTCAGCACCAAGACCTGGCACCACCCAAGAGCCCTCAGGCTCCAATGCTGGAACACCTCAGGCCAAACAACCAGCAAGATAAGAACACAGCCATCGACAGGCTACCTAAAGTTGTACTGAGCTCGCAGCCACCTCAAAACACACCCCGTGACAAAGACCTGCCCACTAGAGGGACAAGACCCAACTCCACAGACCAGAGGGCAAGCACCAGTCCCTCCCACCAGGAAGCCTGCACAAGCCCATGGATCAACCTCACCCACCAGAAGCAAGAGGAACTACGATCCTGCAGCCTACAGAAAGGAGACCATAAAGACAGAAAGTGAGACAAAATAAGATGACAGAGAAATATGTTGCAGACAAAGGAACAAGATAAAACTACAGAAGAACAACTAAATGAAGAAGAGATAGGCAATCTACTTGAAAAAGAATTCAGAGTAATGATAGTAAAGATGATTCAAAATCTCGGAAAAAGAATGGCAGCACAGACCAAGAAGATACAAAAAATGTTTAACAAAGAACTAGAAGACTTAAAGAACAAACATAGATGAATAACACAACAACTAAAATGAAAAATACACTAGAAGGAATCAATAGCAAAAAAACTGAGGCAAAAGAACAAAAAAGAGATCTGGAAGACAGAGTAGTGGAAATCACTGCCACCAAACAGAATAAAGAAACAAAGAATGAAAAGACATGAGGACAGTCTCAGAGACCTCTGGGACAACATTAAATGCACCAACATTCACATTATAGGGTTCCCAGAAGGAGAAGTGAAAGAGAAAGGGCCTGAGAAAATATTTGAAGGGATTATAGATGAAAACTTCCTTAACATGAGAAAGGAAACACTCACTCAAGTCCAGGAAGTGCACAGAGTCCCATACAAAATAAATTGAAGGAGGAACACACCAAGGCACATATTAACCAAACACTGACAAAAATTAAATACAAAGAAAAAATATTAATAGCAACAAGGGAAAAGCAAAAAATACATACAAGGGAATCCCCATAAGGTTATCAGCTGATTTTTCTGCAGTAATTCTGCAGGCCAGAAGACAGGATATATTTAAAGTGATGAAAGGGCAAAACCTACAACCAAGAATATGCTACCCAGCAAGGCTTTCATTCAGATTCGATGGGGAAATCAGAAGTTTTACAGACAAGCAAAAGGTAAGACAATTCAGCACTACCAAACCAGCCTTACAACAAATGCTGAAGGAACTTCTTTAGGTGGTAAAAAAAAAAAAAAAAAAAAAGAGGCCACAACTAGAAACAATAAAATCACAAATAGGAAAGCTCACCAGTAAAGGCAAACATACAGTAAAAGTAGGAAATCGTCCACACACAAATATGATATCAAAAGAAGCAACCATGAGGAGAGTACAAATGCAGTAAATGGGAAATGTATTTCAAATTAAGAGACTAACTTAAAACAACCTTGTACATATATATGTAGACTGCTATGTCAAAACCTCATGGGAACTGCAAACCAAAAAACTACAATAGATAAACACACATCAAAAAAAGAAAAAGCAACCCAAAACAGAACACTAAAAATAGTCATCAAATCACATGAGAAGAGAACAAAAGAGGAAGAGAAGAAAAAAGACCTCCAAAAACAAATCCAAAATAGTTAAGAAAATGGCGGTAAGAACATATATATCAATAATTACCTTAAATGTAAATGGATTAAATGCTCCAACCAAAAGACATAGACTGCATGATTGGATACAAAAACAAGACCTGTACATATGCTGTCTACAAAAGACCTGCTTCAGATCTAGGGACACATAAAAACTGAAAGTGAGGGGATGGAAAAATGTATTCCATGCAAACGAAAATCAAAAGAAAACTGGAGAGCAATACTCATAATAGACAAAATAGACTTTAAAATAAAGACTGTTACAAGAGATAAGGAAGGGTACTACATAATGATCAAGAGATTAATCCAAGAGGAAGTTATAACAACTGTAAATATATATGCACCCAACATAGGAGCCCCTCAATATATAACACAAATTCTAACAGACTTAAAAGGGGAAATCAACAGTAACACTATTGTGAGTCTTTAACACCCCACTTACAACAATGGACAAATCATTCAGGCAGAAAATCAATGAGGAAACACAGGCCTTAAATGACACATTAGACCAGATGAATTTAACTAATATTTATAGAACATTCCACCCAAAAGCAGGAGAATACACTTTCTTCTCAAGTGTTTCTTCTTATCAAGCCTTGGTAAATTAAAGAAAATTGAAATCATATCAAGCATCTTTTCCAACTACAACACTATGAGATTAGAAATCAACTACAAGAAAAAAACTGTGAAAAACACAAACACGTGGAGGCTAAACAGTATGTTACTAAACAAACAAAGGATCACTGAAGAAATCAAAGTGGAAATAAAAAAATACATAGAGACAAATGAAAATGAAAACATGATGATCCAAAACCTATGGAACAAAGCAAAAGCAGTTCTAAGAGGGAAGTTTATAGCAATACAATCTTACGTCAGGAAACAAGAAAAATCTCAAACAAAAGTCACACCTAAAGCAACTAGAGAAAGAGGAACAAACAGAACCCAAAGTTAGTAGGAAGAAAGAAATCATAAAGATCAGAGCAGAAATAAATGAAATAGAGATGAAGAAAACAATAGAAAAGATCAATGGAACTAAAAGCTGGTTCTTTGAAAAGATAAAAAATTGATAAACCCTTCACCAAACTCATCAAGAAAAAAAGGAAGAGGGTTCAAATCAATAAAATTAGAAATGAAAAAGGAGGAGCTACAATGGACACCACAGAAATACAAAGGATTGTAAGAGACTACTACAAGCAATTATACGCCAATGAAATGGGCAACCTAGAAGAAATGGACAAATTCTCAGAAAGGTACAATCAACACTGAACCAGGAAGGAACAGAAAATATGAACAGACCAATCACACATACTAAAATCAAAACTGTGATTTTAAAACTTCCAACAAGAAAAGTCCAGGACTAGGTGGCTTCACAGGCGAATTCTATCAAATATTTAGAGAAGAGCTAACACCTATACTTCCAAAACTCTTGCAAAAAATTTCAGAGGAAGGAATACTCCTAAGTTCATTCTATGAGACCATCATTACCCTGATACCAAAACCAAAGATACCACAGAAAAAGAAAATTACAAGTCAATATCACTGACCAATATAGTTGTAAAAGCCCTCAAAACATACTAGCAAACTGAATACAACAATACATTAAAAGGTTCATACACCCTGCAAGTGAGATGTATCCCAGGGATACAAGGATTTTTCAATATCCACAAATCAATCAGTGTGATACACCACATTAACAAACTGAAGATTAAAAAACCATATGATCATCTCAATAGATGTAGAAAAAAGCTTTTCAAAAATTCATCACCCATTTATGATAAAAACTCTCCAGGTATTGGGCATAGAGGGAACCTATCTCAACATAATAAAGCTTATATATGACAAACCCACAGCTAACATCATTCTCAACAGTGAAAAACTGAAAGCATTTCCTCTAAGATCAGGAACAAGACAAAGATGTCCACTCTCGCCACTTTTATTCAACACAGTTTTGGAAGTTCTAGCCATGGCAATCAGAGAAGAAAAAGAAATAAAAGGAATCCAAATCGTAAAAGGAGAATTCAAACTATCACTGTTTGCAGATGACATGACACTATACATAGAAAATCCTAAAGATGCTACCAGAAAACAACTAGAGCTCATCAACGAATTTGGTAAAGTTGCAAGATACAAAACTAATTCACAGAAATGACTTGCATTCTTATACACTAACAATGAAAAGTCTGTAAGGGAAATTAGGGTAACAATCCCATTTTCCATCACATCAAAAAGAATAAAATACCTAGGAGTAAACCTACCTAATGAGGCAAAAGATCTGTACTCTGAAAACTATAAGATACTGATGAAAGAAATCAAAGACGACACAAACAGATGGAAAGATATACCATGTTCTTGGATTGGAAAAATCAATACAGTGAAAATGACTATACTACCCAAAGCAATCTACAGATTCAATGCAATTCCTATCAAATTACCAATGGCAATTTTCACAGAACTAGAGCAAAAATTTTCACAATTTTTATGGAAACACAAAAGACCCCAAATAGCAAAAGCAATCTTGAGAAAGAAAAACGGAGTTGGAGGAATCAGGCTCCCTGACTTCAGACTATACTACAAAGCTACAGTAATCAAAACAGTATAGTGCTGACACAAAAACAGAGATATAGATCAATGGAACAAGATAGAAAGTCCAGAGATAAACCCATGAACCTATGGTCACCTAATCTATGACAAAGGAGGCAAGAATATACAATGGAGAAAAGACAGTCTCAATATCAAAAAAACAAACCCAATCAAAAAATGGGCAGAAGATCTAAATAGACATTTCTCCAAAGAAGACATACAGATGACCAACAAACACATGAAAAGATGCTCAACATCACTAATTATTAGAGAAATGAAAGTCAAAACTACAATGAGGTATCACCTTACACCGGTCAGAATGGCCACTTATCAAAAATTCTACAACAATAAATGCTGGAGAGGATGTGGAGAAAAGGGACCCCTCTTGCACTGTTGGTGGGAATGTAAATTGGAACAAGCATTATGAAGAACAGTATGGAGGCTCTTCAAAAAACTAAATATAGAACTACCATATGATCCAGCAATCTTACTCCTGGGCATATATCTGGAGAAAACCATAATTCAAAAAGATACATGCACTCCAATGTTCATTGCAGCACTATTTACAATAGCCAGAACATGGAAGCAACATAAATATCCATCAACCAAGGAATGGATAAAGAAGATGTGGTACATATATACAATGGAATTATTAGCCATAAAACGAATGAAATAATGCCATTTGCAGTAAACTTGGATGGACCCAGAGATTATCATACTAAATGAAGTAAGTCAGACAGAAAAAGACAAATATCATATGATATCACTTATATGTGTAATCTAATAACAAACGATACAGGTGAACTTACTTACAAAATAGAAACAGACCCACAGATCTCGAAATCAAACTTACGGTTACCAAAGGGGAAAAAATGGGGGAAAATGATAAATTAGGAGATTGGGATTAACATATACAGACTACTATATATAAAATAGATAACTAATAAGGACCTACAGTGTAGCACAGAGAACTATATTCAATACTCTGTAATAATCTATATGGGAAAATAATCTGAAAAGGAAGGGATATGTGTATTTGTATAACTGATTCACTTTGCTGTACACCTGAAATTAACACATCATTGTAAAGCAACTATACTCCAATAAAAATTTAAAAAAAAAATAGTGAGTACGTTGCAGCTTAATTCCACATGAATTAGGGCCTCAGAGTCAGCATTAGAGCTTATAGGGTCTGGGGAATAGGGTTCTGGTGAGGACCCTAATGTTAGGGCTGGACTTAAGGTTGGGGTAAGGCCTCAAGGTTAGGACTTTTTAGATTTAAGAATTAGGGTTAGTGTTTGGGTTGGTACCTTAGGGTTAGGTGACTATCAGGATTAGGATCTTAAAAGGAATGATCCCTATCAGCTCTAAGAGCAGAGCTCTTAGACGTGTTGTTAAGGAAGAAAAGCAAGATACACAAAAGGGCATACTTTATAATCCCATTTTTGTAAAACAAATGGTACCAAATGTTTCTGTGTGGCATTTATGTTTATTCATGTACATTCATAGGAGAATATCATTAACATTGGATAAAGGCGGGGAGTGGAGGGGAAAAGACTTCTAACTGCATTTTCAAAGAAGGGGTACCCACCTCTGTTGACCTCACTGATCTAATAGGGAAAGAATCATGGGTCCCCAAGCTTCCATCTTCTGCCTGGCTCCTGTCCACCTTTGCATATCCAGTTACTTGTCTGTGGACACCTTGATTTACAAGATGATGAATACAAATGATATCCACATCCTTAGGAAAGAGGCAGACCCTGCCTTTTATGACCACAGGAGGCAAAATAGAATACAAAACACCAAATGCAAATATCTCTGATAATAAACCTAAGGCCTCTGAGAGAAGAGTCTCACATACAGAAGTCAGGGTATCGTCTTTGCAGCAGACCATGCTGAAGTGGAAGCAGTGGATGTCCCTACCCCAGGTCAGCACTTGCCTCGTCCAGGAGGCTGCCGCTCCATGAGCCCATGGTCTCTTAAGTTATGCTAGACACTCCCCTTGCGCTTAAGCCTGTGAAATTTGGCACGTGTCCCCTGAATCACCTATCATATCTTGAGGTCCTGAGCCAGCCTGCTGTGTATGCGTCTGATCTCTGCTAGGGGAAGGAGAAGGAGTCTTGACCATAGCCAACCTTCTTAGTCCCCTGGTGCTGCCATCCCCTGATGCTCAGCATCGGCTGTAGGAAACAAATGCAGCAAGGGTCATATATTGCCTGTCCAGTGTCTATCATTCCACAATCAGTGACTCTCTCCCAGGACAGTCTGCTGTGGGAATTCCTCCTCCTCCATATCCATGAAGGGGCCCATAGGGGATGGTTAGGGTGGGATCACTTTTCTCTCCACCTAACACTAGGTTCTCTTTCCCTGTCCCAATCTAGAACAGTGTAGTCTTCCTCTGGTACTGGCCTCACAGAGCCCTCTGCTCCGGTGTTGGTGTCACATCTTGCCTCAGCCTTCTGGTCCTCATTTAGGACTTATCTCTGATTCAGGTCTCAGGCCCCTATTCTCTTAAACAGTTGAAGCTCTGCCCCGGCTCTCACTATTCTAGAATAGGAAACTAAATTGGATTTGATAAAGCTGGTGATGGAGAAGATGAGTGGCTGGAAGTGGGATGGGAAGACAGGTGAAATTTGAGGGGAAAAGAAGCAAGAGAGAAGGAGGAGTGTGTGTGTGCAGGACAGTGGATTGGCATCTGTCCTTGACCTGGTCTCACGTATCTGACTTGAGCACTTATGTAGAGAGGGAGGTCAGAGGTTGAAGTTGATGGTGCCACTGACAAGGGGCTTTATGATGCTCTGGACACACAGACGCTTCAGTGGCATGACACAGAGAGTGTTCCGGAAGGAGGAAGGGGTGCTTCCCCCAAGCTTTGCATGGAAACTGGAACTGCTTGTGGCTCCTTGGGAAATGAAGGGTTGAGGAGCGTCCTGAGCCAGCACCTTAGCTGAAACATGAGCATTCTCATGACAGCCAAGTGAAGCAGGAGGATTCTCTAAGGGAGGACAGATGTAGTCAACAGAGGGGGGGGGCACTAGTCATAATAAGAGATAAAATGTATCAAACACTTAAGTATATGTCACACACTACAGTTAGCACTCTAGATGATTATCTTATCTACGTATAAAAATAACCCTACATGGAATGTGATATTGCACTACAAGAACAGAGTACAGCCTAGGTGCTCATGTCTGAGGGTCAGCTCCTATGCAGATGAGTCATGATGTCACCATTCTCAAGTTATTTGATTGCTCAGGGTCTCAGCTCCATCATCTGTAAAAGACAAAAATAGTTGTGATTACATGAAGAAGAATAAAAGGGATAATAAATGCAAAGCACTTGACATCATAGAGGGCTTATATAAACACAGTTTAACTCTCACTTATGATTATCTCCATTTTATCTGTAAGTAAACAGAGGATCAGTACCTCACCCAAGACACATACTGGAGTGTACAAGTCCACATTTGAATGACTGACCCTGAAACAAGAACAGAAAATCTTATCCTTGAAAATGCATTGCCCAACAGACTCAAAACTTAACAGTGTCATCAGATCACCATGCCTTAATATCAAAGTGGTGAGGTGATTTATGTATCAATCCAAAAACTTTGTACCTATCCATATTATCTTTCAAAAGTAACTGCCAGAGACCTTCAAGATGGTGGAGGAGTAAGACATGGAGATCACCTTCCTCCCCACAAATACATCAGAAATACACCTACATGTGGAACTCCTACAGAACACTTACTGAACGCTGGCAGAAGACCTCACTTCCCAAAAGGGAACAGATGCCCTCAGGCGACCTACACTCAGAGGCGGGGCCAAATCCAAAGCTGAACCCCAGGAGCTGTGCAAACAAAGAAGACAAAGGGAAATTTCTCCCAGCAGCCTTGTAGATTAAATCTCCACAATCAACTTGATGTACCTGCATCTGTGGAATACCTGACTAGACAATGAATCAGCCCAAAATTGAAGCGGTGCACTTTTGGAGCGACTGTAGACTTGGGGTTTGCTGTATGCGACTGACTGGTTTCTGGTTTTACGTTTATCTTAGTTTAGTATTTAGAGTTTATTATCACTGGTAGATTTGTTTATTGATTTGGTTGCTCTCTTCCTTTTTTTATATGTTTATATGTATATTTTTTCCTTTTTCTCTTTTTGTGAGTGTCTATCTGTATGCCTCTTTGTGTGATTTTGTCAGTATAGCTTTGCTGTAACATTTTTCCTAGGGTTCTGTCTGTCCGTTTTGGGGTTTTTTTTTTAGTATAGTTTTTAGCACTTGTTATCATTGTTGGATTTGTTTTCTGGTTTGGCTGCTCTCTTCTTTCTTTCATTTTTCTATTTTTAAATTACTTCTTAATTTTTAAATTTTTAATCATTTTTAAATTTTTATTTTAATAACTTTATTTCTTTTTATTTTATTTATTTATTTATTTATTTATTCATTCATTCATTTTTCTCTCCCTTTTCTTCTGAGCCATGTGGCTGACAGGGTCTTGGTGCTCCAGCTGGGTGTCAGGTCTGTGCCTCTGAGGTGGGAGCACTGAGTTCAGGATATTGGTCCACCAGAGACCTCCCAGCCCCACATAATATCAAACAGTGAACGCAATTAGGAATTGAGGAAAGTATATCATCTCCTACCTTAGCGATATCAGAACTATAAGAAAATACCATAAACAATTTCATGCCAACAAATTACATGACTTAGATGAAGTAGGCAAAGTCCTCAGAAAGCCACAAACTATTGAAACTGACTCAAGTAAAATTAGAAAACCTTAGACCTATAACAAGAGACTGAATTAGTACATGAAAATTTTCCCATAAATCAAAACCCAGAGCCAAATGGCTTCATTGGTGAATCCTCCCAAATATTTTAAGAATAAATTGTACCAATCCTTCTACAAATTCTTCCATAAGTAGAGGAGGGAAGGAAGCTTTCCCAACTCATTCTGCATGGGCAGTATTAACCTGATACCAAAAGCAGACAAAGGCATCACAAGAAAACAAAATTTCAGACCAGCATCGCTCATGAATACAGACACAAAAATACTCAAAAAATGTAAGCAAACTTTACTCCACAAAGAGTGTTTTACTTTGCAAATTAAAATCGACCAGGTTGTTGGAGGAACCCAAAATGGAATGCAGACTATGACAAATGAATCTAAGTGTGGTACAAATTGATTACATAACCTCACTGCAGGGTTGCTGAAAGGAGCTAAACCAAGTAATTTTTAAAAGCAGTGTTTGCCTGGATGCTGCAAGGCTAAATACAGAAAGAATTGTACACAAGCACTGCGGTAAGTTGCTCACAGGGTTGGAAATTGTGAAACTATGTGCATTCTTAGTTGAACACAGAAGTAAATATACTGTAGATAATTAAACCAGGTTTCTCTGGAGAAACTGTTGAAGAAGTTACACATAAGCAAAGGGTAACGTTTCTAAAATGAAACCTGGTTCTGCACTACCTTAGAGTCTGAGGTATCAGTATGAACTCATTCACACACACACACAGAGATGCATACACACCCACAGAAGCATAGAGAAATACAGAAATATATGTAAGTGTGTGTAAATGGGAACATATATTTCCAGTTCTGTCTGCTGAGAGGACCTAGAAAAAAAAAGCCTCCCTAGTAGCCATGAGCACACCGAAATGCCCAGGTTTTGTTTTTTAAATTCCTTCTCCAATAAAAGGAACCAAAGCTCCTTGGAAAAGTAGTTGACTCCAGAACTGGGGCAGGTAAAATACAAGATAACCCTGGAGCATCTTGTGGGGCTAGACAGTAAATAAATCCTTGGGAAAAGCGGGGAGGAAGATGCAGGCATGTTAAAGGGACTCAGTATCTGATCTGAAAGAACTCATAATGGTCAAATCTGGAACAATTTGAGCAACAAAATTAACAGCGATAATAATAGATATAGCCCAAATAAAAAAATAAATACTGATGAGTCCAAACAGATATAAATGACTGAATAAATAAATAAATGCAGAGAACTCTTCCTTAGAGAAGAATTCTAATTAAATGTAGAAGAACAAGAGAGGCAGAAAATCACCATTAGAACACCACAATCATAGATAATTGCTGCAGACAAGGTCCACTGGTGATGGCAAAATTAGTGGTGAAAGTTTAAGGATAAACAGGAGTTTTCTGTAGCATCAAAGTATGACTCACTTAAATATGTATTACATAGGGAGAAATAGTAACTACTCAGTGGAGAATGCTGGCAGATTCCACCTTAATCAGGTCATCAAGATGAATATTTCCCATATGCTGAGAAGGATACATCACCTATGTGGGACTTTTTCTTAAAAATCCATAACCTCAATGTACTCATGAGAAAACAGCAGACAAATCCAAATTGAAGAAAATTCTACAAAATACCTAACTGGTACTCTTCAAATGTATATAGGTCACAAAAGATATTAAGATAGAAAAATGGCCACAGTTTGGAGGAGACTAAGGAGACATGACAACTAAATGAAATGTGGGATTCTGGACTGATACAGGTACAGGGAGAAAATTTTACTGGAAAAATGGAGAAATCCAATTAAAGTCTGAAGTTTAGCTAATAGCATTGTAACAGTGTTAATTACCTGGTTTCAATAACTGTTCTGTAAGATGTTAACTTTAGGAGAAGCTAGATGAAGACTAGTTGGGGATCTCTGTACTATCCTGTAAGTCTAAAATTATATCATATTTAAAATTTTTTAAAAGACTAAAGTTGTCACAAGTCATTTCCTAACATACACTAGGCATGATCCAGCCCATAGTGAGGTCAGGTAGGCAGGTGACAAGCAGAGAGAGAAAAGGCAAGTGCCCTTCCAAAACACAGAAATCAGGACTCAGCATCTAGAGGTGTAAAGTGGTTCCAGATTTCCCAGCTGGGCCACAGAAAACTTGAAAAGTTAAAAGTCTGGCCACTCATACAAGCCAATTCTTCCTCCACATTGAATTCAAAAAGCAAAGATAGGAATATTTGATAAATGAGCAAAAAGTCATATACGTATTCAACATATATTATTATATGTAAGGTAATATTATATATGAATGGATAAAGAAGATGTACATATATACAATGGAATATTACTCAGTCATAAAAAGGAATGAAATTGGGTCATTTGTCGAGATGTAGATGGACCTAGAGACTGTCATACAGAGTGAAGTAAGTCAGAAAGAGAAAAACAAATATCGTATATTAAAGCATACATGTGGAATCTAGAAAAATGGTACAGATGAACCTGCTTGCAAGGCAGAAACAGAGACACAGATGCGGAGAACAAACATATGGACACCAAGGGGGAGGGTGAATGGGATGAACTGGGAGACTGGGATTGACATATACACTAATATGTATAAAATAGATAAAAATAGAGAACTAATGAAAACCTGCTGTATAGCACAGGGAACTCTGCTTAATGCTCTTTGGTGACCTAAATGTGAAGGAAATCCAAAAAAGATGGGATATATGTATACATATAGCTGATTCACTTCCCTGTACAGCAGAAACTAACACAACATTGTAAAGCAACTATACTCCAAGAAATAAATAAATGCAAATAAAAAGCAATAAATATGAGAAAAATAATAAATGTTATAATATTATAATTCTAATAAAATAAAATATGCAAAATCAAAAATATATATATTCTATACATAATGTATTAAACATGTATATGTATATGTTATAAGAATGTAATATGCACTGTTATACATATTACATATGAATATGTAATATATACATGCAATATTACAAATATTATATATTGATATTATACATTATAATCACATACTATACACACATATATACATATATTATATATTATACATATATACATATGTAATATATAATGTATATATACTGTGTATTCTTATAGGTTACATTATATAATATATAGTATACACATAATATATATTACATTATATATGACTTTATATATAAATATATATGACATATAAATATGTGACATATATGACTTTGTTCATCAACTGAGTGTTCACGTGGTACCAAATGTTCAGAGAGAGAGAGAGAGAATATATAGATTCTAAGAAAGATGGACCAGGGCTCAATTAAGAAAATGGAGAAGGTGGGAAGAGGCAACTATAGCAGCAGTGGGTGTCCTGCTTGCTCCTGCCTGGAGGAAAACTGGTCCAAAGCGTCCCTCTTCTGTTGCAAGGACCCTGGCCACTGGGGTAGGCCAGACTAACAACCTCAAGCCACCCAACTTCTAGGGGCACGTCTGACAGAAAGACAATAAGAATGGAACATTGTCTCTCTGGAGAGAACTGACTTGGTGGAGGAATGGGCCCACAGGAGCAGCACCTTGGGCTCCCTCAAGGGCAAAGCTGGACTCTCATGGTGTCCTGCAATGCTCCTCTGAGGAACCACTGAGGGGCCAAGCAGCAAAGTACTGGGGAACAGACCCTGGTGGGCCAGGGAAAAGGAACAAAATTTTTTTATACCAGGTGGAGCAAGACAAAAAGGGAAAACCAGGACAAACAGCCCATAGAATTGGCTGCTCCAGCCAGCTACGGGAAGTCCCTGGGCCTAGGGAGCTCTACATCTTCCAGAAGCTCCTCAGTTGTGAATTAGTGCTGGGGGCTGGCAGAACGGAAACAGGAAGGCTGAGGGGCTCTGCAGTCTGAGATGGCCTCTGTCTTACCCTTCCAAGACCTTGTTGATCCACTGGATCGCAGCTCTCTTCTCCAAGTCAAGGTCTTCAGCAACCACTGGATAACCAGGTTGGGGTGGTGGGGGCAAAATCAGTGGGCCATTTCGTCTCGACGGCAGCAGCAGAGGAATCTTGCGTTTCTTTTTCCGGGGCCTGGAACTGTCAGATGGCTGTGAGCAATTTAAGTTTTGTTTCTGCTCTAAGGGGCCATCCGCAACCTTTTCATGCTTGATCTTCCTCTGTGGTTCCACTGAGGCTGAAGGGCTAGACTGACAGCCTTCCTCCCTGGCTTTCTTTGAGAGCACACGAGGATGCGATGAGACTGGGCCCAGGAGCCCCGCTGTGCCTGGACCGCTCCTCTGCAGCTGTGGGAAACCTCTAGTGGAGCTGTATGAACTGGTGATGGCATTTCGTTTGCTGCACGAGCTCAAAAAGTAGGTCTGGGATTTCCTAATCAGGATATCTTCAGAGCTCTTGGAACAGAAGTCTCTCTTCAGAGGCCCAGGCCTGGGCACAGAGGAAGAGAGGACCCCATTGGCCATCAGGGGTCTAAACACGGACTGTGCATTCCCACCGGGGTTCGATCCCCTTCTCTGTTCGTCCTGACTCTCGGGAGCTGAGTGTTCTTTCTTTTGCTTTGTTAGCCCTTTCCTGCTCTCAGCCAGGGCTGTCAGGTCCTTCTCTTCCTTGGCTCTCAGTTGACCGCTTTCTTCGAGGGCCCTCACCAGGATCTCTTTTCCACAAAAGTTTGGGAGGTGAACAGACAGTGAAGACCACACACAGATGATTATCTGCTTCAGAGCCAAAAGGAGCATCAGTTTGCCCTTAGCAGGGGCCATCTTCAGGATCCCTGAGGTACAGAACATCTTGGAGCTGCAAGCAGACAGCAGTGGCTTCTGATGGCCACTCCAGGGCACTAAGGAAAAGACCCCCAGAAATAAACACCAGGCTTGCTGGATTGGATACTGCCACCGACGGGCTATGATAAACAGCCGACGGTGCCAACGACGACGGGGTGAAGCCACAGGATCCTCGTATGACAGCCTGTGAGCCAGGTCCAGGGTTGGGACCGCCGAGTGAACCCGGAAAGGGAGGGGAACACGGCGAGCGGGATGCGCAGGCCCGAGGCTCTCAGGTCTCCCCGGCTGGTCCCCGCCTCGCAGAGCAGGTAACTGCGGGAGAGGGCAAGGCAGGCTCAGGTAACCGCCCATGAGGCGCAATTCTGAACGGTCGGATCTTTAGCCGCTCGCTGTTGGCGTGTGCCGCCTGTGACGAGTTGTTGGAACGAGTGAGCGAAGAAAGGGGGCGCGAGACCCGCGAGAGGCCTCGCCTGCTTCCGGACCGCTGCTGCGGGCCTCGGGTGTTGGCACGTGGAGGACCGGCTCCCTGGGGTGCAGCCGCCCTTCTCGCGGCCAGGCCCCAGCTTCGTGGCGGGAAAGTGACGGGCGGTGTTCCCCCAACCCGAACGGCTCTGGGCTCAGCAGCGCCCACTCTATGCTGGAGCTCTGGGGTCAGCACCGGATACCCCAGGGGAAAGCCTTTCAGAACCCGTGCCACCGAGATCCTGCGGGATGGCATAGCCACCCAGGCGTCTAGGGGGCAGGAGGACCGCAGGAGGGAACACACTGGAGGCGGGAAGCCAGAGTAGATGTGCTGCCCCCCATCTTCCTCCCTTCCCAGAGAATCTTACCTTCCAAGTGCCCCTTCTCGGCTCTTCGTCGCCTTCCCTGGGAAGTAAGGTTTCCAAGACAGTTTATAATGACCAGAAGTCAAAACTTACAGGTAGAGAACTGGTATCTTTTTAGGCAGCTCTATATCCAGGAGCTATGTTATCTGGGACCTAAAACTTGAATTCCTGTTTTGAAGGTCATGCTTTACCTTCATCCTAATCTTTGTTTTCTGCCTCTTAGCAGATCCTATAGGCCTTTGTGTCATTCCTTTTCAGTAAGTCTGTGTCTATGGGTTGGGAGAAGTGACCTGGCAATTTAAATTGGAACTCAGAATTTGGCTCCCTATAAGTATTCTGACTGAAGTTAATATTATTAGTTGAATGGTGAATACATTAGAATATTCAGACTATATAAAAATCTTTGATGTTTTAGTAATTACCCCCACTTCTTTGGTTTTGTTTTTTGTTTTTTTGTTTTTTTGTTTTGTTTTGAAATCTTTTTGCCTTATTTTGAATTGTTATCACTTAGTGAATGACCCGTGACCTTTTACCAGTCCAGGTCATTTTTCAAAGGAGTTATTCCAGTCAGTGCTGCTCTCAGCAAGCAGAGGAGGGAAGTATGATTTTGTGTAGCCAACATCTAAAGGGCTATACTTAAATATTCTAGTGGGTTCTAAAATTCAGGAGTTTGACTTTCATTTTTATGCAAAAATTTTTAACAATATTGACTTAACCTCCCAGTGTTTTATCTGCCTGCTGTGCTTCAAAGCCCTTTTTAAAATGAAATAAAAGAAAAATTCATGATGGGTGGATATTCTACCACAATATGAATGGAGTTGTTCCAGGTATTTGAAGGTTCTCAGTTAAAGAATAAATCCTAATTATAGACGCATTAGAATTTGTTATCCAACGAATATCATCTTAAGGAATTTTTTCAACCATTAATTTTTAAAACAACTTTATTGAGATATAATTTACATACTATAAAATTCACCTGTATTAAGATTACACTTCAAGAATCTTTAGTAACTTTGTAAAGTGTGTAACTTTCACCAATATCTAATTTTATAACATTTCCATTAACACAAAAAGAAAACTCATGCCTCTTTGCAGTCACTTCCCATTCTTACTCACAGGCCTGGGCAACCACTAATGTACTTTTTGTCTCTATAAATTTGCCTCTTCTGGACACCTTTCATAAAAACAGACTCTTACAGTATATGGTCTCTTGTGCCTAGTTTCACTTAGCATGTTTTTGAGGTTCATCCGTGTAGCAGCATGTATTAGTAATTCTTCTTTGTTGTTGTTGTTAAACAACAGAAATATATTTTCTCACAATTCTGAGATCAAGTTGTCAGCAGAGTTGATTTCTCCTGAAGCCTTTCTCCTTGGTTTGTAGGTGGCCTGTGTCTTTTCTCCCTGTGTCTTCATATGGTCTTTCTTTTCTCTGTGTGTGCATGTCCTGATCTCCTCTTCTTATAAGAACACAAGTCGTATTGGGTTTAGGCCCACTCCCAATAACCTCATTCAACCTTAATTGCCTCTTTAAAAACTCTGTATCCAAATACAGTCACATTCTGAGGTACTAGGGCTTAGGACTTCAACATATGTATTTTGCAAGGATACAACTTAACCTATAACACTCCACCCTCTCAGCCTCCAAATTTCAAGTCCTCACATGCGAAATATATTTGTCCCATTCCAACAGCCACAAAAGTCTTAACCCATTCCAGCAACAACTCTAAGTCTAAAATTTCATCTAAATAGCATCTAAATCAGATATGAGTGAGACTAGAGGTATGATTCATCCTGAGGCAAAATTCCTCTACAATAGTGAACCTATGAAACAAAACAAGTTATGGGCTTCCAAAATACAATGGTGGGACAGGTATTGGATAGATACTCCCATTCCAAAAGGGAGAATTGGAAAGAAGAAGGCTGACAGGTCCTAAGCAAGTCCAAAACCTAGCAGGGCAAATTCCATTAGATTTTTAATTTTTTCAAAGATTTAGTTTATTATATCAACATCAGTACTAGAACTCACAACTTTTACTCTCCAGTCTGCAATATTTCTACAGCACACATTTGTGTGCTGACATTATTTGTGTGACATTAACATATGTGGCTAATTTTAAGAAACTTCTGTGGAAAGTTCCATCAGATTTTAAGGAAATCCACTTTGGCTCAATTTTCTGTCCAACAAGGGTGGTAGCTCTGCCTTCTTCTCCCTGCATTTTGTCCCCAAACCCTCTGGAACCAATGAGGAAACAGTCCTGCTGCCTGGGCCTGTGCGTTCGGGACCCGTGGTGGCAGTAGCAGCCCTGCTGACCCCTAACACACCTTTAGAGTCACTCCTCCCTGTACTCGAAGGATGATGCATGTTTGCATCCAGACATCTCTATCATCTAATTTTCTGCTTGTAGAACCCCAGAAGTCTGACAGCCTTCCTTCATTTCATCCCACCTCTGTCCTCTTCAGTCCAAGCTGACAGTGCTTCTGCTGTGATTGGATCCATGTCACATACCCATAATCTCTTTAGTAAAGACTGTCCAGCCACATCTTTGGTGTTCTCTCCTGAACACACTTTCTCATTTTTTTGCAATATGAATAGGCTGAGAATTTTTGGCCTTCAAGTTCTGGTTCCTTTTTGCATAATAATTTCTTTTTCAGTTGTCTCCCTCTCACACTTTACTATAAGCAGCAAGGAGAAACCTGGTCACAGCTTCAACATTTTGCTTAGAAATATCCTCTGTTAAATATCCAAGTTCATTACTGACAACTTTTACTTTCTACAAAACACTAGAACACAATTTGGTTAAGTTTTCTGCCACTTTGTAACAAGGACTGCTTTTCCCCCAGTTTCCAATAACATATTCCTCGTATCCATCTGAGACTTCCCCAGAAGCACATTTAACATTCATATTTGTGTCAATATTCTGTTCATGATGAAATATATATTAACAGATATATATAGCATATATATATATATATATATATATATATATATATGAGCAGATATAGTGATAGGAGCTTTCTGTACAGTACTCTCTTTCTGAGCTCTCAGAAGAATCACCTTGAATGACCATATTTAGTCTCTTCAAGACAATCTAGGCTTTTCTAACATGCTCCTCAAAACTCTTCCCATTACCTAGCTCCAAAGCCACTTCCGCATTCTTAGGTATTTGTTACAGCAATACCCAAATTCCTGGTACCAAAATCTGTCGGAGCTGCCATAACAAAGTACCTCAGAATGGGTGGCTTAAACAACAGAAATTTATTTTCTCACAATTCTGGAAGCTAGATGTCTGAGATCAAGGTGTCAGACAGGGTCGATTTCTTCTGAGGCCTCTTTCCTTGGCTTCTCCCTGTGTCTTCATGTGGTCTTTTGTCTTTATTACTTATTTTGGCTGAAAAATATTCCATTGTATATGTATATCACACTTGTTAATCCATTCATCAGTTGATGGACATTTGAGTTGTTTCCATTTTTTGGCTATTGTAAACAATGCTGCTGTGAACATTTGCATACAAGTCTTTGTGGGGACACTTTTTTTTTTTTGGAGAGGATTGTCAGATGATATAGTAGATCTATGTTTAACATTTGAAGAAACTTCCAAACTGTTTTTGCAAAGTGGTTGCTGCATTTTAAATTCCCACCAGCAATGCATGAAAGTTTCCATTTTGCTGCATTCTCACCAGCAGTTGTTACCGTCTGTCTCCATCTGTACCCATTTCAGTGGGAGAGAAGTGGTATTTTATTGTAGTTTTAATATCCATTTCCCTAATAACTAATGATATTAAGCATCTTTTCATAATATTGGCCATTCAGATTTCTTCTTTAGCAAAATGTCTATTCAAATATTTTGCCCATCTTTAATTGGATCATTTTCCAAGTTTCAGTTCTGTATGAATTCTGGTTACAAGTCCCTTATCAGATAAATAAGTTGCAAATATTTTCTACCAATCGGTGGCTTATGTTTTCACTTTATTGATGGTCTCTTTTTGAAACACAGAAGTTTTTAATTTTGATGAAGTCCAATTTATCATTTTATCACCTGTGCTTTTGGTGTTATATCTAAGAAATCTTTGCCCAACTCAAGATGTGATACTGTGATTTATAATAAGAAATATATATTTGGTCTTTGTCTCTATTCCTGGCACAGAGTTCTTGATAAGAGCACTAAGAGCATCTTTTTTTTCCAATGAGGTGACTGGGTGGACTCGTGGATGGTTCCTGGATGGGCACTAGTCACCAGAAAGACCAAACCATAATTAGAAGTTTGGGATTTCCAGCCCCACTGCCAGTTCTCCAGAGAGGAGAAAGGGGCTGGAAATGGACTTAATAATTGATCATGCCTATGTGAGGCAGCCTCCATAAAATCCCAATAGCATGGGGTTCAGAGAGGTTCCAGGTTGGTGAATATATCCATGTACTAGGAGGGTGATGTACCACAACTCCACGGGGACAGAAGCTCCTGAGTTTGGGACATTTCCATACCTCACCTGATATATCTCTTCATGTGGGAGATCATCTGTATCCTTTATCATATCCTTTATTGTATAATAACCAGTAAACATAAATACAGTTGACCTTTGGAAAACACAGGTTTGAACTGTGTGGGTCCACTTATACGAAGATTTTTTAAAGTAAACACTACTACAGCACTACAAGATCTGCAGTTGGTGTATGTGAAACCATAGATACAGAAGGCCAGTTGTAAAGTTATACTCAGATTTTCAACTGTGCAGGGGTCACCACCCCCAACTCCCGCAGTGCTCACTGCTTAACCGTGTTTCCCTGAGTTCTGTGAGATGTTCTAGCAAATAAGTGAATCCAAAAGGGAGGAGGTCATGGGAACCTCTGATCTGCAACCAAGTGGGATAGTTGTGGGGAAACTTGGGACCTAGTACTTGTGATTGGCACCTGAATGGGGGGCAGTCTTGTGGGACGGAGCCCATAATCTATGGGATCTGAGATGCTATCTTCAGGTACACAGTGTCAGAATTGAGTTAAATTGTAGGACACTCAGCTGGTGTCACAGAATTTCTTGGTGTGGGCAAAACCCTCACATACCTGGTGTCAGAAGTGTTGTGAGTGTAATAGTAGTGTGACAGTAAAGAAGAAACACACAAGAGGCCGGGTGAGGTTTTTCTTACACACAGGTCTCAAAGATTTATTCCTACGTTTTTCTTCTAGGAACTTTATAGTTTTAGCTCTTACATGTAGGAATATGATCTACTTTGAGTTAATTTTTGTGTATTGTGTGAGGTAATGGTCCAAATTCATTCTTTTGTGTGTGGCTATCCCGTGGTACTAGCATCATTTATTGAAAAGACTGTCCTTTCCCCCATTGAATTGTGTTGGCACATTTGTCCAAAACTAATTAACCATAAATGTAAGGGTTTATTTCTGGAATCTCAATTCTGTTCCATTGGACTATGTGTCTCATGCCACTATCACTCTGTCTTAATTACCATAGCTTTGTAGTAAGCTTTAAAACTGGGAAATATATGTTCTTCAACTTTATTATTTTTTAAGATTGTTTTAGCCATTCTTGGTTCCTTGCATTACCATGTGAATTTTAAGATTAGTTTGTCAATTTCAAAAAAAAAAAAAAAAGACCAGCTGGGATTTTGATAGGGATTGCATGGATTTGTAGAATCAACCTGGGAAATAGATCCATCTTAACAATATTAAGTCTTCCATCCATATACATAAGATATCTTTCCATTTATTTGGGTCTTCTTTAGCTTTTGGTACCAATGTTTTGTAGTCTTCTGTGTACAAGTCTTGCACATCTTTCATTAAATGTGTTCCTATGTATTTTATTCTTTTTGCTGATAAGTGAATGAAATTGTTTTTCTTACTTTCATTTTCAGACTGTTCATTGCTGTTGTATAGAAATGCAATTCATTTTGGTATATACATCTATCCTGCAACATTCTTGAACTCCTTTTTTAGTTGTAGAAGCACACACACGTGTGTGCGTGCATGCATGTGTCTCTTAGGGTTTTTCTATATATAGGAACTTGTTCCATGTGAATAAAGACTGTTTTACTTATTTTCCAATCTAGATTTTTTTTCCTTCTCTAATCTCACTGGATAAAACCTCCAGTGCAATGTTGAATAGAAGCAATGAGAGTAGACTTCCTTCTCGTGTTCCTGATTTTAGGTCGAAAGTGTCTAGTCTCTCACCACTAAGACCACTACGTATAATGTCACCTGTGGGTATTTTGTAAATACTCCTCATCAGGTTCAGGAAATTCCCTTCTATTCCTAGTTTATGAAGGATTTTATTATGAGAGGGTGGTGGATTTTGTGAAAAATTTTATGCATCTGTTGTGATGATCATTTGCCCTTTATTCTATTATTATTGTGAATTACGTTCACTGAGTTTCAGATATTAAACCAACTTTGCATTCCTAGGGTAAATCCTACTTGATCATGGCATATAATTTGATATTTTGCCAGATTTGTTTTGCTTTTATTTTGTTGTTTTGGGGGGTATGAAGAATAGTGGTCTGTAGTTTTCTTTTCTTGTGATTTGTTTATCTGAGTGGTATCAGGATAATCCTGGCCTCATAGAATGAGTTGAAAAGTGTTCCCTCCCCCTCTATTTTCTGGAATAATTTTTAAAGGATCGATATTATTTCTTATTTAAATTATTGAAAGAATTCACAAGTCTTCTCATCTGGGCCTGTGCTTTTTTATTGTGGAAATTTTTTGTAACTTTTTCTTTTCAAATAATTATACATTCACAGCAAAAAAATATATTTATACAGGAATATTCCATGTACCAGTTTCCCCAAATGGTGATGTGCACGTGTGTGTGTGTGTGTATCTCTATGCGATTTTATCACGTGTAGTTTCACATAACCAACACAACCAAGATTCAGAACTCTGCCATCACCACAAGGCCCTCTGATGCTACCCTTAATAACCACATCTACACTCACTGCTTTGAGAAGATTTTTAGTTATTATCAATATTTCTTACAAGAAGATTTAGGTTTTCTGTTTCTTCTGGATTCAGTTTTGGTAACTTGTGTCTTTTTTCCTAAGAATTTTCCATTTCATCTTAGCAGTCTAATCTGTTGGCATGAAGTTGTTTATACTGCTCCCTTAAAATCCATTTGATTTCTGTAAGGTTGGTAGTGATAGTCCCTCTTTCATTTCTGACTTTATCAATTTGTGTCTTCTCTCATTTTTCTTGATTAACATGGCTAAAGGTTTGTCCGTTTTTTAAAATGTTATCAAAGAACTAACTTTTGGTTTTATTAATTTTCTCTATGTTTTTCTGTTTCCTATTTAACTTACTCCCACTACCATCCTTATTAGTTCCTTCTTTCTGCTTACATTGGTTTAGTTTCCTCTTCTTTTCCTAGTTTCTTAAGGTGGAAAGTTAGGTTATTGATTTATTTCTCCTTTTCTAATATATGTGTTTTAAGCTGTAAATTTTCCTCTAAATATGATTTTATCTGCATTTCATAAATTTTGTTTCTTGTGTTTTTTATTTAATTTGGCTCAATTTCTTTTTTTTTTTTTTAATTTTAAATTTCTTTATTTATTTATTTATTTTTGGCTGTGTTGAGTCTTCGTTTCCGTGCGAGGGCTTTCTCTAGTTGTGGCGAGCGGGGGCCACTCTTCATCGCGGTGCGCGGGCCTCTCACTATGGCGGCCTCTCTTGTTGCGGAGCACAGGCTCCAGACGCGCAGGCTCAGTAGTTGTGGCTCACGGGCCTAGCTGCTGCGCGGCATGTGGGATCTTCCTGGCCCGCGGCTCAAACCTGTGTCCCCTGCATTGGCAGGCGGATTCCTAACCACTGCGCCACCAGGGAAGCCCTTGGCTCAATTTCTTAATTGTCAATTTCCTTTGTGATTTATTCTACTCATTGGTCATTTGAAAGTGTGTTAATTTCCACATATATGTGGATTTCATAAATTTCCTTATGCTGTTGACATCTATACATTAATTAATTTATTAAATTTATGAGAATTGTTTTATTGTATGGCATATGGTTTATCCTGGAGATTATCCCATGTATACTTGAGAAGAATTTGCATTCTGGTGTTGTTGGATGGAATATTTGATAGATGTCAGTTAGGTGTAGTTGATAGATAGTGTTGTTCAAATCTTCTACATTCTTGCTTATTTTCTAAGCAGATTGTCTAGTTGTCTTATTGATTATTGGGATTGGTATTGGAGTTCCAACTATTATTGTTGAATTGCTCACCTCCCTTCAGTTAGGTCAGTTTTGCTTCATGTATTTCAGGGTTCTGTTGCTGCGTTCATATATGTTTATAATTGTTATATTTCTTGATTGCGACTTTAATTGTAATAAAGTTTCATGGTGTCTAGAAACATTTTTTGTCTTAACATCGATTTAACCTGATATTAATATAGGCTTTCCTGCTTTCTTTTTGTTACTGTTTGCATGATGTATCTTTTTCTATAATCTTACTTCTAATCTATTTGTATATTTGAATCAAAAGTGTCTCCTTTAGAATCCTCTAGCACTGTTGGTGGGAATGTAAATTGATATAGCCACTTTGGAAAACAGTATGGAGGTTCCTTAAAAAACTAAAAATAGAACTACCACACGACCCAACAATCCCACTACTAGGCATATACCCTGAGAAAAACATAATTCAAAAAGAGTCATGTACCACAATGTTCATTGCAGCTCTATTTACAATAGCCAGGACATGGAAGCAACCTAACTGTCCATCGACAGATGAATGGCTAAAGACGATGTGGCACAGATATACAATGGGATATTACTCAGCCATAAAAAGAAATGAAATTGAGTTATTTGTAGTGAGGTGGATGGACCTAGAGTCTGTCATACAGAGTGAAGTAAGTCAGAAAGAGAAAAACAAATACCGTATGTTAACACATATATATGGAATCTAAAAAAAAAAAAGGTTCTGAAGAACCTAGGGACAAGACAGGAATAAAGATGCAGATGTAGAGAATGGACTTCAAGACACAGGGAGGGGGAATGGTAAGCTGGGATGAAGTGAGAGAGTGGCATGGACACACATACACTACCAAATGTAAAATAGATAGCTAGTGGAAAGCAGCCACATAGCACAGGGAGATTAGTTTGGTGCTTTGTGACCACCTAGAGGCGTGGGATAGGGAGGGTAGGAGGGAGACACAAGAGGGAGGGGATATGGGGATATATGTATACATATAGCTGATCCACTTTGTTATACAGCAGAAACTAACACAACATTGTAAAGCAATTATACTCCAATAAAGATGTTTTAAAAAAGGTAACAAACTGACAAAACTTTAATTACAATGACTAAGAAAAAAGAGAGAAGACTCAAATTATTACAATCACAAATGAAAGTGGAGACATTAAATGACCTTACACATATAAATAAAAAGGATTCCAACATAATTCTGTGAACAATTGTATGCCAACAACTTAGATACATGGATGAGCTAGAAACATTCTTAGAAACAGAAAAACTACCTAAATTGACTCAAGAAGAAATAGAAAACCTGAACAGACCTTTAAAAAAGCAAAGAGTTTGAGTCAGTAGTTAAAAACTTCCCAATAAAAAAGCCCAGGACCAGATGTTTTCAATGATGAAAACTACCAAACATTTAAGGAAGAATTAACACTAATTATTTTCAAACTCTTCCAAAAAACAGACAAGGAAAGACTTCCTAACTCATTCTATGAGGCCTGCATAACCCTGATAGCACAACCAGATAAAGCCACTGCAAGACAAACTGCAGAACAGTAAGCCTTATTAATATAAATACAAAATTCTCTACAAACTTTTAAGAACAATATCCAGAAGCTTATAAAAGAATTACACATCATGACGAACTGGGAATTATCCTAGGAATGCAAGTGTGGTTCAACGTCCAAAAATCAGTGTAATACAACACATTAATAAAGTGAAGGAAAAAATACTTGATCATTTCAATTGATGAAGGAAAAGCATTAGACAAAATCTAAGAAACTTTCATGAGAAAAATATGCAACAAACTAGGAATAAAAGGGCACTTCCTCAATATAAAGGGCATCTATAAAACCTCAGCTAAAAATCACACTTAATGATGAAAGACTGGAGGGCGATCAAGATGGCAGAGTTAAGAGGACATAGAGCTCACCTCTCCACTGCCCCAGCCCCAAACACATCAAAAATACATCGACATGTGGAAGAGTCCTCACTGAAAACTAACTGAAAACTGGCAGAAGGACATCTGTACAACCAAGCTGTAAGAAAGATACACATGTAATCGGGTTGGAAGGAAAAAATAGTAGTTGGATTAGGACCTGTGCCCCTGGGATGGGACTCAGAGGAAAAGGGAGATTGCATGAGCATACGTGTGCCCTGGGGAGTGAGCAGGTCAAGCCACAGACTGGGTGTCCATTCCTGGCGTCCTAGATGGAGGAGACACGTCCCCTTCACTGGTTGGAAGACCACTGCAGTAAATAAAAGGGTGGAATAAGCCTGGACTCTGCTCATGAGGAGCGCAGGCATGCTGGCTGGCCCCCAAGGCAAGGCAAAGAGATGTTCACAACAGAACGGCTTCACAACAGAACAGGGGTAGCAGAGGCAGGGTACAGTGTTTAGCTATGAGAGACAAAGGGGGCTTGCACCTGAGACTGTGTCTGAATGGAGCCATAGATACCTACAAAGGCAGTGCATCAAACCTGTCTGTGCCCAGGCCCAACTTGCTTTAGCACTCCCTTCCTCTGGGGAAAAATTCCAGTGCAAGGAGAGGGAAAAACACACACACTGAAAGGGAACAGAGTTAGCACAAGACTGACCCTCAGGGCTTCTGCTCCAGCAACTTGGGCTCAGACCCCTGACAGGGTGCTGGTGGCCACTGAGCAGAGAGGAAGTCCCACCTCACACTGGGCTCCAGCTCTAGCAACTCCATCTCCAGCCTCACCCCCTACCATGGTGATAGTTGCCAGCACACCCTGAGGAAAGATGTGACAGCCATCCACGTCAAAGCCAACCCTCCCACTAAAGGTATTAGGCACACACAGTTTGCATAGGGATGCTCCCACATAAGACTATCACTTCAAGACTGTTTCACACAATTCAGAAAATAAAAAGGCAGAGGAAATACTCTCAATTAAAAGATCAAGAGAAACCCTGAAAAAACTGATGAAATAAATAAACAATTTACCAGATAAAGAATTCAAAACATTGGCAATAAAAATGTTAACAGAATTAGGGGAAAGAATTGATCTAAACACAAAACATTTTAATAAGGAACTAGAAAATATAAAAAAATACCCAATTAGAAATTAATAATCCAATAGCTTAAATAAAAACACACTAGAAGTAATGAATAGCAGATTATATGATACAGAAGAAGGCATAAGTGATCTGGAAGAAAGAAAATGGAAATCACACAATCAGAACAGCAGACAGAAAAACAAATTTTTAAAAATGAAAGTAAGAGATTACTGTAATAACATTAAGCATTCCAACATTTGTATTATAGGGGTTCAAGAAGGAAAAGAGAGAGAGAAGGGGATCAAAAATCTATTTGAAGAAATTTTGGCTAAAATCTTCCCAAAACTAATGAAGGAAATAGATATCCAGGTACAGGAAGGACAGAGGGTCCCAAATAAGGGACCCCAAACAGATCCACAACAAGACATGCCATAATTAAAATGGAAAAAGTTAAAGAGAGAATTCTAAAGGCAACAAGAGAAAAAGAGTCATATACAAGGGAACACCCATAAGGCAATCAGCTGATTTCTCTGCAGAAACTTTGCAGCTAGAAGGGAATAGCATGACATATTCAAAGTGCTGAAAGGGAAAAATCTGCAACCTAGGATGCTCTACCCAGCAATATTATCGTTTAGAATAGAAGGAGAGATAAAGAAACTCTCAGACAAGCAAACACTAAAAGAATTCATCAATACTAAACCTACCCTTAAAGAAATGCTGAAGAATATAATCTAAATATAGAAGAAGTAAGAATCTATAGGAAAAGGAAAATCACACTAATAAAGGCAAATATACAGTAAAGATTGAAGATCAACAACTTAAATAAGCCAGTACATTGAATGAAAGACAAAGAAGTGTAAAAGCAACTATAATTAAATAAACAGTTAAGGGATAAACATTAAGATGTAAAATATGACATTGAAACCACAAAATGTGTGGGAGGGGAGTAAAAAAACGTAGATATTTTAGAATGTGTTTGAAAGTAAATGACTACCAGTTTAAGGCAAGTAGATATAGCTACTAAGTAAATATATGTCAATATATAGGAACCCCATGGTAACCAGAAATCAAAAACCTACAACAGGGACACAAAAACCAAAAAGAAAGAAACACAAGCACACTATTAAAGAAAGTAATCAAACCACAAGGGAAGAAACAAAAAAAGAAGAAATGAAAGGAGAAGAATTAGAAAAACAACTGGGAAAAAAGTAATAAAATGGCAATAAGTACATACCTATCAATAATTACTTTAAATGTCAGTGGACTAAATGCTTCAATCAAAAGACCTAGGGAGGCTGATTGGATGTGGTGCTGGGAAAACTGGACAGGTACATGTAAAAGTATGAAATTAGAACACTCCCTAACACCATACACAAAAATAAACTCAAAATGGATTAAAGACCTAAATGTAAGGTCAGACACTATCAAACTCTTAGAGGAAAACATAGGCAGAACACTCTATGACATAAATCACAGCAAGATCCTTTTTGACCCAGCTCCTAGAGAAATGGAAATAAAAACACAAATAAACAAATAGGACCTAATGAAACTTCAAAGCTTTTGCACAGCAAAGGAATCCATAAACAAGACCAAAAGACAACCCTCAGAATGGGAGAAAATATTTGCAAATGAAGCAACTGACAAAGGATTAATCTCCAAGATTTACAAGCAGCTCATGCAGCTCAATAACAAAAAAACAAACAACCCAATCCAAAAATGGGCAGAAGACCTAAATAGACATTTCTCCAAAGAAGATATACAGATTGCCAACAAACACATGAAAGGATGTTCAACATCATTAATCATTAGAGAAATGCAAATCAAAACTACAATGAGATATCATCTCACACCAGTCAGGATGGCCGCCCTCAAAAAATCTAAAAACAATAAATGCTGGAGAGGGTGTGGAGAAAAGGGAACCCTCTTGCACTGTTGGTGGGAATGTAAATTGATACAGCCACTATGGAGAACAGTATGGAGGTTCCTTAAAAAACTGAAAATAGAACTACCATACGACCCAGCAATCCCACTACTGGGCATATACCCTGAGAAAACCATAATTCAAAAAGAGTCATGTACCAAAATGTTCATTGCAGCTCTTTTTACAATAGCCAGGACATGGAAGCAACCTAAGTGTCCATCATCGGATGAATGGATAAAGAAGATATGGTACATATATATAATGGAATATTACTCAGCCATAAAAAGAAACGAAATGGAGTTATTTGTAGTGAGGTGGATGGAGTTAGAGTCTGTCATACAGAGTGAAGTAAGTCAGAAAGAAAAAAACAAATACAGTATGCTAACACATATATATGGAATCTAAGGGGAAAAAAATAAAGGTTATGAAGAACCTAGTGGTAAGACGGGAATACAGACACAGACCTACTAGAGAATGAATGGACTTGAGGATATGGGGAGGGGGAAGGATAAGCTGTAACAAAGTGAGAGAGTGGCATGGACATATATACACTACCAAACGTAAAATAGATAGCTAGTGGGAAGCAACCGCATAGCACAGGGAGATCAGCTCGGTGCTTTGTGATCACCTAGAGGGGTGGGATAGGGAGGGTGAGAGGGAGGGAGATGCAAGAGGGAAGAGATATGGGAACATATGTATATGTAAAACTGATTCACTTTGTTATAAAGCAGAAACTAACACAGCATTGTAAAGCAATTATACTCCAATAAAGATGTTTAAAAACAACAACAACAACAACAAACAGCTATCAGAATCAAAGGTCCAGGACCAGATGGCTTCACAGAAGAATCCTACCAAACATACAAAGAAGAATTAATACCTCTCTTACTCAAAGTATTTCAAAAAATTGAAGAGGATTCAACACTCCCAACTCATTCTATGAGGCCACAATTACTCTAATACAAAAACCAGACAAAGACACTACAAAAAAAGAGAAAATTACAGGCCAATATCTTTGATGAATATAGATGCAAAAATCCTCAACAAAATATTAGCCAGCAGAAATCAACAACATATAAAAATCATCAAGAATAAGGAGGGTAAGATGGCGGAAGAGTAAGACGCGGAGATCACCTTCCTTCCCACAGATACATTAGAAATACATCTACACGTGGAACTGCTCCTACAGAACACCCACTGAACGCTGGCAGAAGACGTCAGACCTCCCAAAAGGCAAGAAAATCCCCATGTACTTGGGTAGGGCAAAAGCAAAAAGAAATAACAGAGACAAAAGAATAGGGACGGGACCTGCACCAGTGGGAGGGAGCTGTGAAGGATGAAAGGTTTCCACACACTAGGAAGCCCCTTTGCGGGCAGAGACTGCGGGTGGCAGAGGGGGGAAGCTTCGGAGCCACGGAGGAGAGCGCAGCCACAGGGGTGCGGAGGGCAAAGCGGAGAGATTCCCGCATGGAGGAGCGGCACCGACCAGCACTCACCAGCCCGAGAGGCTTGTCTGCTCCCCTGCCGGGGCGGGCGGGGCTGGGAGCTGAGGCTCGGGCTTCGGTGCTAGCCAAGAGGGAAACCGGGAAAAAGTCTGCAGCTGCCGAAGAGGCAAGAGACTTTTTCTTGCCTCTTTGTTTCACGGCACGCAAGGAGAGGGGATTCAGAGCGCCACCTTAACGAACTCCAGAGATGGGCGCTTGCCGCGGCTATCAGCGCGGATCCCACAGCAACAGGGGCGCAGAGGGAAAAATGGAGAGATTCCCGCACAGAGGCTCGGCGCCGAGCAGCACTCACCAGCCCGAGAGGCTTGTCTGCTCACCCACTGGGGCAGGCGGGGGCTGGGAGCCGAGGCCCGGGCTTCGGTCGGATCACAGGGAGAGGACTGGGGCTGGCGGCGTGACACAGCCTGAAGGGGTTAGCGCACCACAGCTAGCCAGGAGGGAGCCCGAGAAAAAGTCTGCAGCCGCCGAAGAGGCAAGAGACTTTTTCTTGCCTCTTTGTTTCACGGCACGCAAGGAGAGGGGATTCAGAGCGCCGCCTAAACGAACTCCAGAGACGGGCACGAGCCGCGGCTATCAGCGCGGACCCCAGAGACAGGCGTGAGACGCTGGGGCTGCTGCTGCCACCACCAAGAAGCCTGTGTGCGAGCACAGGTCACTCTCCACACCGCCCCTCCCGGGAGCCGGTGCAGCTCGCCACTGCCAGGCTCCTGTGATCCAGGGACAACTTCCCCGGGAGAACTCATGGCGCGCCTCAGGCTGGTGCAACGTCACGCCGGCCTCTGCCGCCGCAGGCTCGTGCCGCATCCGTACCCCTCCCTCCCCCCGGCCTGAGTGAGCCAGAGCCCCCGAAGCAGCTGCTCCTTTAACCCCATTCTGTCTGGGCGAGGAACAGACGCCCTCAGGCAACCTACATGCAGAGGCAGGTCCAAATCCAAAGCTGAACCCCGGGAGCTGTACGAACAAAGAAGAGAAAGGGAAACCTCTCCCAGCAGCCTCAGAAGCAGCGGATTAAAGCTCCACAAACAACTTGATGTGCCTGTATCTGTTGAATACCTGAATAGACAACGAATCATCCCAAATTCAAGAGGTGGACTTTGGGAGCAGGATATATTAATTTTTCCCTTTTTCCTTTTTTGTGAGTGTATATGTGTATGCTTCTGGGTAAGATTTTGTCTGTATAGCTTTGCTTTCACCATTACCCCTAGGGTTAGGTCCGTCCGTTTTATTTGATTTTATTTTTTTTACTTAAAATATTTTTTTCCTAATAAATGTTTTCTTAATAATTTTTCTCTTATTTTTTATTATAAACAATTAATAAATCTATTTTTAAAAAAATAAAAAAAATTTTCTGAATACATTTATTCTTAATAATTTTTTTCTCTTATTTTTTATTATAATAGCTTTATTTTATTTTATTTTATCCTCTTTCTTTCTTTCTTTCTATTTTTTTCTCCCTTTTATTCTGAGCCCTGTGGATGAAAGGCTCTTGGTGCTCCAGCCAGGCATCAGGGCTGTGCCTCTGAGGTGGGAGAGCCAACTTCAGGACACTGGTCCACAAGAGTCCTCCCAGCTCCACGTAATACCAAACGGTGAAAATCTCTCAGAGATCTCCATCTCAACATCAAGACCCAGCTTCACTCAAAGACCAGCAAGCTACAGTGCTGGACACCCTATGCCAAACAACTAGCAAGATAGGAACACAGCCCCATCCATTAGCAGAGAGGCGGCCTAAAATCATAATAAGGCCACAGACACCCCAAAACACACCACCAGACGTGGACATGCCCACCAGAAAGACAAGATCCAACCTCATCCACCAGAACACAGGCACTAGTCCCCTGCACCAGGAAGCCTACACAACCCACTGAACCAACCTTAGCCACTGGGGACAGATACCAAAAACAACAGGAACTACGAACCTGCAGCCTCTGAAAGGAGACCCCAAACACAGTAAGATAAGCAAAATGTGAAGACAAAAAAACACACAGCAGGTGAAGGAGCAGGGTCAAAACACACCAGACCTAACAAATGAAGAGGAAATAGGCAGTCTACCGGAAAAAGAATTCAGAATAATGATAGTAAAGATGATCCAAAATCTTGGAAATAGAATAAACAAAATGCAAGAAACATTTAACAAGGACCTAGAAGAACTAAAGAGGAACCAAGCAACAATGAAAAACACAATAAATGAAATTAAAAATACTCTAGACAGAATCAATAGCAGAATAACTGAGGCAGAAGAACGGATAAGTGACCTGGAAGATAAAATAGTGGAAATAACTACTGCAGAGCAGAATAAAGAAAAAAGAATGAAAAGAACTGAGGAGAGTCTCAGAGACCTCTGGGACAACATTAAACACACCAACATTCGAATTATAGGGGTCCCAGAAGAAGAAGAGAAAAAGAAAGGGACTGAGAAAATATTTGAAGAGATCATAGTTGAAAACTTCCCTAATATGGGAAAGGAAATAGTTAATCAAGTCCAGGAAGCACAGAGAGTCCCATACAGGATAAATCCAAGGAGAAACACGTGAAGACACATATTAATCAAACTATCAAAAATTAAATATAAAGAAAACATATTAAAAGCAGCAAGGGAAAACCAGCAAATAACACACAAGGGAATCCCCGTAAGGTTAACAGCTGATCTTTCAGCAGAAACTCTGCAAGCCAGAAGGGAGTGGCAGGATATACTTAAAGTGATGAAGGAGAAAAACCTACAACCAAGGTTACTCTACCCAGCAAGGATGTCATTCAGATTTGACGGAGAAATTAAAATCTTTACAGACAAGCAAAAGCTGAGAGAGTTCAGCAGCACCAAACCAGCTTTACAACAAATGCTAAAGGAACTTCTCTAGGCAAGAAACACAAGAGAAGGAAAACACCTACAATAACAAACCCAAAATATTTAAGAAAATGGGAATAGGAACATACATATCAATAATTACCTTAAATGTAAATGGATTAAATGCTCCCACCAAAAGACACAGACTGGCTGAATGGATACAAAAACAAGACCCATATATATGCTGTCTACAAGAGACCCACTTCAGACCTAGGGACACATACAGACTGAAAGTGAGGGGATGGAAAAAGATATTCCATGCAAATGGAAATCAAAAGAAAGCTGGAGTAGCAATTCTCATATCAGACAAAATAGACTTTAAAATAAAGACTATTACAAGAGACAAAGAAGGACACTATATAATGATCAAGGGATTGATCCAAGAGGAAGGTATAACAATTGTAAATATTTATGCACCCAACATAGGAGCACCTCAATACATAAGGCAAATACTAACAGCCATAAAAGGGGAAATCGACAGTAACACAATCATAGTAGGGGACTTTAACACCCCACTTTCACCAATGGACAGATCATCCAAAATGAAAATAAATAAGGAAACACAAGCTTTAAATGATGCATTAAACAAGATGGACTTAATTGATATTTATAGGACATTCCACCCAAAAACAACAGAATACACATTTTTCTCAAGTGCTCATGGAACATTCTCCAGGATAGATCATATCTTGGCTCACAAATCAAGCCTTGGTAAATTTAAGAAAATTGAAATCATATCAAGTATCTTTTCCGACCACAATGCTATGAGACTAGATATCAATTACAGGAAAAGATCTGTAAAAAATACAAACACATGGAGGCTACACAATACACTACTTAATAACGAAGTGATCACTGAAGAAATCAAAGGGGAAATCAAGAAATACCTAGAAACAAATGACAATGGAGACACGACGACCCAAAACCTATGGGATGCAGCAAAAGCAGTTGTAAGAGGGAAGTTTATAGCAATACAAGCCTACATCAAGAAAGAGGAAACATCTCGAATAAACAACCTAACCTTGCACCTAAAGCAATTAGAGAAAGAAGAGCAAAAAAACCCCAAAGCTAGCAGAAGGAAAGAAATCATAAAGATCAGATCAGAAATAAATGAAAAAGAAATGAAGGAAACAATAGCAAAAATCAATGAAACTAAAAGCTGGTTCTTCGAGAAGATAAACAAAATTGATAAACCATTAGCCAGACTCATCGAGAGAAAAAGGGAGAAGACTCAAATCAATAGAATTAGAAATGAAAAAGGAGAAGTAACCACTGACACTGCAGAAATACCAACGATCATGAGAGATTACTACAAGCAACTCTATGCCAATAAAATGGACAACTTGGAAGAAATGGACAGATTCTTAGAAATGCACAACCTGCCGAGACTGAACCAGGAAGAAATAGAAAATATGAACAGACCAATCACAAGCACTGAAATTGAAACTGTGATTAAAAATCTTCCAACAAACAAAAGCCCAGGACCAGATGGCTTCACTGGCAAATTCTATCAAACATTTAGAGAAGAGCTAACACCTATCCTTCTCAAACTCTTCCAAAATATTGCAGAGGGAGGAACACTCCCCAACTCATTCTACGAGGCCACCATCACCCTGATACCAAAACCAGACAAAGATGTCACAAAGAAAGAAAACTACAGGCCAATATCACTGATGAACATAGATGCAAAAATCCTCAACAAAATACTAGCAAACAGAATCCAACAGCACATTAAAAGGATCATACACTATGATCAAGTGGGGTTTATCCCAAGAATGCAAGGACTCTTCAGTATATGCAAATCAATCAACGTGATACACCATATTAACAAATTGAAGGAGAAAAACCATGTGATCATCTCAATAGATGCAGAGAAAGCTTTCGACAAAATTCAACACCCATTTATGATAAAAGCCCCACAGAAAGTAGGCATAAAGGGAACTTTCCTCAACATAATAAAGGCCATGTATGACAAACCCACAGCCAACATTGTCCTCAATGGTGAAAAACTGAAACCATTTCCACTAAGATCAGAACAAGACAAGGTTGCCCACTCTCACCACTATTATTCAACATAGTTTTGGAAGTGTTAGCCACAGCAATCAGAGAAGAAAAAGAAATAAAAGGAATCCAAATCGGAAAAGAAGAAGTAAAGCTGTCACTGTTTGCAGATGACATGATACTATACATAGAGAATCCAAAAACTGCCACCAGAAAACTACTAGAAATAATCAATGAATCTGGTAAAGTAGCAGGATACAAAATTAATGCACAGAATACTCTGGCATTCTTATATACTAATGATGAAAAATCTGAAAGTGAAATTAAGAAAACACTCCCGTTTACCATTGCAACACAAAGAATAAAATATCTAGGAATAAACCTACCTAAGGAGACAAAAGACCTGTATGCAGAAAATTATAGGACACTGATGAAAGAAATTAAAGATGATACAAATAGATGGAGAGATATACTATGTTCTTCGATTGGAAGAACCAACATTGTGAAAATGACTCTACTACCGAAAGCAATCTACAGATTCAATGCAATCCCTATCAAACTACCACAGGCATTTTGCACAGAACTAGAACAAAAAATTTCACAATTTGTACGGAGACACAAAAGACCCCGAATAGCCAAAGCAATCTTGAGAACGAAAAATGGAGCTGGAGGAATCAGGCTCCCTGACTTCAGACTATATTACAAAGCTACAGTAATCAAGACAGTTTGGTACTGGCACAAAAACAGAAATATAGATCAATGGAACAGGATAGAAAGTCCAGAGATAAACCCACACACATATGGTCACCTTATTTTTGATAAAGGAGGCAAGCATATACAGTGGAGAAAAGACAGCTTCTTCAATAAGTGGTGCTGGGAAAATTGGACAGGTACATGTAAAAGTATGAAATTAGAACACTCCCTGACACCATACACAAAAATAAACTCAAAATGGATTAAAGACCTAAGTGTAAAGCCAGACACTATCAAACTCTTAGAGGAAAACATAGGCACAACACTCTATGACATAAATCACAACAAGATTCTTTTTGACCCAGCTCCTAGAGAAATGGAAATAAAAACACAAATAAACAAATAGGACCTAATGAAACTTAAAAGCTTTTGCACAGCAAAGGAAACCATAAACAAGACCAAAAGACAACACTCAGAATGGGAGAAAATATTTGCAAATGAAGCAACTGACAAAGGATTAATCTCCAAGATTTACAAGCAGCTCATGCAGCTCAATAACAAAAAAACAAACAACCCAATCCAAAAATGGGCAGAAGACCTAAATAGACATTTCTCCAAAGAAGATATACAGATGGTCAACAGACACATGAAGGAATGCTCAACATCATTAATCATTAGAGAAGTGCAAATCAAAACTACAATGAGGTATCATCTCACACCGGTCAGAATGGCCATCATCGAAAAATCTAGAAACAATAAATGCTGGAGAGGGTGTGGAGAAAAGGGAACCCTCTTGCACTGTTGGTGGGAATGTAAATTGATACAGCCACTATGGAGAACAGTATGGAGGTTCCTTAAAAAACTGAAAATAGAACTACCATACGACCCAGCAATCCCACTACTGGGCATATACCCTGAGAAAACCATAATTCAAAAAGAGTCATGTACCAAAATGTTCATTGCAGCTCTATTTACAATAGCCAGGACATGGAAGCAACCTAAGTGTCCATCATCGGATGAATGGATAAAGAAGATGTGGCACATATATACAATGGAATATTACTCAGCCATAAAAAGAAATGAAATGGAGGTATTTGTAATGAGGTGGATGGAGTTAGAGTCTGTCATACAGAGTGAAGTAAGTCAGAAAGAAAAAAACAAATACAGTATGCTAACACATACATATGGAATCTAAGGGGGAAAAAAAAGGTCATGAAGAACCTAGTGGCAAGATGGGAATATAGACACAGACCTACTAAAGAATGGACTTGAGGATATGGGGAGGGGGAGGGGTGAGATGTGACAGGGTGAGAGAGTGTCATGGACATATATACACTACCAAATGTAAAATAGATAGCTAGTGGGAAGCAGCCGCATAGCACAGGGAGATCAGCTTGGTGCTTTGTGACCACCTAGAGGGGTGGCATAAGGAGGGTGGGAGGGAGGGAGACGCAAGAGGGAAGAGATATGGGAACATATGTATATGTATAACTGATTCAGTTTCTTATAAAGCAGAAACTAACACACCATTGTAAAGCAATTATACTTCAATAAAGATGTTAAAAATATCATCAAATATCATGATCAATTTGGATTTATCCCTGGGTCACAAAGATGGTTCAACATTGGCAGATCAAAATGTGATAAACCATATCAACAAAAGGAAGGATGAAAATCACATCATCTCAATAGATGCAGAAAAAGCATTTGACAGAATTCAACACCCATTTATGATTAAAAAAAAACCTCTCATCAAAGTGGGTATAGAGGGAACATATCTCAATATAATAAAGATAATTTATGACAAACCTACAACTAATTTAAAACTCAAAGGAAAGCCTTTCCTCTAAATCCAGGAACAAGACAAGGATGCCCACTCTAGCCACTTCTTTTCAACATAATATTGTAAGTCCAAGCTGCAGCAATAAGACAAGAAAAGGAAACAAAAGACATCCAAATTGGAAGGGAAGAAATAAAACTGTCACTATTTGCAGATGACACGATACTATATATAGAAAACCCTAAAGCTGCCACCAAAAAAACTATCAGAATTAAAAAATAAATTCAGAAAAGTTGCAGGATAGGAGATTAATATACAGAAATCTGTTGCTTTTCTATATGCTAAATGAACTATCAGAAAGAGAAAGCAAGAAAACAATCCCATTTACAATTGCATCAAAAAGAATAAAATACATAGGAATAAACTTAACCCAGGAGACAAAAGTCTTATACTCTGAAAACTATAAAACACTGATGAAGAAAACTGAAGATGATACAAAGAAATGGAAAGATAGCCCATGCTCCTGGATTGGAAGAATTAATATTGTTAAAATGACCATACTATTCAAAGCAATTTACAGATTTAATGCAATCCCTATCAAAATATCCATGACATGTTTCACAGAACTAGAACAAATAAGCCTAAAATTCATATGGAACCACAAAAGACTCCAAATTGCCAAAGCAATCTTGAGAAAAATGAAAAAAACTGGAGGTATCACCCTCCCAGACTTCAGACTGGACTACAAAGCTACAGTAATCAAAACAGCATGGTACTGGCACAAAAACAGACACATAGATCAATGGAAGAGAATAGAGAGCCTATAAATAAACCCACACACCTATGGTCAATTAATCTATGACAAAGGAGACAAGAATATACAATGGAGAAAAGACAGTCTTTTCAACAAGGGGTGCTGGGAAAACTGGACAGCTCCATGTAAAACAATGAAATGAGAACATTTCCTCACACTATACACAAAAATAATCTCCAAATGGATTAAAGACCTAAATATAAGACCTGAAACTATAAGACTTCTAGAAGAGAACATAGGCAAAACACTCTGATATTTTGATATGGAAGCAACCCAAGTGCCCATTAGCAGACAAATGGATAAAGAAGATGTGGTATGGAATGGAATATTCCTCAGCCATAAAAATTAATGAAATTCTACCATTTGCAGCAACACGGATGGAGCTAGAGAATATTAGGCTTAGTGAAATAAGTCAGAGAAAGGCAAATACTGTATGATATCACTTATATGTGGAATCTAAAAATAATACAAATAAATGTATATGCAAAACAGAAACAGACTCACAGGTATAGAAAACCAACTAGTGGTTTCCAAAAAGGAGAGGGAAGTGGGGGAGGAGAGTAAGTTAGGGGTATGAGATTAAGAGATAAATTACAATGTGTAAAATAGATAAGTAACAAGGATATACTGTATAGCACAGGGAATTATAGCCATTATCTTGTAATAACTTTTAATGAAGTATAAATCTGTAAAAATTCTGAATTACTATGCTGTATGCCTGAAACTAATATTGTAAATCAACTATATTTCAATTAAAAATGATGCAAGACTGAAAGTTTCCCCCTAGGGTCAAGAACATGATAAGACTGCCCACTCTCACCACTGCTATTCAACATAGTACTGGAAAGTCTAGCCAGAGCAGTTCGGTCAGAAAGACGAATAAAATGCATTCAAGTTAAAAAGGAAGAACTGAAATTATTTCTATTCAAAGATGACATGGTCCTATTTATAGAAAATCCTAGAGAATTCACACAAACACACAAAGAAGATATTGATGCAAATAAGTGAATTTAGCAAAGCTACAGGGTACAAGATCAAGACACAAAAATCTGCTGTATTTCTATACACTAGTAATGAACAACCCAAAAATGAAATTTAGAAAACAATTCAATTGACAATAGCATCAAAAAGAACACATAGGAAAAATTTTAGCTAAGGAGGTGTAAGTTTTGTACAATTAAAACTGAAAAAAATTGCTAAAGACCTAAGTAAATAAAAAGACGTCTGGTGTTCATGATATGGAAGACTTAATATTGTTAATATGCCAGTACTCCTAAAGCAATCTACATAGTCTATGAAATCACTACCAAAATCCCATGGCAGTTTTTTTAAAAAGTAAAGGAAGAGCCAATCCTAAATTCATACTGAACTGCAAGGGCACTTCAATAGCCAAGTAATCTTGAAAAAGAAAAACAAAGTTGGAAGACTTGCACTTCCTGATTTCAAAACTTACTACAAAACAACAGTAATCAACACAGTGTGGTACTGGCATAATAATAGATACAGAGATATATGAAATAGAATTGAGAGTCCAGAAATAAACTCATATATCTGTAGTCAATTGATTTTCAACCTGGGTGCCCCAAACAATTCAATGGGGAAAAATAGTCTCTTAAATAAATGGTACCAAGACAACTAGATATTCAACATGTGAAAGAATTAAATTGGATTCCTATCTCACATGATAAATAAAAATTAACTCAAGATGGATCAAAGATCTAAATGAGAGAGCTAAGACTCTAAAACTCATAGAATAAAAGGGGTCATTCTGTGTGACTTTGGATTTAACTATGGTTTCTTAGATATGACATCTAAAGCATAAGCAACAAAGAAAATATAAACTGGACTTCATCAAAATTAAAAATTTTGTGCTTCAAAGTACACTATCAAGAAAGTGAAAAGACAATCCTCAGAATGAGAAAAAATATTTGCAAATCATATATCTGATAAGGTTCTTGTATCCAAAATATATAAAGAACTCCTACAAGTCAATAACAAAAAGACAAACTACTCAATTAAAAAATGGACAAGGGATTTGAATAGGCATTTTTCCAAAGAAGATATACAAATGACCAACAAGCACATGAAAAGATGTTCAATGTGATTAATCATTTGGGAAATGTGGATCAAAATCACGAGACACTATGCACTAGGATGACTATAATCAACAAAACAAAAAATAACAAATGTTGGCCAAGACATGGAGAAATTAGAGCCCTCATGCATTGCTGGTGGCAATGTAAAACAGTGCAGCTGCTGTGGAAAATAGTTTGACGTAACTCAACAAATTAAGCTAGGATTACTAGGTGACCCAGCAATTCCACTCTTAAGTATGTACACAGAGGAACTGAAAACAGGTAATGAAACACATACAAGTACACACTTGTTCAGAGCAGCACTATTCTCAATTGCCAAAGGTGAACACATATCCATCAATGGATGAATAGGTAAACAATATGTGATCTATCTATACAATAAAATATTACTTCGTCACAAAAAGGAATAAAGTACTGATACATGCTACAACATGGATGAACCTCAAAACAACATGTTAAGTGAAAGAAGCCAGACCAAAAGGTCACAAATTGCATGGTTTTTATCTGTATGAATATCTAAAGTAAGCAAATTACAGAGATTAAAAGCAGATTTGTAATCGCCAAGGGATGAGGAGAGGGCGGAAGGAGATGTCTGCTTTATAAGTAAAGCATCTCTTTTTGGGGAGATGGAAATGTTATGGAACTAGATAGTGGTGATGACTGCACAACATTCTACGGTACTAAATCCCACTGAATAGTACACTTTAAAATGGTTAGAACAGTCAATTTTGTTTAGTGAATTCTACCTCATTAAAAAAGGAGCTAATTACTGATATACACAATAAGTTAGATGAAACTCAAGAGCATTATTCTAAGTAAAAGAAGCCACTCCAAAGATTACCTACCTACTGTGTGATTGCATTTATACGATATTCTGAAAAGGCAAATTAGATTCGTGGTTGCCAGGGGTTGGGGCTAGGGGACAGAATGAAAGATTTGGGGAACTGATGGAATTGTTGTGTGTCATGATTCTGAATTGATACACCCATGTATGCATTTGAAAAACTTATAAAACTGTATACCACAGAATTTATTATAGGTAAATAAAACCTATATTAACACAGACACACAAAATTTATTTGAAATCACCAAGAGACTTCCCAAAGAGAAAAATAAAGAGGTGCGATTTCCTCTACCAGATATCAGGATGTATTCTGAAGCCATAATAATTAGGATAGTTTGGTACTGGCACAGGGATAGATGAAGAGACCAGTGGAATAGAACAGAGGGCCCGGAAATAGACCCAGCTCATATGCAACAATTCCATCAGTTCCCCAATATATAGTAGATGATAGATCTTGACAGTTCTGAGGGTCTGAAGGGACTACTCAATCTATATGTTTTAAGTATTTGGCACTTTAGGCAAAGAAATATCTAAGTCTTAATTTCATGAGTGGATAAAATACTAATTGAAATTGAAGATTCACTTCTTTATAGGACTTCTGTGTTTTTCTTCAAATATAAAGGGAAGCTTAGCTTGTTTCATCAACTGCTTTACAAGGGCTGAGTCCTCTAAAACTGAACATACACAAGCCAAAGCAGAAGCCCCCCTGCAGTGGACGCTGTGCTAGGTTGGAGGGAGAACTGAATCACCTCTCAAGGCCCTTCCAACTTAAGGTGCCCACTAAGTAGCCCTAACTGATTGTTCATGTGTGTCTTCAAGAGCTCCTTATACAGAAGCTAATGAGTGAGTGAGTGTGTGAGTGAGTGAGTGAATGGAAAATCCACAGAAGATGGAGACATGGAGATCTCCTGGCCTGCCAGGCAGTGCTCCTCCCATGTGTGGCCCTTCCATCCCCCAAGAGATGGCCTCTGCTGGAGAACATGGATGGCAGAGGCATCTCCAAACCACTGATCCAAGTCACTGCTCCATGACACAGTTTCCAAATACAAAAAGCAAAGAGTAACATAGTACCTACCTCACAGGGTTGTGGTGAATCCAGTAGATTATATAGTGTATATTCTATACACAAGGAACTCCTGCTGATTCTTCCCTGTATCATGAGTGCCTGTCACCTGGTAAGAATGCAAGAAATAACTGTTGAATGAATAAGTAAATTATTAAATAAATGCATGGAGTGCTTAGCATGGAGGCTGGCCACAGTCAGTACCTGATAAATATAATGACCATTACTGGATCTGTCACCTGCTCTAATGAAGGGTTTTCTTCTTTGGACACCCCAGCGCAGGTGGAAAGAGGAAAAACAGATCCTCTTGACACACTGTCTACACAGCTCTTCTCAAAGTTCAAGTCTCTCCTCATGCACTCTTCTTTTCTAAAGGTATAAAGTATGTAAATTTGAAATTTCATACTAAAAATCATTCATAAATCCTCACCCTGTGAACAATTTTTGAGGATAACGTGAATCCCTCTAAATTAAAAAAATTAATTGGGGTCATGATCTTCAAAGATCACCAGCATTCAGCACGTTGCCACATGGCACAATATGGCCACAAGGTGGCACCATTTAGGCAGTAACCAAACTGTTGCCATAGTTGCTTAGACTCTTGTAAGCCAGACTGTTGACTGTATCCCTGCATCTCACCATCTGTAAGTGGTTTCTGTGACTATGCTGTTTTAAAATTCTTATCACAGTGTAAGCTTGGTATCCATTAGGTGGCAGCGCTCGTGCCAGGGTTGAGAAACACAATCAGCGCTTGAAATTACATGTGGTACAATGTTATGAAGCAGACAAAACTTCTACTGCAGTAAGCCATGCTATAATCCAAGAGAGAGAGTCTTTAAGGTATAAGAGACAATGTGGAGAAGAGGAAAGACAGTACTAAAGTAGAAATGCATGACAATAGCCTCAGATAAGTGATCACCAAGAACACACACATACACAAGTCTAAGGGAAAAATTAGTCTTGAAAAATGTATATTTTCGTTATGCAGGGTCTTCAAAAGCACATTACTTCAAACAAAATGGAACCACTTGAAAACCTGATTGTGTTCCAATTGGTCTCCCAAAGCCAGGTAGAAAGAATCAAATCTAGTTCCCCACAACAGACCATTAGCTATCTGAAGATGGGGTACTGTGGGCCAGTCTTGGGGGAAATGAAGTCACAGACATGCCCTCTGCAGTGGGAGGGAATGGGGACCAACAGGCAGGGTGGCCTGTGAGGGTGGGGTCAGGGTTGCTGGTATGTGCGGGGGCTCTACTACGGGGGTCTTCCTCTTCCTCCACTAAGATGGGCCCAAGGCCTGGAGCAGCAGCACCCTGACTATGAGGCAGTGGCAGGTCCTTATCATTCATCCTCCCCACCTGTCTCCCTCCCTCCCTTCCTTCCTTTTTCTCACTTAAAGGGAATCACACTATACATTTTTCTCTGCCATTTGCTTTTTATCACCAAACAATATCTCATGGGCTTCTCAGTGCATATAAAGCAATCACTTCCATTTAATGGCTGTCTGGTATTCCATGCTGTGCAGCTATATTAATTTATTTAACAAAATCTCTTCTTGGGGCTCCTCTCTTGAAAATGTGGAGGTTTTGCCATACACAGATTGTAACACAGAGGCACAGAAATATATGTTTTTTTTACCCATAATTGGATGAAATTATTCTCAAGCACCATCCCCCATTTCCACAGATGTTGTAAACAAACCTGTGCCTATGTGTTTGTTAAACCATTTCTAGGCTGACTCTCAGATCCTCCTCCAAGCTAACTCAATCTCCTTTTAGTAAATGCTTGGTCTGTCAAGGTTTCCCTCACTCTCCATTGTCTCCCCTCCTCCCTGAAGGTGATCTAAGTTTGAATGTCATAGAGGCTTCCTGAAGTTCATGCTTCAGCAGCAGGCTTAAAATCTCCTGTCTTGGACCACTGGCATGTGGCTGGCCTGTCCAGTGCTCCGCTGTGGCTTCCAACTGTGACCACAGCTCCTCCAGGCCATACCTGCTGGGTATGTGCTACGGTAACCAGTCCCGGGACCTCTCTTCTGCCCTCCTGGCATGCACTGTACAAAGCTATCGCTGGGAGGCTACCTTGGGCCTGTTATTGCAGGCATCTCCCTTGGCCCTCGCTTGTTTACTCTGCACAGGCTGGGGTCTCCAGCACTGTGCTGGACATGGGCATCTCTGTGGTGCCCACATTATTCCTGGGCCAGCCCCAAGCAAACAAGGCACTGCCTCTGTGCCCTGAGATAGCCCCCCAATAATCATCTCATGACCCCTTCCTGGGGTATGGCCCAAGTACTGGGGACATCAAGTTCCTCTGAGGACCCAGGCCTCATGAGACTCCTACTCCAGTCCCTACTCTTCCTCCTGTCTACCTATGACACACAGACCTTCCCAGGACAGTGAAACTACCCTGTAATGGTGGATACATGTCATTATACATTTGTCTAAGCCCATAGAATGTACAGCACCACAAGTGAACCCTAATGTAAACTATGGACTTTGTGTGATAATAATGTATCAGTGTATGTTCATCCGTTGTAACAAATGTGCCACTCTGGTGGGTAATACTGATTATAGGGAAGGCTATGCAGTGCGGGAGCTGGAGGTATAAGGGAAATCTCTGTACCTTCCACTCAATTTTGCTGTGATTCTAAAATTCCTCTTAAAAGTCGATTTAAAAAAAAATTAATCCATAAAAAGTAAGAAAGAAGAAATAAATCAACAGTACAAAGATTAAACAAATAGAAAACAAATAGCAAGATGGTGGACATAAACCTAAATATATAAGTTATTATATTAAATGTAAATAAACTAAAGTCAAAGATTGCCAGTCTAGTTTTCTTTAAGCTAACTATATGCTGATTACCAAAGACATTTTATTTTTTACTTTTTTCACATCTTTATTGGAGTATAAATGCTTTACAATGTTGTGTAAGTTTCTGCTTTATAACAAAGTGAATCAGCTATATGTATACATATATCCCCTCCCTCTTGAGCCTCCCTCCCACCCTCCCTATCCCACCCCTCTAGATGGTCACAAAGCACCGAGCTGATCTCCCTGTGCTATGCAGCAGCTTCCCACTAGCTATCTATTTTACATTTGGTAGTGTATATACGTCAATGCTACTCTCTCACTTCATCCCAGCTTCCCCTTCCCCCCCAAGCCCTCAAGTCTGTTCTCTACGTCTGCATCTTTATTCCTGCTCTGCCACTAGGTTCATCAGTACTGCTTTTTAAAATTCCATATATACGTGTTAACATATGGTATTTGTTTTTCTCTTTCTGACTTAACTTCACTCTGTATGACAGATTCTAGGTCCATCCACCTCACTACAAATAACTCAATTTCATTCCTTTTTATGGCTGAGGAATATTCCATTGTATATATGTGCCACATCTTCTTTATCCATTCATCCGTCGACGGACACTTAGGTTGCTTCCATGTCCTGGCTATTGTAAATAGTGCTGCAGTGAACATTGTGGTACATGACTCTTTTTGAATTATGGTTTTCTCAGGGTATATGCCCAGTAGCGGGATTGCTGGGTCATATGATAGTTCTATTTTTAGTTTTTTTAATGAACCTCCATACTGTTCTCCATAGGGACTATATCAATTTACATTTCCACCAACAGTGCAGGAGGGTTCCCTTTTCTCCACACTCTCCCCAACATTTATTGTTTGTAGATTTTTTGATGGCAGCCATTCTGACTGGTGCAGGTGATACCTCATTGTGGTTTTGATTTGCATTTCTCTAATGATTAGCGATGATGAGAATCTTTTCATGCATTTGTTGACCATCTGTACGTCTTCTTTGGAGAAATGTCTATTTAGGTTTTCTGCCCATTTTTGGACTGGGTTGTTTGTGATATTGAGCTGCATGAGCTGCTTGTATATTTTGGAAATTAATCCTTTGTCAGTTGCTTCATTTGCAAATATTTTCTCCCATTCTGAGGGTTGTCTTTTGGTCTTGTTTATGGTTTCCTTTGCTGTGCAAAAGCTTTTAAGTTTCATTAGGCCCCATTTATTTATTTTTGTTTTTATTTCCCTTACTCTAGGAGGTGGGTCAAAAAGGATCTTGCTGTGATTTATGTCATAGAGTGTTCTACCTATGTTTTCCTCTAAGAGTTTTATAGTATCTGACCTTACATTTAGGTCTTGAATCCATTTTGAGTTTATTTACCAAAGACATTTTAAATATAAGGGAATAGCTACAGTCAATTGTGTTATAATGCTTGCTGTAAATATTTGACTTTGATCCAACACAATTGATATATTAGAGAACAATTTGAGCATAACATGAATTTTGCATTTGCCCATGTGTGATTTCATTTTCAAGAAACACAAGGGAACGCAGAAAAGTATACCCAGTCCCAGCTGATTCAGTCATGTAGAAGTGCACAAAAAGCACAAATGCACACACCTCCATTGCCCACCAGCTGTGTGTGTGTATGTGTTATGAACTACACCCATCCACATTTGGTATAACAACTCTCCATCCCATCTTATTTCAGATAACCTTCCTTCAACCACTTCCAGAAGCAACCTTAAAATTTTGTTCAGGGTAAAATGCCATATTTATTGTAGTGTTTCTTAACCATTTATTTCTTAACCATTCAATGTGTGTAAAACTGTGCTATCAATTCACATATCATACAGTTCATCCATTTACAGTATATAATTCAATGGTATTTGTATATTCAGACAGTTATGCAACCATCACTACAGCCAATTTTAGAATATTTTCATCACTTTGGAAAGAAATCTTGTAGTCTTTAGCTATCATTCTCCTATGTTCCCAACCCCCAGCCCTAAGCAACCTCTACTATACTTTCTGCTGCTCTATATTTGTCTACTCTGGACATTTTATATACAAAGAGTTATATAATATGTGGTCTCTTGTGATTGGCTTTTGTTCCTAGCATACTGTTTCAAGGTTCATCCATGTTGCAGCATGTGTCAGTACTTCATTCCTTTTTAGAGCAGAATAACATTCCATTGTATGGATATACCACATTTCACTTATCCATTCATCAGTGGAAAATTTGAGTTCTTTCCATCTTTGGGCTTTTCTGAATAATACTGCTCTGAACATTTGTTTGCACAGTTTTGTGTGGACATATATTTTCATTTCTTTTGGATATACACCTAAGAGTAAAATTGTTGGGTCATATGGTAACTCTATGTTTAACTTTTTGAGGCACTGCCCAACTGTTTCCAAAGTGGCTGCACCATTTAATGTTCCCACTAGCAGGGTATAAGGATTCCAACTTGTCCACTTTCTCACCAAAACTCATTTTCCATTGTTTTGATTATGGCCATCTTAATAGGCATGGTTTTGATTTGCATTACCTTGATGGCTAGTTATGTTCAGCATCTTTTCATGTTCTTAATGGCCATTTGTAGCTCTTTTTTGGAATAGTGTCTATTCAGATCCTTTGCCATGTTTAATTAGATTATTTGTCTTTTTATTATTGAGTTATGAGGTCTTTATAGATTTGAGATACAAGTCCCTTATCAGATAGATATATGATTTGCAAATATTTCCTCCCATTCAGTGGTTTGTCTTTTCACTTTCTTGGTAGTGTCTTTTGATGCACAAAATTTCTTAATTTTGATGAAGCCCAATTTAGCCATGTTTTTCTTCTGCTGCTTATGCTTTTGGTGTCGTAACTAAGAATCCATTGCCAAGTCCAAGATTTATCCCTATGTTTTCTTCTAAGAGTTGTATAGTTTTGGTTGTTATATTTTAGTCTTGGTACGTTTTGAGTTAATTTTTGTATATGATGTGAGGTAAAGGTTCATTCTTTTGCATGTGGCTATCCAGTTATCTGAGCACCATTTGCTGAAGGGATTACTCCTCCCTGCATCAAATGTCTTGACTACCTTATCAAAAATCCATTGACCATGGATAAATGTTTATTTCTGACTCTCAATTCTATACCATTCATCCTTATATCTACCTTATGCCAGTGCCGCACTGTCTGGATTACTGTTGCTTTGTGGGAAGTTTTGAAAACAAAGTTGCGAGTAGTCCAACTTTGTTCTTTTTCAAAATTGTTTGGCAATTCTGGGTACCCTGGGTTTTCATGTAAACTTTAATGTCAGCCTGTCCATATATTCAAAAAGGCCACTAGATTTTTTTTAAATTTTTTAATTAATTAATTTATGGCTGTGTTGGGTGTTCGTTTCTGTGCGAGGGCTCTCTCCAGTTGTGGCAAGCAGGGGCCACTCTTCATCGCGGTGCGTGGACCTCTCACTATCGCAGCCTCTCTTGTTGCAGAGCACAGGCTCCAGATGCACAGGCTCAGTAATTGTGGCTCACGGGTCCAGTTGCTCAGTGGCATGTGGGATCCTCCCAGACCAGGGCTCGAACCCGTGTCCGCTACATCAGCAGGCAGACTCTCAACCACTGCACCACCAGGGAAGCCCCTGGGCCATTAGAATTTTGACAAGGATTACATTACAGTTTGGGGAGTATTGTCATTTTAACAATTGAAGCCTTCCAATCCCAGAACATGAAATATCTTTCTTTCCACTTATCTAGATCTTCTTTAAAGTTTCAACAATATCTTGTAGTTTTCAGAGTATAAGTTTTCCACTTCTTTTGTTAAATTTATCCCTAAGTATTTTGTTTATTTTAATGCTATTGTAAATATAATTGTTTTCTTAATTTCATTTTCAATTGGTCATTGCTAGTTGATTTTTGTAGAGTAAACTTATAATCACTTGTACCTTATAACCTTGCTGAACTTGCTTTTAGTTCTAATAGATTTTTTTTTTAGAAGAGTACTTAGGCTTTTCTATATACAAGGTCATATCATCTGTGAATAAAGAAAATTTACATCTTCCTTTCCAATCTGGATGCCTGTTGTTTCATTTTTGCCTAATTTCCCTGGCTAGAACCTCCAGTACAATGTTGAGTAAAAGTGGCAAGAGCAGACATCTTTCTCTTATTCCTGATTTAAGGGAGAAATTATCCAGCATTTCACCATTAAGAACAATGTTGGTTGAGGGATTTTCATAGATGCTCTTTATTAGGTTGTTTAAATTCACATCTATTCCTATTTTTTTAGTGTTTTTATTAGGAAAGGGTGTTGTATTTTGTCAAATGTGCTTTCTGCATCTATTAAGGTGATATTGTGGATTTTGATTTTTAGTCTCTTTATATGTATACTACAGCAATTGATTTTCAGATGTTACACCTTGCATTGCTAGAATGAATACCTCTTGTCATAGTATATAGTTATTTTAATATGTTGATGGAGATGATTTGTTAGTATTTTCTTGAGTATTTTTGCATCTATATTTGTAAAAGACATTGGGGCGTAGTTTTCTTTCTTTGTGATGTTTCTGTTGTTTGGGTACCAGGATAATAATGGCCCAATAAAATGAGTTGGTAAGTGTTCCTTCCTCTTCTATATTCAGAAGAGTTTCTGAACTATTGGTATTAATTCTTCCTTAAATGTTTAATTGAACTTACTAGTGAAGCCATCTGAGCTTGAGTTTTTTCTTTGTGGGTAGTTTTTTATTCCTCATTCAATCTGTTTACTTATTATAGATTCTGAGGTCAGTTTTGATAGTTTGTGTCTTTCTGGGAAATTTTCCATTTCATCTCAATTATCTAATGGCATACCATTATTCATAATATTCCTTCATCATCCTTTTTTTTTCTTGTAAGTTCAGTGGTTATGGCCCATCTTTCATTTCTGATTCTACTAATTTGCATCATCTCTTTTTTTCTTAGTCTAGCTAAAGGTTTGTCAATATTGGTGATCTTTTCAAAGAATCAACTTTGGTTTCATTAATTTTCTGTTGTTTTTCTAGTCTTAATTTCATTAATTTCCACCATAATCTTTATTATTTCTTTTCATCTTCTTGCTTTAGGCTTAGTGTATTCTTATTCTAGTGTCTTCAGGTGGAAGGTTAGGTTACAGGTGAGCTCTTTCTTCTTTCTAATATGGGCATTAACAGCTATAAATTTCTTTCTAAGCATTGCCTTAGCTGCACCCCATAAGTTTTGGTGTGTTGTGTCTTCACTTTCAGTCATTTCAAATTAGTTTCTAATTTCCCTTTTGATTTCTTCTCTGACCCATCGGGTATTTAGGAATGTGTTGTTTAATTGCCACATGTTTGTGAGCTTCCCAAATTTCTTTCTGTGATTGATTTTTAATTTCATTTTATTGTGGTCAGAGAACATACTTTGTATAATTTAAATCTTTAAAAATTTTATTAGCATATCATCTCTTCTAAAGACTCTTACATCTGCTCTTGAGAAGAATGTATGATTCTGCTGTTGTTGGGTAGAGTGTTCTATATGTTCTATGGGTCTAGTAGGTTTATAGTGTTGTTCAGGTCTTTTATCTCCTTGCCAATCTTGTGCCTATTAGTTCTACCCGTTATTGAAAGTAAGTTATTAAAATCTTTAACTTTGCCATTAATAGTCCCTTTATTGTTGCCAGTTTTTTATTTATATATTTTGATGTTCTGATGTTAGGGGTATCTATGTCTGTGATTGCTATATCTTCTTGATGGATTGATTCTTTTTAAAAAAATTTTTAAATTAATTAATTAGGCTGTGTTGGGTCTTCATTGCTGCAGCTTTCTCTAGTTGCGGCGAGTGGGGGTTACTCTTCATTGCGGTGTGCGGGCTTCGTATTGCAGTGGCTTCTCTTGTTGCAGAGCATGGGCTTTAGGTACGCGGGCTCAGTAGTTGTGGTGCCCAGGCTTAGTTGCTCTGCAGCATGTGGGATCTTCCCAGACCATGGTTTGAACCTGTGTCGCCTGCATTGGCAGGAGAACTCTGAACCACTACACCACCAGGGAAGTCCCTGGATTGATTCTTTAATCATTCTAAAATGTTCCTCTTTATCTCTGGAGACATTATTTATTGATATTTTAAAGTCTGTTTTGTCTATTAGCATAGCCAGTTCAGCTTTCTTATGGCTGCTATTTACTTGATATATCTTTTTCTATCCTTTTACTTTTAATCTATTTGTATCTTTGAATTTAAAGTATGTCTCCTGTAGATAGCATACAAGTGGATCTTATCTTTTTATATAGTCTGACAATCTCTGCCTTTTGGCTGGATCATTTAATCTATTCACAATTAACATTACTATTTATACAATTGGATTATGTCTGCCATCTATATTTTTCTATATGTCTCATGTTTTTTTTCTTCTATTCATCCTCTACTTTCTCTTGCATTACGTGACTATGTTACATTACGTAATATTTAAGTTACATGCTTATATATGTGACATAATTATGTAACATTTTAAGTTCTTTAATGATTTTTTGCACTATATTTTTATTTCCTTAGTGATTGCTCTTGGGCTTACATATACATCTTAGTCAATCAGAATCTAGTCAGATATATAGCAACTTAATTCCAATGAGATATAGAAATGTTACTATTATATAGCTCTATTCCTTTTTCCCATTTTTGTGGTATTATTTTTATACACAATTTCATCTATAAATATTAAAAATATAACAATATATTGTATAATTATTACCTTATATAATTGTATGTCTTTTAAACAAGCTGAGAAAAGAAAGGAGATCAAAGATATAGTTAATAGCTTTTGTCATATTAGCCTTCTAATTTACCACCTCTGGTTCTCTTCATTTGTTCCTGTGGCTTCAAGTTAACATCTGGAGTCATTTCCTTAGCCCAACACAGATTTGTTCCCATACCCCTCCTTTGAGCTATTGTTTCTATATGTTAAAGGACCAAAACACAAATATATACACATTATTTCATACAATTTTGTTTTAGATCTGTTAGGAGTAGAAAGAAAAGGAAATATGCATTTATACTATCTTCAATATAATTACCTTTACTGATGTTCTTTGTTTTTTCATGTGGAATTAAATTACTGTCTGAGATTACTTGCTTCCAGCCTGAGGAAATTCCTTTGGTATTTCTTGTAAGATGGGTTTTCAGGAAACAAATTCTCTCAGATTTTGTTTATATGAGAATGTCTTTGTTATGTCTTCATTTTTGAAACATAACATTCTTGGGTATATGATTCTTGGTTGACAATTTTTTTTAATTGAACACTTTGACTATGTTATCCAAACGTCTTCTGGCATCCATTATTTCTGCTGAGAGGTAAAGAAATCTTACTGAGGTTACCTTGTAAGTGATGATTTATTTTTCTCTTCTTGATTTAAAGATTTTCTCTTTGTCTTTGGCTTTCAGCATTTTTCCTGTGATGTGTCTGCTTGTGAATCTCTTTGTGTTTATCCTACTAACAATTCATTGAGCTTCTCAAATGTGTAAAGTTTTTCCTCAAATCTGGGAAATTTTCAGCCATTTTTTCTTTAAATATTTTTTCTGCTTTCACTATCTCCTATCCTTCCGGCACTCTGATTACACATATGTTGATGCACTTAATGTTGTCCCACATTTCTATGAGGCTCTGTTCATTTTTATTCTTTTTTATCTCTATTCTTCAACTGATATAATTCCTGTTGATCTATCTTCAAGCTCACTAATTTTTCTTCTGATAGTTCAGATCTGCTGTTGAGCCTACTATGGTGAATTTTTCATTTCAGTTATTCTACTTTGCTCTAGAATTCCCATTTGATTCTTTTTAATCATTTCTACTTCTTATTGATATTTTCTATTTGATGAGACATTGTCATCATACCTCCTTTACTTTAAGCATGGTTTTCTTTAGTTCTCTGAAGATATTTATAATGGCTATTATGAAGTATATGTCTGTTAAATCAGACATCTGTCCTTTCTCCAAGCAGTTTCTGTTGCCTGCTTTTTTCTCCATGTAAAAGTCAGATTTTCCTGCGTTTTTTTTTCCATCTTATGAAATATTTTTTGTTGAAAACCAGACATTTTAGGTAATATATTATAGCAATTCTGGGTACTGGTCTCTGTCCTCCCCGTCCCCAGGACTTGTTGTCATTATTTGCTGTTTATTTGTTTAGTGACTCACAATTATTTTAGTGAAAATTTCTCCCCTTCAGTGTGAAGCCTTGGAGGGTGCAGCCTTAAGCATGTGCACACTCACCCCGGGAAGATAATGATTTTAGCCTCTTTGTCTCTCTCCCTGCCCACACCCAGACGTTGAGCTACACTAATTGCTGACTGATTGCTCTATTGTTTTTAATAATGCCCTGGGGTTTAAATTGCTGCACAGTCTGATCAAATTAAATTTGGGTTCCTGAACAGGGATAGATTTTGAAGTCAGTGTTTGAGATTTGTTCTGACAACAAAGAGCCTAAGGAGAGCTCTTCTTAGTGGTCTCATTTCCTGGTTGTCTCTGTTAAATTAGGCACCCTGTGGTTTAGCTTATAGTTCTAATAAATCTAGCAGTGTCCCCTTTTATTGTTTTTCACCACAACCTCTATTATTTTTTTAGCATAATGCTAAACAGTCTTTAGGCTTGAATCATCCTACTTTCTGTTGCAAATAAGCTCAGTTCCTTTTGGACGAGCTTCAAAGTATTCTGTTTTACACCTACCTCTCCCTCTGGGAAAAATCTTTGAGCCACAGCTCTAGAGTTGGGAGTGGGGACAGTGGCATGCTTTTCTCTGAGACAGACATCTGCTTTAAGAAGTGGGTACTCCGTAGAAGAGGAGGGCAAGCTGCAGCCTCTGGTCTTGGTTTGCCTCTCCTGGTATGGAATCTCCACTTCACATGCTAGCTGGGGTGAGGGCCATAAGGGCCATTGTATTCTCAGTGGACCACACTCAAGGTAGAGCCTCTCTTGTACAAGTAGAGACTGAACAGCATATGGGAACCCCCACCTCTTGACCACATTCACCAGGAACTTAGCTTCTACAATGGATAGCCAAGGGCAAGATGAGAAATGTTGATGCCCTGCCCCTCCTGGGCCTCCAATTGGGGGATGAGGAAGAGGTCGCCATGTGTTCTTGGCTGCACTGTCTGGAGTGGAGTATCCACGGGGGGAAGGGAGCTGGGGGAAGGGTTGGAGGGAGCAGGTTGTGCTTCAGTTGCCATAGACTATCACTGTTTTTACCAAATTTTAGCAGGTTTTCTTGAATAAATGTTTCTTCCTTTTCTGTATGCTTCCGGTCATTTCTAGAGAATTTAAATGTTTGTTTTAAGATAATTTTCAGTAGTGTCCATAGAGCTCCTCATACTGCCATAACAGTGGAATCTGTGCTACCATTTTTACTAGGTTCCTATCTTTTGTATGTATCCCTGATGAAGTTTTTGAGTGTTACGCCCCTGTCCCATTTCCCCCATACGCTCCATGGTTTTAGTGGTGGAATGTTTGTATGACATGATGAGTTTTAAGAACCCCTATGTTGAATTAAAACAGAGTTGATGGTGGGTTGAAAGTAAAAGATAAACCACACAAATAAAAACCAACAGAAAGCAGGTATGGCTATAACAATGTCAGACAAATTATACTTAGTTAAGATGTATTTCAAGAGTTAAAAGTTACAAATATTACACACATCTAAAAGGGTCAATTCAATAAGAAGATATAAACAATCTTAAATTTGTATGTCTCTAATAATATTCTTTCAAAATACGTAAAATTGATGATAGGAGATACCAAGTCACATTGTAAAGGGCATGGATAGAGAAGTAAAGGATGGTGACCACCTTTGCCATCTATCACATTAATAGAAGAGAAAAAAAACAATAAAAAATACTTGATTAATCCATTAAAAAACAGAAAACCACTTCATTAACTCACAGAAAACAAATACATAAACATGTCATAATATAAATTGAAATTACGTAAAGCAAAAATTAACAAAACTAAAAGGAAAATTGACAAATCCTAATTATAGTTAGAATTTTAGCATACCTCTTTCAGTAATTGAAAAGAACAAGAAAACAAACAAATAGAAAGTTAAGGAGATAGAAGATTTGGACAGCATGATTAAACAACTTGATCTAGGTACATGTATAGTGCCATGCTACACAAACAACCTTTTCAAGGTTGGTAAGTTTATCAAGATAGACCACATACTGAGCCTAAAGGCAAGTTTCAACAAATTTCATAGTATTGAACTCAATGAGAATACATTCTCTGATCACATAAAATTAAACTAGAAATAAAAAGTCCCCAAGTATTTGTAAATTAAACAACATACTTCTAAATAACCCATAGTTCAAAGAAGAAATAACACTGGAAATTAGAAAAGTCTATGATCTGATTTACAATAAAATAAAGGAAAACTACAAAACATTATAGATATAAATAAAAGAAAAACTAGATAAATGGATGAGCATACCATATTCATAAGTGAAAACTGTTAAGATGACAATTCTTCGAAATTCCTCAGTGTAATTCCAATCAAAGTTCTAGCATGTTTTTCATTTTTTAAAATTGACAAGCTGGGCTTCCCTGGTGGCGCAGTGGTTGAGAATCTGCCTGCTAATGCAGGGGACACGGGTTCGAGCCCTGGCCTGGGAAGATCCCACATGCCGCAGAGCGGCTGGGCCCGTGAGCCACAACTGCTGAGCCTGCGCGTCTGGAGCCTGTGCTCCGCAACGAGAGAGGCCCGTGCATCGCGATGAAGAGTGGCCCCCGCTTGCCACAACTGGAGAAAGCCCTCGCACAGAAACGAAGACCCAACACAGCCAAAATCAATCAATCAATCAATCAATCAATCAAACATACGCATCTGATTCAAGATCCTCATTAAAAAAAAAAAAAAAAAATTGACAAGCTGATTCTATAGTTAATACGGAAATGCAAAAAGCCAATAAAAAGTAAGACACTCTGGGGAAATAAAGCATGAATTTCAAGGACCAAAACCACTACATATTAAAAGTTATTATAGGGACTTCCCTGGTGGCGAAGTGGTTAAGAATCCGCCTGCCAATGCAGGGGACTCGGGTTCGAGCCCTGGTCTGGGAAGATCCCACAAACCGCAGAGCAACTAAACCCATGCACCACAACTACTGAGCCTGCACTCTAGAGCCCGTGAGCCACAACTACTGAGCCTGTGTGCCACAACTACTGAAGCCCGCGCATCTAGAGCCCACACTCCGCAACAAGAGAAGCTGCTGCAATGAGAAGCCCACACACCTCAGCAAAAACCCAATGCCTCCAATAAATAGATAAATAAATAAATAAATAAATTTATTTTTTAAAAAAAGTTATTATAAAACCACAGTAATTACAACTGTGTGGTACTGGGCAAGATAGGTAAGCAGACAAATGAAACATAACAGTCCAGAAACAGATTAATCCATATAAGGTGACATGGTTTATAATAAATGTCCATCTGCAATGCAGTGAGAAAAGGCTGGTTATTTCCATAAAATAATCTAATTCAACTAAATAGCAATACAAAAAATCTTGATACCAGTCTTACACCATACACAAATCAATTCTAGATGAGTTGTCAATATAAATGTAAAAAAAGAAAACAAACACATTGAGAAAAAAAGTTGAGGAAAATATCTTTATGGCTTTGGAGTAAGCAGAAAATTTTTAGACTAGAACACACAAAAATGCACAACAGAAAAAATTATAAAATGTACTACATTAAAAATAACTTCCATACTCCAATAAAAATTAATTTAAAAATAATAATATCTTCCATTTACCAAAGGTAATGTTAAAGCAATGCAAAGGCAAATCACTGAGTAGATGATATTTGCAATGTAAATGCTTATCAAAGGGTTTGTATCCAGCATACATAAAGAAGTTCTACAGATTAAAAACAAAAAGACAACTACATAAAAAAATAGACAAAAGAACTGAACAGAAACTTCAAAACAGAGACTATCCAAATAACCAATATACACATAAATGCAAATTCAGCTAAAATGAGAAGACTTCCAATTCCACCAGGACAAATTTTCCCTCTGACCATAAACTAGAAAACCATACAAAATATATCAAACAATGCTTTTCAAATATTGGACAACAAACCAGGTGAGTTCTACAAATAGTCCAACTGTCTGACTGGATGAAGTCATACAAAATTTTCAACTTTCTAGATCATGGCACAAGGAGAACAAACCCAAATAAAGCATAGTAGACCTGCTGAGTTAAGACAACATACCTTAGAATTAGGGAGGCCAAGGCAGCTGAAATTTGTGGTACAGTGCTCAGGACAAGATTAAGTTATGCATAAGAAGTACTCCTTAAATCTGTAAATGAGTCACCTCAAGTTTTTTGGTGAGTGTTAAGCTGCATTTGCCTTTGCATAAGGCAAAAATCCAAGAGGTTGGGAAGAGGGCTATGGGCCAAGCAATTCCAAGAACACACAAAGGGCTGGAAGCAACAGCCAGAGGAGACCTTCTTGAACACTTGAGACATTCAGTAGAAACCCCAAAATAATAAAGTCTTAGTAAGAGAATACTACATCTCTATACCAAAGCTTAAAAATAAGTGTCAAAAGAAACAAGCTGATCTACAAATAACTTGACTGTCTACCAGAACAAATATTAGTACCCTCAGAAGGAACATAACAAGCCCAGACATTCATAAGTAGAATATATAAAATATCTAACATCCAATAAAAATTACTAGACATGCAAAGAAGCAGGAAAATGTGACACAGAACCAAGAGAAAAACAGTCAACAGAATACAAACTCATAAATGAGAGTGATAATGGAATTAGCAGACAGTGGCTTTAAAAGTTATACATTGAGAGGAACAAAGATGGCGGAGTAGAAAGACGAGCTCTCACTCCCTCTTGCAAGAACACCAGAATCACAACTAGCTGCTGGACAATCATCGACAGGAAGACACTGGAACTCACCAAAAAAAATACCCCACATCCAAAGACAAAGAAGAAGTCACAATGAGACGGTAGGAGGGGCGCAATCACACTAAAATCAAATCCCATAACTGCTGGGTGGGTGACTCAAAAACTGGAGAACAATTATACCACAGAAGTCCACCCACTGGAGTGAAGGTTCTGAGCCCCACGTCAGGCTTCCCAACCTGGGGTACTGGCAACAGGAAGAGGAATTCCTAGAGAATCAGACTTGGAAGCCTAGTGGGAATTGATTACAGCACTTCAACAGGACTGGGGGAATCAGAGACTCCACTCTTGGAGGGCACACACAAAGTAGTGTGTGCATGGGGACACAGGGGAAGGAGCAGTGACCCCAGGGGAGACTGAACCAGACATACCTGCTAGTGTTGGAGGGTCTCCTGCAGAGGCTGGGGGTGGGGTGCTGTGGCTCACCATGGAGACAAGGACACTGGCAGCAGAAGTTCTGGGAAGTACCCCTTGGTGTGAGCCCTCCCAGAGTCTGTCATTAGCCCCACCAAAGAGCCCAGGTAGGCTCCAGTGTTGGGTTGCCTCAGGCCAAACAACCAAAAGGGAGGGAACCCAGCCCCACCCATCAACAGTCAAGTGGATTAAAGTTTTACTGAGCTCTGCCCACCAGAGCAACAGTCAGTTATACCCACCACCATCCCTCCCATCAAGCTTCTTAGATAGCCTCATCCACCAGAGGGCACATACACAGCAGAAGCAAGAAGAACTACAATCCTGCAGCCTGAGGAACAAAAACCACATTCACAGAAAGATAGACAAGATGAAAAGGCAGAGGGCTATGTACCAGATGAAGGAACAAGATAAAACCCCAGAAAAACAACTAAATGAAGTGGAGATAGGCAACCTTCCAGAAAAAGAATTCAGAATAATGATAGTGAAGATGATCCAGGACCTCAGAAAAACAATGGAGGCAAAGATCGAGAAGACATAAGAAATGTTTAACAAAGACCTAGAAGAATTAAAGAACAAACAAACAGAGATGAAAAATACAATAACTGAAATAAATGAAAACTACACTAGAAGGAATGAATACCAGAATAACTGAGGCAAAAGAGCGGATAAGTGACCTAGAAGACAGAATGGGGGAATTCACTGCTGCAGAACAGAATAAAGAAAAAAGATTGAAAAGAAATGAAGACAGCCTAAGAGACCTCTTGGACAACATTAAGTGCACCAAAATTCTCATTATAGGGGTCCCAGAAGGAGAAGAGACAGAGAAAGGACCAGAGAAAATATTTGAAGAGATTATGGTCGAAAACTTCCCTAACATGGGAAAGGAAATAGCCACCCGAGTCCAGGAAGTGCAGCGAGTCCCATACATGATAAACCAAAGGAGACACACGCCAAGACACATAGTAATCCAACTGGCAAAAATTAAAGACAAAGAAAAATTATTGAAAGCAGCAAGGGAAAAACGAAAAATATCATACAAGGGAACTCCCATAAGGTTAGCAGCTCATTTCTCAGCAGAAACTCTACAAGCCAGAAGGGAGTGACATGATATACTTAAAGTGATGAAAGAGAAGAACCTACAACCAAGATTACTCTACCCGGCAAGGATCTCATTCAGATTCGATGGAGAAATCAAAAGCTTTACAGACAAGCAAAAGCTAAGAGAATTCAGCACCACCAAACCAGCTCTACAACAAATGCTAAAGGAACTTCTCTAAGTGGGAAACACAAAAGAAGAAAAGGATCTACAAAAAGAAACCCAAAACAATTAAGAAAATGGTCATAGGAACATACATATCGATAATTACTTTCAACGTGAATGGATTAAATGCTCCTACCAAAAGACACAGGCTTGCTGAATGGATACAAAAACAAGATCCATATATATGCTGTCTACAAGAGACCCACTTCAGACCTAGGGACACATACAGACTGAAAGTGAGGGGATGGAAAAAGATATTCCATGCAAGTGGAAATCAAAAGAAAGCTGGAATAGCTATACTCCTATCAGATCAAATAGACTTTAAAATAAAGAAGGTTACAAGAGACAAGGAAGGACACTACATAATGATCCAGGGATCAATCCAAGAGGAAGATATAACAATTATAAATATATATGCACCCAACATAGGAGCACCTCAATACATAAGGCAACTGCTAACAGCTCTAAAAGAGGAAATTAACAGTAACACAATAATAGTGGGGGACTCTAACACCTCACTTACACCAAGGGACAGATCATCCAAAATGAAAATAAATAAGGAAACAGAAGCTTTAAATGACACAATAGACCAGATAGATTTAATTAATATTTATAGGACATTCCATCCAAAAACAGCAGATTACACTTTCTTCTCAAGTGCGCAGGGAACATTCTCCAGGATAGATCACATCTTGGGTCACAAATCAAGCCTCAGTAAATTTAAGAAAATTGAAATCATATCAAGCATCTTTTCTGACCACAACGCTATGAGATTAGAAATGAATTACAGGGGAAAAACCGTAAAAAACACAAACACATGGAGGCTAAATAATACGTTACTAAATAACCAAGAGATCACTGAAGAAATCAAAAAATACCTAGAGAAAAATGACAATGAAAACAGGATGATCCAAAACCTATGGGATGCAGCAAAAGCAGTTCTAAGAGGGAAGTTTATAGCAATACAAGCCTACCTCAAGAAACAAGAAAAATCTCAAGTAAACAATCGAACCTTACATCTAAAGGAACTAGAGAAAGAAGAACAAACAAAACCTAAAGTTAGCAGAAGGAAAGAAATCATAAAGATCAGAGCAGAAATAAATGAAATAGAAACAAAGAAAACAATAGCAAAGATCAATAAAACTAAAAGTTGGTTCTTTGAGAAGATAAACAAAATGGATAAACCATTAGCCAGACTCATCAAGAAAAAGAGGGAGAGGACTCTAATCAATAAAATTAGAAATGAAAAAGGAGAAGTTACAACAGACACCGCAGAAATACAAAACATCCTAAGAGACTACTACAAGCAACTCTATGCCAATAAAATGGACGACCTGGAAGAAATGGACAAATTCTTAGAAAGGTATAACCTTCCAAGATTGAACCAGGAAGAAATAGAAAATATGAACCGACCAATCACAAGTAAGGAAATTGAAACTGTGGTTAAAAATCTTCCAACAAACAAAAGTCCTGGACCAGATGGCTTCACAGGTGAATTCTATTAAACATTTAGAGAAGAGCTAACACCCATCCTTCTCAAACTCTTCCAAAAAATTGCAGAGGGAGGAACACTCCCAAACTCATTCTATGAGGCCACCATCACCCTGATACCAAAACCAGACAAAGATACTACAAAGAAAGAAAATTACAGACCAATATCACTGATGAATATAGATGCAAAAATCCTCAACAAAATACTAGCAAACAGAATCCAACAACACATTAAATGGATCATACACCATGATCAAGTGGGATTTATCCCAGGGATGCAAGGATTCTTCAATATATGCAAATCAATCAATGTGATACACCATATTAACAAATTGAAGAAAAAAAACCATATGATCATCTCAATAGATGCAGAAAAAGCTTTTGACAAAATTCAACACCCATTTATGATAAAAACTCTCCAGAAAACGGGCATAGAGGGAACCTACCTCAACATGATAAAGACCATATACGACAAACCCACAGCAAACATCATTTTCAATGGTGAAAAACTGAAAGCATTTCCTCTAAGATCAGGAATGAGACAAGGATGTCCACTCTCACCACTATCATTCAACATAGTTTTGGAAGTCCTAGCCATGACAATCAGAGAAGCAAAAGAAATAAAAAGAATCCAAATTGGAAAAGAAGAAGTAAAACTGTCACTGTTTGCAGATGACATGATACTATACATAGAGAATCCTGAAAATGCCACCAGAAAACTACTAGATCTAATCAATGAATTTGGTAAAATTGCAGGATACAAAATTAATGCACAGAAATCTCTTGCATTCCTATACACTAATGATGAAAAATCTGAAAGAGAAATTATGGAAACACTCCCATTTACCACTGCAACAAAAAGAATAAAATACCTAGGAATAAACCTACCTAGGGAGACAAAAGACCTGTATGCAGAAAACTATAAGACACTGATGAAAGAAATTAAAGATGATACTAACAGATGGAGAGATATGCCATGTTCTTGGATTAGAAGAATCAACATTGTGAAAATGACTATACTACCCAAAGCAATCTACAGATTCAATGCAATCCCTATCAAATTACCAATGGCATTTTTTACAGAACTAGAACAAATCATCTCAAAATTTGTATACAGACACAAAAGACCCCAAATAGCCAATGCAGTCTTGAGGGAAAAAAACGGAGCTGGAGAAATCAGACTCCCTGACTTCACACTATACTACAAAGCTACATTAATCAAGACAATATGGTACTGGTGCAAAAACAGAAATATAGATCAATGGAACAAGATAGAAAGCCCAGAGATAAACCACGCACCTATGGTCAACTAATCTATGACAAAGGAGGCAAAGATATACAGTGGAGAAAAGAGAGTCTCTTCAATAAGTGGTGCTGGGAAAACTGGACAGCTACATGTAAAAGAATGAAATTAGAACATTCCCTAACACCATACACAAAAATAAATTCAAAATGGATTTGAGACCTAAATGTAAGGCCGGACACTATAAAACTCTTAGAGGAAAACATAGGAAGAACACTCTTTGACATAAATCACAGCAAGATCCTTTTTGACCCAACTCCTAGAGAAATGGAAATAAAAACAAAAATAAACAAATGAGACCTAATGAAACTTCAAAGCTTTTGCACAGCAAAGGAAACCATAAACAGACGAAAAGACAACCCTCAGAATGGGAGAAAATATTTGCAAACGAATCAACGGACAAAGGATTAATCTCCAAAATATATGAACAGCTCATGCAGCTCAATATTAAGGAAACAAACAACCCAATCCAAAAATGAGCAGAAGACCTAAATAGACATTTCTCCAAAGAAGACATACAGATGGCCAAGTAGCACATGAAAAGATGCTCAACATCACTAATTATTAGAGAAATGCAAATCAAAACTACAATGAGGTATCACCTCACACCAGTTAGAATGGGCATCATCAGCAAATCTACAAACAACAAATGCTGGAGAGGGTGTGAAGAAAAGGGAACCCTCTTGCACTGTTGGTGGGAATGTCAATTGATACAGCCACTATGGAGAACAGTATGGAGGTTCCTTAAAAAACTAAAAAGAGAATTACCATATAATCCAGCAATCCCACTACTGGGCATATACCCAGAGAAAACCATAATTCAAAAAGACACATGCACCCCAATGTTCATTGCAACACTATTTACAATAGCCAGGTCATGGAAGCAACCTAAATGCCCATCGACAGACAAATGGATAAAGAAGTTGTGGTACATATATACAATGGAATATTACTCAGCCATAAAAAGGAACGAAATTGAGTCATTTGTTGAGATGTGGATGGACCTAGAGACTGTCATACAGAGTGAAGTAAGTCAGAAAGAGAAAAACAAATATCGTATATTAACGCATGTATGTGGAACCTAGAAAAATGGTACAGATGAACCGGTTTGCAGGGCAGAAGTTGAGACACAGATGTAGAGAACAAACGTATGGACACCAAGGGGGGAAAACCACGGTGGGGTGGGGATGGTGGTGTGCTGAATTGGGCGATTGGGATTGACATGTATACACTGATATGTATAAAATTGATAACTAATAACAACCTGCAGTATGAAAAAACAAACAAACCAAAAAAAACAACTAATACTAAAGTTTCTTTGGGTTATTTGTATGGAAATATGTTAATATAAATGTTTCAGACATTACATGAAATTTCTAAAAATCTTATATGTTCTGGTATAATGTTATAAGTCATAATTCTAGTTATTACTTTAAAATGTATATCTCAGAAATAACTAAATTTCCTTGTCAATTGCATTATTATGAACTTTCATGAAATCTTTAACCGTGGTCATTTTTAAGTCTTCTGTCATTTACAGACAGTTCTGGGTGTACTCTGATGCTTTTGCAAAAATTTTCCTATAAAAGGGACAAGGAATTCATGGAAAAGACTCTGACAAGTACAGGTGTCTGTTAACTGACTATACTGCTGAACTGCATGAATAAGCATTTTCAGAACTCTAATGGAAAACTGATGAATTCATAAAAGTGCTAACAAAAGATCAAGATAAAAAAAATTAATTACATGGGACTGAGTGAACTGATGAGGATGATTATAATTTTTGTGACTTTCTGTTTGAATAAAAAAAAAATCCCACAAGGACTCAGAGGCAAAAAATATACAAATCAATTTTCACTGCAAAGTAAAGGAGCTGTTACAGTGGAGGATTACTGGACTGAATGGCAATATTATGACATAGTATGAGTGTGTTTCGTGTTTGGTAATTGCAATCATTGTTGCTTTTGTTGTGGTCATCCATTTACAATGCTTGGTGTCAGTTTATTTATCTCTTGTAAAAATAAAACACAGTGTGTGTGTGTGTGTGTGTGTGTGTGTGTGTGTGAAAAAATAAAAATAAAAAATAAAATAAAATTTTAAAAAAGTTATAACTATGTTGAAGAATTTTAAAAGAAAAACAAACAAACACAATGAGCATGGAACTTGCAGATATATAAAAATATCAATTGGAATCCTGGAGCTAAAAATTATAATATCAGAAATGAAAAATTCATTGGAAGAGTTAAATAGCAAATTAGCAGAAGGAAAAACCAGGGATCTTGAAAAACAACAATAGAAACTATCCAACTGAAACATACTAGAAAAAAAGGCTAAAGGAAAAAAACCAACCCCAATTTTTAAAGTGGGCAAAAGACTTGAATAGACATTTCTCCAAAGATGTACAAATGACCAGTAAGTACAAGTAAAGATGCTCAGCATCACTAACCATGAGGGAACTGCAAATCACAATGACAAGTAGATACTATCTCACACCCATTAAGGATGGATACCATCAGGGGGAAAAAAAGAAATAACAAGTGTAGACGAGGATGCAGAGAAATTGGAAGCCTTGTACACTGTTGGTAGGAGTGTAAAATGGTGCAGCTGCTATGGAAACAGTATGAAATTTCCTTTAAAAATTAAAAATAGAATTATCATAGGATCCAGCAATTCCTTTAGGAATTTAAATCAGGGACTCAAAAAAAAAAAAAAAAAAAAAAAAATATATATATATATATATATATATATATATATTTGATATATATGATCCAGTGATCCCACTCCTGGGCATATATCTGGACAAAACTATAATCCAAAAAGATACATGCACCCCAATGTTCATAGCAGCAGTGTTTACAACAGCCAAGACATGGACGCAACCTAAGTGTCCATCAGCAGATGAATGGTAGCAACAGGTAAAGAAGATGTGGTATATATATACAGTGGAATATTACTCAGCCATAAAAAAGAACAAACTAATGCTATTTTCAGCAACATGGATGGACATAGAGATTATCATACTAAGTGAAGTAAGTCAGGCAGAGAAAGACAAATATCATATGATATCGCTTATAAATGGAATCTTAAAAAATGACACAAATGAACTTATTTACAAAACAGAAATAGACTCACAGACATAGAAAACAATATTAAGGTTACCTAGGGGAAAGGGGGGAGGGATAAATTAGGAGTTTAGGATTAAAATATACACACTACTATATATAAAATAAATAACCAACAAGGACCTACTGTACAACAGAGGGAACTATACTCAATATCTTTTAATAACCTATAATGGAAAAGAATCTAAAAAAGAAAAAAATATATATATATATAGATCACTTTGCTGTACACCTGAAACTAACACAACATGGTAAATCAACTATATTTCAATAAAAATTTCTAAAAATCTTATATTTGTATGGAAATATGTATGGAAATATGTTAATATAAATGTTTCAGACATTACATGAAATTTCTAAAAATCTTATATTTGTATTTGTATGGAAATATGTATGGAAATATGTTAATATAAATGTTTCAGACATTACATGAAATTTCTAAAAATCTTGTATTTGTATGGAAATATGTATGGAAATATGTTAATATAAATGTTTCAGACATTACATGAAATTTCTAAAAATCTTGTATTTGTATGGAAATATGTATGGAAATATGTTAATATAAATGTTTCAGACATTACATGAAATTTCTAAAAATCTTATATTTGTATTTGTATGGAAATATGTATGGAAATATGTTAATATAAATGTTTCAGACATTACAGGAAACGTCTAAAAATCTTATATGTTCTGGTATAATGTTATAAGTAATAATCCTAGTTATTACTTTAAAATGTATATCTCAGAAATAACTAATTTTCTTGTCAACTGCATTATTATGAACTTTCATCAAATCTTTAACCATGGTCATTTTTAAGTCTTTTGTCATTTACAGACAGTTCTGGGTGTACTCTGATGATTTTGCAAATATGTTCCTATAAAAGAGTTTCATCTTCAAGAAATTCATGGAAAAGACTCTGACAAGTACAGGTTTCTGGTAACTGACTGTACTGCTGAACTGAATGAATAAGCATTTTCAGAACTCTAATGAAAAACTGATGTACTCATAAAACTGCTAACAAAAGATCAAGATGAAAAAAAAGAAATTAATTACATGGGACTGAGTGAACTGATGAGGATGAGTATAATTTTTGTGACTTTCTGTCTGAATTAAAAAAAAAAAAATCCCACAAGGACTCAGAGGAAAAGAATATACAAATCAATTTTCACTGCAAAGTAAAGGAGCTGTTACAGTGGAGGATTACTGGACTGAATGTCAATATTATGACATAGTATAAGTGTGTTTCATGTTTGGTAATTGCAATCATTGTTGCTTTTGTTGTGGTCATCCATGTACAATGCTTGGTGTCAGTCTATCTATCTCTTGTAAAAATAAAATACAGTGTGTGTGTGTGGAAAAAAAAAATTGAAAAAAATTCTAAATTTTCTGTTTAGTGTATTTTACCACAATTAAAAAAAAATAAAATGGTTAAAAAATAATGAAGAGACTTTCAGGAAAGTATGGGATATTATCAAGTTGTTAATATTCATAATATTCATATCATCAAAGTCCCAGAATAGAGAAGAAGAAATAAAGACTTTCAGACATACCAAAGCTGAAAGAATTCATCACTAGTAAACCCAGAGTAAAAGAAATGTTAAAAGAAGTCCTCCAGGCAGAAGGGAATTGATACCTGATGATACCTGATGAAAATATGAGGTCATAAATAATAAATATATAATATTTTTCTTTCTATTTAAATGTCTTTAAAAGATAAGTGACTAGCTTATACAAAAGTAATGACAATATATTGTGGGGTTTATGATATGTACAAATAAAATGAATGACAACAATATCATAAAGGCTGCGAGGGAAGAATGGAGGTAAACTGTTGTAAGGTTTTTATATTGTACATGAAGTGGTATATTATCAGTTTAAGGTAGACTACTATGAGTTAAAGATGTATACCATAAACCCTAAAGTCAGAAAACAAAGAGATGCACAGCAATAATACCAAGAACAATAATAACCAGAACTGGCAAAGGACTCATACCCAGAATATATAAAGAACTACAAATAAATAAGAAAAAGGTAGTACTAAGAAGCAAAAGACTTGAAATCCAAATGGACCATTATAAAAATGTGCTCAAACGCAACATTAATTAAGGAAAAGCTAGCAAAAGTCATAAAGAGATGCCACTACAAACCAACTAGAATGGCTAAATTTAAAAATTAAAACTGACAATAAGTGTCAGTGAAGATGTGGAGAACAGGGAGCTAGTTATACTGCTGTGGGGTGCAAAATGGCACAAATAATGAAAAAAATAGTTGGTACCATCTACAAAGTTGAAGATACATATAGTATGACCTAATAGTGTCACTCCTAGACACATAACTTAGAGAAGAGGGCACATGTACACCAAGAAACATATAAAAGCATGTTTGTAGCAGCAAAAGTTGGAAACTGGTAACAACTCAAACTCCCATCAACAGTAGATGGACAAGTGAACTATGCTGTATCACCCAGAAGGCTATGCAGTAATGAAAATGAGTGAAGTATAGGTCTTCATAGCAGTACACATAAATCTCACAAAAGATGCTGAGCAAAAGAATATATGCGTGATGAATCCATTTAAATAAGGTTAAAAAACAAGCAAAACATATTTGGGCAATAAAATGATAAAGAAAAGCAGGGAAATGATAAAGCCAGGATTTTGGGGGTTAGGGAGGGGAAAGGGAGGGCTTCTGGAAAGCTAGTGCCATTCTATATACCTTGATCTGGAGGGTTGAAACATAGGTGTTTGCTTTAAAATTTACATTTATAATACATTGATATATACTTTCCATATATTAAAACTAAACAAAAATTGAAAGAAAATCAATATATGGTTGAGGAAAAAAATCTAACTTTATTTGGTTGCTTACTTTCCCTAACATTACTTATTAAACCATCTATATGTGATTACAACTTAATATATTCCATTCTTACTTGCACTTGAGATTTGGTAACTGTTGTTATCAACAATAGTTTTTGGCAAGGATGAATGGACTTTTGCGGGGGGTGGGTGAAGGGGAGAGATAGTAAAAGTGTGAACTAAAATGCAGGAGACGGAGATAGTCATCCTCATGGGATTTGTTGTTAAATAGGAAAATTCTAGAGACAGAACCGAAAAGAGAGAGGAAGTCTGTGAGAGGTTTGCCAAGTCAGAGAGCAAAGTGTCACCTGATAAAAGGACTTATTTATGAATGAGCTCAGAGCAAAACTATTTGGAGGAAATCTAAAGAGGACATGCCTGCAGGATGGAGGTTGGTTATACTGGGTGCCTGGCCCAAGGGTACAGCCTCCATTTACACCATGTAGGCGGTAACATAAAGTTTGCCTAATGTTCTCAAATATTTGATATATTGCTATTTTTAAATATGTTTATTGCTCGCTTTTTCTTACTTTAAACATAGTATTTATTTTTTAACATCTTTATTGGAGTATAATTGCCCTACAATGGTGTGTTAGTTTCTGCTTTATAACAAAGTGAATCAGCTATACATATACATATGTCCCCATATCTCTTCCCTCTTGGTCTCACTCCCTCCCACCCTCCGCATCCCACCTCTCTAGGTGGTCACAAAGCACGGCGCTGATCTCCCTGTGCTATGCGGCTGCGAGTGGCATAGACATATATACACGACCAAACGTAAAATAGATAGCTAGTGGTAAACACAGCATTTATTGATGGAAGAAAATTACAGAAAAATATGTAGTGCCACATTTTGTCCAACCTTGACGGCGGGATTCATTCCCTTTTTAGCGCACAATGAAGGACTGGCCGGAGCAGCCCCAGGGCCGGCCTGAAGGGCTGCGGTTGATCTGGAAGTGGGGCACGGACCAGCCTTGCCTCCACAGTGCAGAGCCAGCAACCCTCCTGTCTAGGCGGGAGTCTACCTAGGTTGCAGGGCGGGACTGAGAGGTGCGAGGGCTGCTTTAGATGCCAGGCCCTTTCCCGGGAGCCCCGCCCAGGCCCCGCCCCGCCCCGGCCGAAGCCCCGCCCCGGCCCCGCCCGCGCCTTGCCGCGCGCCCACACTCAGAGCCCGAGCCGCGGTCGCTCATCTGACCCGAGCCACAGCGGCCGGAGATGCAGCGGCGTGCCGCGCTGTGCCTGCGCCTGTGGCTCTGCCTCGGACTGCTCGACAGCGAGCGTGGTGAGCCCTCCGCCTGCCCCAGTGTACAGCTGGCCACGAGGGGGGACGTTTTCCCTGGGCAAATGGTGGGACCTCACCGATGGGAGGCGGGCGGGGGACAGGGCCCGCGGGACCCTCCGGCACGAGACAGGGTCGGGGGCCAGGGATTCAGACACCGGAAGGAGCACGGCGAGTCGGGCCGGGCTTGCCGGGGTGAGGAAAGGGCGGGGACGGGGCGCGGGGCTACACCGCAGCTTAGAGGTGGTGCCCAGTCCCCGACTGCGCTCCGCAGTCTGTGGCTCAGCTCCCTTGGACCTGGGCCCCTTCGCGCTGCACCCTCAGCCTGGATCCTTCGCTTGCTTACACGCTTTCCCGCGGAGTCCAGGCACCGCACTGCTCTCCTCGGACCCGGGAGCACTGGGGATTGTCCCCCCGCGCAGAGGCTGCAATCCCCGCCGGGTCATAGACCTGGGTGCGCACTTCCCGACACCTCTAGTCTGCGTTCGAGATCGGTCCTCCAGAGGGAACTCTGGTTGGTGTCTACCTTCCCCAGGCCAAGGACTGCGGGGGCGGGGGCTCGGGATCGTGGGAGATAGGCGCCGTGGGGCGGATTGGGCGCAGGTGCCTGTTGGAACTTGAGGCGAATCTTGAGTCGGCAACTCGTAAGTGATCAGCATGGCAGAAGAGGCAGAAGGCCGGCCCTCGCCGTATTTGAGGGGGTAGGACCCTGGAAGGCCAAGCTAAGGATCTTGGATCATAAGGCAGGGACCGACAAGGACGGGTCTTAAACACAGGAGAGGCAAGGTCTGGTTTGTGATGGGAACATGACTGGAGGTTGCTGCTGAGGGATCGGAGGGAAGAGAGTGTGGGGGATGAGGGAGGGAGCAGAGGGGTATGGTTGTTTGGAGATGTCAGGATAAAGCATCAGGAATGAGGGGAGGATGAGCTGGAAGCCCATGCAAGATCTGGTGACCCTGGAAATCAGAGGGTGGAGGAGGGGTAATGGGTCCCCAGTGGTTGAGGAAGGAGTTCTGGGAGGTCTGAAGGGAGAGATGGGGACCTCGCTATTTTTAAACACCATGGGCATTGAATAGTGGCTTTACATGCCTCATTTCTTTTAATCCTCACAAGGGAGTGTTAGACCCATTTTACAGATGGGAACAATTAGAGCATGGACACTTATAACTTCCCCCAAAGTCCCCGGGAAGCCAGTAGTAAGGGAAATGGTCAACCCAGGTCTTTGGAATAACAGAGCTCTGTTCTCTGTGCCTATATGGGCTGAAGAGCTGGGGATAGTGGAGGTGAGGAAGGCGTGGGTGAACCTAGGGGGAGGAGGAGGGAGGAAGACATCTGTCTGGCCTCCAAGTCAGGGCAGGTCTGAGCAGAGGGGCTGCCACTTGGCCCTTCCCCGCTCCCCTGCACCCTGCCCAGGACCAGGCTCTCACAGGTGCTCAGCATGTGTTAAGTGACTGAATGAGTGTGGGGAAGGAATTGAGTGGCGCCATGGCTGGGCTTCGGGGCAGAGGAGTGGGAGATCCCACCTTGAGGCGACATCCAGCAAGCACTGGGTGTAGTGTCCAAGGCTCAGGAGAGAGGCTGGGCTGGAGAGCTGGAGAGGAAGCAGAGCAAAGGGTCTAGGATGGGACCCTCTCCCCCAAGGAGGGGACCAGAGAGGGAGAGGCTTCCAGGGAGACGGGAAACATTCTGCATGCAGGGTTTGCGGAAAACCAGGAGAGGCTTGTGTCCTGGTGCTCCTGAGCGGAGCAGAGTGGGAGGCGGAGGAGGGAGGGGGGATGAGGTAAGTCTTTCAGTGAGTGCAGGTGATTCTTACCAAAGTTGGGCAATGAAGGAGAAGAGAGAGAATGAAGCTAAGGGGCCCATGGAAGCGGGGTGGCCCAGGCTGGACCAGGGCATGGGTCGCGGGGAGATGTCCCATGGAGAACAGACCATTGCCGCTGTCCCTGAGCCTTGCATTTGCACCACCCATTTCTGGGCTGAGGAGGACCCGAGGAGCTGCCAGCTAGATGGGGGATACTGGAGCAGAAGCATAAACACTCCAGTGCAGCCAAGTGTCAGTGCAGCCAGAGTAGGAGGCCAAGTGCTGGCAGGTGAGCAGCCTGGCCGTGAAGCTGACCCTCAAAGGTGTGATGTTGGTCCCAGAACGAGACTCTTGTCCTAGCTCTACCCCTAAATTCCTTGCTCTATTACCTGGGCCCCTCTCTTCCTTTCCTTGTGCCTCAGGTATCCCATGCATAGGAGTGCAACAAGCTGGCAAGCACTGAGGGGCTGTGCTTGGGGTTGGGCTTTTTGCCCCAGTAGTGTCCCTGTAGAGAAGGTAGGTGGCAGAGGTCACCTCCAACAGACTTTGTCTCTTGGAGCTTAGTCTAGAGAGAGGCTGTTTCTGCCTCTGAACAGTGGGCAGTCAGCTCAGGGACATGTCGGGTAAGGAGGCAACTGCTGGGAAGCTTGGTTGGCCCAGCCTGAGGATGCTGGCTCCTGCCATGGGCTGAGGCACACATGACCATCCCAGCTCTTCGCTGTCCCTGCTCCTCAGCCCTGAGCCAGACCCAGGTGTGGACAGAGGTGTGGGGGGTGGGGGGGAATGCAAGTCAGTGCAGGCAGAATGTGGGGGCTGGGCCCATCTTACTTGGTGCCTGTGGATCAGTGGCTCAGTGCTCTGGGGACTCAAGTGTAGGTGCTGCTCACATCCCCAGCATGCCGGAGGCACCGGGTCAGTGTAGCTGAAGGCTCTCTGCCTCCCCAGAGCCCAGTGCCCACATGGCCAGGCACCAGACTGGGCATGAGGTATAACAAGGGGACTGTCTGGCCAGTTCCTTGCTGTGCTATCCCCACCCTGACCCCCAGGCAGTGGCACCCCAACCCAGGGAAGGGGACTGCAGTTCTGTGCAAGTTGAAAAGTATAGTGTCTGCTCTGGGCTGTCTAGGGAGGATTTGGACCAAGCGCATCCTGCAGGGGTTTCCTGAGTGCCAGACTAGCAGGAACACAAACATGGTATCGTAGCCCAGGGGTGAAAGTGCTCAGTGACCCAGTGAGGCCCAGCTGGTGGCTGTGTGCTGCACGGGGTTGCTTCTAGCTTGGGGCTTCCTGGAGGGGTCTGCAGACTCCAGGGAAAAGGGTTCCAGGTAGGGCAAAGACCCCCTCAAAGGCCCAGAGGCAGAAGAGTCAGACGGTGATCAGATGAGGCTAGACTCCTAGGGGCGGAGGGATGAGATGGAGGAGACAGGCAAGTGGAGGTGGCAGGAGCCAGAAGCACACCTGGAAAGGGGAGGTCTGAGCAGGGAGTCACCTGGTCAGATTCCCCTGAAGGCATCACCAGAAGGGTAAGACCAGATGCAAGCCCACAGCAAGGAGGCTGTGGGTGAACCCAGGAGATACGCCAGGGAAGGAGGCAGCAGGGGATGGTGGAGAGAGAGGGACGAGTGCCAGTCTCCGGCTTAAACAACAGACAGGTCATGAAATTGTTTACCAGATGGGGACCCTGAGAAGAGGAGGAAATGTGGGGAAAGATGAGACACTCCACTAGGGAGGCAGGGCCTCAAGTCGAAGGCAGGGAAGAGGAAAGTTGGGAGCACTTGAGTGTGATGAGGCAGAGGGGAGTCGGGGAACCCAGGGAAATTAAGTGGGGTCTCAGCCATGAGGGGAAATTCTTCTCTATGTCTAGCTTACACCCCTCCCGCTGCCGCTTGGGTGTCCCCCCCACCGCCCCGCCATTGTAGATTTCTCTCCACTAGGGCCTAGCCTGTGCCCCTGAGATACCCCTCAGAGAGGGGGGATGGGTAGGGAGAGGGGTCCGGAGAGCCTCTCACACTCCTTGCACCGACCTCTGAGCAAGACACAGCCGACGTGTCCAGCTGGAGCCAGGGATTCCTGAGTTTCGATCCTTTTCAGACACTTGCTTCCTCTGGGATCTCGGTTTTCCGGTCACGCCAAAGGGAGAAGTCTGGGAGCAGGAAGATGCGGGCTTTGGCGCTGGCTGCCGCTGAGGCTGGGTGTGGCCGACAGCAGGCACGCTGCTGCTGGCTGGCTCTGGTGCCCCAGGCCACCCCCATCCCCGAGGCCTGGCTGGGGTGTGGGTGGCCCAGTGAGCAGGCACAGGTTTCAGGGTGGCAAGTGGGGGAGCCCCGCCACGTGGCCAGCGAGGTCAGCATGGGTTCATGGGAAAGGACTTGTCAGCCACAGGAGAGGACATCCTGCCTGCATTTCCCTCTTCCTGCAGCAGGAGCCCATGGCCCAGATTTAGCAGCGCTGGGGGGCCACCTCTGAGCCAGCTGGGCTGTCTGATAACACCACCCGTCCTGCTGCCACAGAGCAGAGCCCTGATCCCAGAAAGGCCAGGGCTACTGCCTGGCACAGTTGGCTGTGCTGCACTGGGAGCTCCACATCTACCAGGGTGCCCTTCTTCCCCATCTTACCCCCAGGGGGTACTCAGGCAGCCCACGGTCCCACTCAGCCTCTCCAACACTCCCTGCTTCCCAAAATTGCCTCTATGCTGCTTCAGCAGGACCACTCTAAAACACAGATCTGAGCCTTCCTCGGGCCACCCGCCCCCGCCGGCCCCTCTTGGGCTGGTAGTACAGGCCCTCCTGCTAGGGTCCCAAGGGCAGCCGTATGTAGCCCTACATCCACCTAGCCTGCACCCATCACATACCCCAGCCTCAGCACATGACCTTTCTCCTGCTCCAGATACGTGCAGAAGGCTGCTGAGAATTCCAGGCAGAAGGTGATGCTGCTCCAAGTGGGAGGGGTCTACTAGGGCGGGAGGGGGGCTTCATTCCCACTCCCTGTGTGCCCCAGGAGCACGGAATCTAGGCTTTCAGGTAGGTTCAGGGGAAGCTCTTATCCTTATACAACCTAAAGCACCATCCTCAAAGCTACCCTGAATTCTACCAAATGGAGTTTCGTTTGTATGAAGCAGCACTTATGTGCACACAGGCACGCACACACACTTGGAGTGTCTACCAGTGAGCCACACCTTGGTCTGAAATGGTTAATCAAATTTCTTCACACTAGGGTGTGTGAAGATTTTAACCTTGTGACGTAGGCTATTGTGCCCATTTTAGAGATTAGAAAATTAAGGCCAGAGGAATGAAGTGGTTCATTAGATGCTAGAGCAGCTTTGAGGGAAGTGACAAGCGTCTGGTGCCTGGGGCCAGATGGCATAGGGACTGAGGGGCAAGAAGGGGCAGGCATGGCAGGTGTTGTCCACATTCCCCAGGGAAAGCACTAGAGAGGTGGGCATGTGGGGTCCTAAATTTCTGACCACCTCATGGACATTTCCACCTTGATGTCCTGTACAGCTTTCAAAAGCAGCATGCCACTAGACACATTGCTTTCCCCCAGGCCTACCCCTGGCAGATGTGCCTACTTCAGGGCAGGACATCTGCACCTCCATCCCTTGCCTCCACACCTGTCCACACACTGTGTGCTGTTGCTTTGTTCCCTGGATCCTCAAAGCCAGTCAAGAGCAATCCAGGGTCAAGTCCATGCTGGGGATGCCACCTTGAAAAGGCTCTCATCCTTGCACTGAGGAACTGTCATGCGCAGTGAGTCAAGGCGCTGCATGAAGCCATGGAAACATGCAGAGAGGCCCCCAGGAGGGGACCTAAAATTGCTACCCTGGGGCTGGAGCAGGCACCAGGCAAGTGATGAGGGTGACTGCTGAGTCCCTTGAAAAGATCAGGTTCCATCCCTAAGCAGCGGAGAGGCAGGAAATTGTTTTAGGCAGAAGAGGGATTTGTGTTCTAGAAGGCTCCTCTGACCAGTGGGAAAGGCCTGGACCAGTGGGGAGACACTGGTGTGGTGAGCCAGAGGAGGGATTTTGAGGCTGGCCAGGCAGTGGGGTGACAAAGAAGGGGACTGGAAAGGGCAGCCCCAGAATGTCTAAGGGTGGCACTCGGGCTGGAAGGCATCTACTGCTAAGCGTCTGAGCTCTGCGAGTGCAAAGCACTTTGCCAGGTGGCAGGGAGAGGAGAGGGGCAGGCCTGGTGCTTCCAGCCACCCTGCCGTTGGTGCTGTTTCTGAGGAAGTATAGAGTAAGTAGCAGCTTCCCATAATCCTGTCCCCCAAAGATAACCTCTGACTAGCAAGTTAACCTCTGTGCCTTAGTTTTCTCATCTGCAAAATGGTAAGAATAGTACCCACCTCAGGGGGGCAATAGAGGGGTGTGGTATGCACAAGTGCAGAGGCTGTGCTGGCATACAGAAAATATTTGCTCTTGTCTGTTGTTGCAACAGGGTGTATTGGGGTAAGCAGAATTTGGGGCTCAAAGTATATGAGCATTTTTTTTTTATTACTGTGAGCGCCTGTTTGTCCACATCCTTGCCAACACTGGGAATTCTCTATACTTTTAACACTTGCTCATCTGGGCTGGGGATACTTCTGTGCCCTGTGGCTCGTTGTCCTCCTCAGTGGGTGGTGTGGTATGAGGGCTGGGGGCACCTGGCAGGAGACATCTGGGAAGCAGAGTCCCCTGGGGCTGGAGCTCAGGAGAGCTGCCAGGGAGGGTGGGGGGCTCAGAGGTAGGCTTGAAGCCCTGGGGCTGTGCCACCTCCAGGAGGAAAGAGCACACCTTGAGCAGCTCCAGTTAAATGAGCCACCAAGAGCCTAAGGCTGGGCCTGTGACCCAGGGCCCTTCTCTGGAGACTCATTCCTCCACACCATGCTCCATCTGTTCCACCTACCTGACAGTCCAAGGTCACCCGCACTCTGGTCTTTGCACATGTCCCTCTGCCCTCTGTGCCCTCCTCCTGGACCAGCAAGCTCCTGTTCAGTCTACAAAGCCTATTTCAACTCACAGGAACACTCCTTCCCACTGGCAAGGCTTTCTCTGACCACCCCCCCCCCCACCTTGGCACTGTGACCAAAGCACAGAGTCACAGTGAGATGCAACTCCTGTGACATGCAAAAGAGTCGGCAGGCAGTGACAGCGAAGGTGTCAGTGTGCCTGAGCCAGCAACAGTTTATTCTTACAATGGTTCTTAGTGTGGTATTATAGTGGTCTGTGGTTCCCAATAAACTTGGGGACAATTCTCATTTCATAAGCTTGGAGCAGGGGAAGTGACTTGCCCAAGGTCATACAGTCAGAGTGACATTGTAGGGCGTGCAGCTGGGCTCACGGAGCTTCGGGCACTCTCTCTCGGAACAGCCCCTCCCATCTCAGCCCTCTCGGTCCTGCAGAGTGGGAGGTGGGAGGACTGATGGACTATTGACCTCACCCTTGACCTCTGGAGGCACAGCGGCTGCCATCCAGGTGGGGGTGGGGGGACTCCCAAGACAGAACACCCCTGAGCCTTCTCCCAAGGTCTATGCACAAGCCTGGCCCCAAGAATGAAGGGAGAGGGCCTTAGAGCCAGCTCCCCAACTCGGCCCAGCCCTGGGACTGATGCATGGAGACCCCAACCTGGCCTCACCTGCCCCCAGTGCTTTCCCCTCAGCTTGCCTTCAGTCTGCAGCCATGGGCCTGGCCCTGGCTTCCTCTGTCCTCCAGGGCACAGCTGCTAAGGAGAGTGTGGACCAGACTAGCAGGACTGCAGTACAGCCCCTGTCACCCACCAGGTGACCATGACATTTCCTTGAAATAAGGAATTGCAAATGCAAAAACCACTACTGCTACACTCTGCCAGAGTATGTAGGGGAACCCCTGAGCTTGCACACCATCCTGACATCATCCCTGGGTTGGTTGTGCTGGACCTGAGGACAGAGCCATGGGCCAATGACATCCTGGCCCCCAGGAGCCACCCAAAGGTACAAACCTTCCCCATGTGGTGGGTGAGGGCCTGGTGTGCTCAGCAGGTGGATACTGGGTGGTGTGGCTGGTGTCTTGACTGTGTGTCAGAAGCATTGGGAGGTGAAGCTGGTTAGAAGGGGGGCCTGTTGGGCAGGGCATCGCCCTGGAGGCTGGGCCAAGGGCATTCACAGCTCCAGAGGGCCACAGGGAGCCAGTGAGGGTGTCCGCTGGGCTGCGGGACAAATTGGAGGCCAGGAAGGAGACTGCTAGGGAGCAGAGAGGTAGGGAGACTGGCACTCGGGGTGGCAGTGGGAGAGAAGGAGATGGAGAGATGGGACGGCTGAGTCCCAGGCAGGGATGGGCCTGGACTTGGCCAGACTTGGGCTCCTGCACAGCTGCTGGTTATCACTAATGTGGAGCCTGGCGCCTCAGTTTCCTCATTGCTGACTGGACTCGTGATCCCTCCCTCCCTCCCAGGCTACGTGAGGATCAAATGAGGCAGTGACTGCTGGGCTGTGGTTCAGTGCCTAACCCACAGGACTTCCCACCCCTCCTGCCTGCCCCTCACCCAGGATCCTGGTGTGCTGCTTCCACAGCCAGCGCCTGTGGCTGACCCCAGGGTCCCACTGCCCAAGGCTGCTGACAGCACAGAGAAGAGGAGGTATGCTCTCTGGCCTCCCTGACCTCGGCCTGGCGCCTGCCCGGATTGCTCTGCTCAGGCTAGGGGGCCAGGGCTGCTGGCCAGGGGAAGGAAGAAGCCAGTTCCTGGGTCAGGAACAGGAAGGCAGGGGGAGTGCGGCAGAAGTCAGGATGACAGTGCTTCCTGCTTCGGGAAGGGAAGGACAGCGGGGACAGACAACAGCCAGGCAGGAAGGATGCACCTTCTTTGGGGTTTCAGGTGGGGGCTGGGCAGCACGGAGCCTCTGGGCATGGCAAACTAGGCCTGAATCTGCCCCAGCTGCTGAGCAGCCTGGGGTACAGATGGTCACCAAGGATCCTGGCCTTTAAAACCAGAAACATCTTTTCCAAAGGAACAACAAGGTTTGACAAAGTTCCAACCCAAAGAAAGACCTCAGAGGTTTGTTTAGCCAACCAGTCAGCCACTCATCCCTCCTTCCATCCACGCATTCTTCCATCCATCCATCCACCCATTCTTCCATCCATCCATCCATTCATCCATCTATCCATCCTTCTGTCCATCTGTCTGTCCATCCGTCTATCTGTCCATCTGTCCTTCCATCTAGCCATTCTTTCTTTCTTCCAACTTTCCATCCTTCCATCCATCCATCCGTCTGTCCATTCAGCTAGCCATCTTTCCTTCCATCTTTCCACCCATCCATCCATCCACTCAACCTTCCATTCACCCACTCATCCATCCATCCATCCATTCGTCCATCTGTCCATTCGTTTATTCATTCAACAAGGATCTATGGAACCTTGACTCTCTGTCAGGTGAAGTGCTAGGCATGGAGTGGGGTAGAAAAGAGGACTGTTTGGGTCCTTACCCCATTGAAACTTACTGTCTAGTAGAGGAAATGAAAAAACATAACTTAAATAAAAAAGTAAATAACAAAATTACATATTGTGATAAGAAGAATGAGATAAGCAACCAGGAGGTTAAGGTGGAGCTTAAAGGAGGACTTTTAGGTTTTGGAGGGGGTGAGGAGGTCACGTCTAGGCTGAGGCCTGAAGACGAGAAGAAGCCAGCTGTGCAAGGCATGTGAGAGGAGACAAATCAGGAGGAGAGGTGTGTGTAAAGGCCCGGGGGTAGGAAGGAGCATAGCATGTCATGGAACAGCCTGGAGGCCATGGTGGCTGGAGGACAAGAATAGGACGTGAGAGTGGACCAAGAGAGTGTGGAGAGGGGGCGGGGGCCAGGCCACGGTCAGAAGTTTGGACTTTCTTCAAAGTGTAGTGGAAAGTCACTGACGAAATTTAAGCAGGAGCATGATTTGGCCCCTTTGTGTTATTAAACTATCACTATCAACTGTGTGAAGGATTGGAGGAGGGCAAGAGTGGGCCAGGGGGCCACTTTGGGGGCGAGTGCAGTTGGGTAGGCTCCAGCAGGAGAGTGGGGGCTGGCTCTGGGATGCTTTGGTGGTGGATGGATGGGCCGGGGTGGGAGAGGTGGGCATCCACAGGAGCTCCCATTTGGGGAGATGGGAGCTATCAAGGAGACAGCTTTGGCAGGGGTGGAGAGGATGTGAGTCTGGAGTTCAGCATCAGAAATGTGGAACTCAAGGTGTCTGTGGGGTGGCCAAGTGAAGTGGCAGCTGGATACTTAAGGCTGGAGTTGAGAGAAGGGGTCTGGGCTGGAGGTAGAGATTTCGGAAGTAAATGGACGCTTAGGAGAGAGACTGGTAGAGAAGAGAAAGTGAGGAGCAGCAGCACTTGGTGTTGGGCAGAGGGGACGGAAGACGAGGGGAGAGTGAGCTCACAGAAGCTAGCAGAAGAGGGAACAGCTCTGCCCCCTGCCCTGGAGGGCCTCCTACAGCAGCATAGAGGTCACAGGATACCTTGACCAGTGGCTCTATGAAGCAGGGGAGGGGGCTGCACCCTGTGGGAAGATGAGCGAATGTGAGAGGAAGGAGTCAGCGAGCAGAGCTTTTGCTAGGAATGGGAATAGAAAAGAGGAAGGGAATATAGGATCAAGGAATGGAGGAGTTTTTGTTTGTTTATAAGATGGGAGATGATTCCATAGAGAAAAATTGGTAATCAGGAAAGAAAGAAATTATCTACAGTGGTCAGATCTGGGGGGTTGGGATTCCTAGCTTGATGGAGGGCTTTGCCTTGGGAGTAGGAATGTCCGAGAGTTTCCAGGGCCTAGGGCAAGGGTGTGGGATTTAGATGTGGGAAGATGAGGTGTCTCCATCTGATGGCTCTACTTCCTTAGTGCTGAGAGTGAGAGAGGAGGGAACACCCTGAACTGCAGCCCGGGGGTCATTGAGGGTCTGCCAAAAGGAAAAGAAAGGGGAGGCAGCAGCATGGGGCTCTGGCTTTGTGCTGCAAGCCGAGCCACTGAGGGACATGGGTGCTGCAGGGTTGCGGTGGAGAGCAGGGGCAAGGGAGCATTCAGAATGACGGGCCATGAGACATGCAGTGCCAAAAGAGAGGTGAGGCCAGGAGGAGGTAACAATGCAGAGGGGTCCTTGACCTCAGAGTTTGGACGAGGTTGAAGAACTTAGCAGTGGTGAGACAATGGCAGCTGGCAGGAGGCAGAGGAGGCAAGGAGAGAAGTGCAAGAAGATAGGCACTCAGTGATGGTACAGCTTCTGGTGGGCACCAGGTCCAGGGTATGCCCAGGAAGTGAGGGGCTGAGGGGAGGAGGGAGGACAATGGAGATGAGGACTGCAAAGGCCAGGGTGCTGGTGACTCACCCGGGTGGATGTCGAAGTTATGAGGAATGGCCTGAGTTGGGGTGGAGGGGCCTGAAGAGCCCGGAGCAGAGAATGAGGGGAAGTGACCAGGACAGCGGCTGATGACAGCTTTAGTGGGGAGCGGCTGGTGCTGCTGGAAAAGGGGAAGTGACCGCAAGGAGTTCTCCGATGTATGCAATGGGAGCAATAATCACCCCAGGGGCAGTGGTGTCCTCAGAAAGCCAGGTTTCAGTTAAGGCAGGAAGGATGGAGGAGGACAGTGATGTCTACAGTGAAGACTACTGATCACACAGGGTCCAGTGGAAGTGACTGAAGAAAGAGAAGCACTGGGGAAATTCAGGGCACGCGGCAACAAAGGAAAGGCTCTCTCAGATGGGTAAAAGGGTTGGCAAACGCTATAGATCCTCCCGTTTAGCACAGTGATGGAGATGCTTCCTTTGGTGATATGGTGGCCTCTAGGGAGGAAGCTCCTATAGGCTCCATCCCCCATCCATCCACTCAACCCACCCACCCTCCCCCATATCCATCCATTTATTCTTCTGATCATCCATCTTCCATCCTACCATTCTTTTTTTTTTTTTAATTTTTAATTATTTATTTATTTATTTATTTATGGTTTTGTTGGGTCTTCGTTTCCGTGCGAGGGCTTTCTCTAGCTGCAGCAAGTGGGGGCCACTCTTCATCGCGGTGCGCGGGCCTCTCACTATCGCGGCCTCTCTTGTTGCGGAGCACAGGCTCCAGATGCGCAGGCTCAGTAGTTGTGGCTCACGGGCCCAGTTGCTCCGCGGCATGTGGGATCTTCCCAGACCAGGGCTCGAACCCGTGTCCCCCGCATTGGCAGGCAGATTCTCAACCACTGCGCCACCAGGGAAGCCCCATCCTACCATTCTTGAATCCATCCCCTCAATCTTTGGTGTGCACCTCTTTTGTACTAAGGTTAGAAAGATGAATAAAATACAGCCTCTGTTCAGATGTGACCAGAAAACCACAGTTCAGTCCATTAAGTGTTCTAACAGCATGAGCCTAGGAGGCCAACACTGCCTGAGTAACAGTGACTGCCCCATAGAGAAGGGACTCATGAACTAGACCCTAAAGAGGGAGCTCCACAGGAGGGAAGGAAGTACAAATGTCCAGGGCAAAAAAAATTAGCAGACAGAGACTTCAAGATATGAAAAGCATGGCACTTTGGGACAGTGGTGAGAGGTCTGTTCCTCTCAGATGTGTCAGGAGTTGAAGCTGGAGAGAAGGGGAGTAGGCAGAAGGGAGAGGGCTGGGGTCCCCCACTTTATCTTGGAAGCAAAGAGGAGTTGCACAAGGAAGCTGGGCTGACAAATGCCATAGCTCTGTCGCCGGGGTGCCGGGTGTGTGCCCTGGAGGAGCACCCCAGAGAAGGGGACCCTTGCTTGGCCTCCCCAGGGGCCCCAGGGCAACGCTGCAGGCCTCACCATGGGGCATACATAACCCAGGGCAGGTGGGTCCTGGCCGCTGCACCTCTCCTCTGGTGCCCACATGCCAGCCTCAGGCCTGACCCCTGACTGGTCCACAGGGACAGCCAGTTCTTTCATCCCCTCACAGGTCCAAACCCAAGTCCATCATTCCCTTCTCCCTCCACTTATGTAGCTCAGAGGCCAGTTTGCCTAGCATGGCTTTATTCACTTTCCACTGCCTGGAAAATCCTACTTCTCTTTCGAAGCCCATCTTAGTGGTGTCCGCCTCGGATTCCTTCCTGGCCCCTCACCACCAGAGGGGGGCGTCCCCACTGTGGGGCTCCTCCACCCCAGCAGCCCTGGGGGTACCTGGTGGGGAGGTGTGTTGGGGGGGCTGGTACCACCCTGGGGAGGAGTGGACCTGGTGGCAGAGCCCAGGGCTACTTTCCCATCTCGGGGCCCCAGGGTGGGGCCACTGTCCTGAGTGCCAGGAGTGGGTGCACTGGATTCGAGTTAAGGAGAGATTTCACAGTGTTCACAGCAGCTGGCTAGATGAAGGGCTGCCTTCTTAGGGCTGTGGTGTAGTCCAGCTGGAGGGTCTCAGTTTCCCTGGCTGTACTAGATACTAGTGTGATTAGATGCTGGATGAGGGCCTTCTGCCTCTGACCTACAGTGGTGTGGTACCTAGAAAAGTTTGGCCAGCAGGAGGCACAGAAGGGAGAGGCCAGCCAGGCCCTGGCAGCCAACTTGTCCAGGTGTTGCTGAAATGAGACCTTGGGGTGCAGAGTGTGCCGTCCTGGTGCCTCTTCCTAGGGCAGCTTGGGGTCAGGGTGGTGTAGAACCAACTATGGTGGGGATTCCCCCAGCCTCTGCCTCCCGCAATTAGCTGCCAGGGCAAGACCCCAAGCCTCAGGGAGCTGGGCTGGGAAGGGCAGAGGAGCTGAACCTGTGGGACTGGGGGCTGGGGCAGGATAGTAGGCTGTGCCCCCCAGGAGGACAGGGACTTGGGGGAGGGACAGGACACAGCCCTGGGCCTCCGGCCACACAGTCCTCTCTTCCTGTTGTCTCAGGATGGTCCTGGCAGGATGCATCTGCTAGAGTTCCAGGTCCAGACCTCCCCTGGGGCCTGCTCCCACCCTCCCCCAGGATCACACACACACACACACACACACACACACACACACACACATACAAGTTCACATGCATGCACACGCAGACATGTCAATGACACACACACAAAGTCACAACACTCACATATCAGTCCTATAAACACACGTCTACGCACACACAGAGACAACACACACACGCGCACGTGCACACACACATGCACACACTACACACACTATCCTGCTGGGAGGAGGATGCTGGGTAAGGAGCTGCGTGGGCAGCAGGGCCAAGGTCCTGGAGGGCCACAGGAGGGTGTTTAACCAGGCGAGGCAGTTATCTGTTTGGGGATGAGCCCTTTTGGAGGAATGGGGGGTTGAGGCAGGGGGAGCAGGGAGAGGAGAGCTGGGGCAGCCAGAGAGCGCCTTGGGGGTGAAGAGAAACTGATGGAACCAAGGACATGTGAGCTGGACTCCATGGGACATGGGAGAGGGCGAGGTCACAGGCAGAATTCCAGGGAGAAACCGAGGCCTGAGTTCTGGGCATGTTTGGCGGTCTGCACTGTGCAGGTCTCCCTCACAAGCAGTAGCTGTGCATCTGTGGGGAGGAGCCTTCAGGCAGAAATGTGGGGGTCGCAATGCCGAGGAGATGTGCTCCAGGCCTCGCCCAATGTAGGATGAGGCCTGTGGTCTCCCCTATTGACTTCGTGTTGGCAGCTCTGCTCATGCGGGGCTAGAGGTTCAGTCCAGGCCTCAATCAGGGCTCACTTGGGGCTGGGCCCAGTCTGCGGCCCGGGGGCAACCTGAGGTGGAGGTTACCAGTTGTCTTGGGGCCTTATAGGTACTGCTCAGGGCTGAGAGCCTAGGCAGCCCCTGCCCAGGGAGGGGCCCATCAGCACCGGGTGCATGTCATCGTGTGAACTCATGACCCAGTCCCATGCTAACCCTATCTCCCACCCCAGGCCTGGCGAGCGGCTACTCCATGACCCCCCCAACCCTGAACATCACGGAGGAGACACACGTCATCGACTCCAGTGACAGCCTGTCCATCTCCTGCAGGTATTCAGCCCTCAGCCAGGAGGGCAGGGGACTGGGTCCCTCCTACCTGGCAGGCCAAGGAGACTACAGAAGGCCGAGCAGATGGTGGTGGAGCACCCAGGAGGCAGCCTCTCCCCAGGGCAGAGGCCTCGAGGCTTAGGGTTGCTTCCAAGTGGCTTGAGTTGTAGGTGCCTGGAGGCATAGACCATCCCCTGCTCTGCAGACACAGGCACCCTGCACCCACCCCCATTTCACCCATACCCACCCCTCATAATTTCATATGGACCACAGATCAGTCACCCTGCATCCACCCTTGGGTCACCCCACACTGACCCCAGTCCACCCCATGCCCATGCCCAGGTCATCCTGCATGGACCCCAGGTTGCCTGCACCCACCCTCAGCCACGCTTCACTGGCCCCAGGCCCACCCACACAGACCCCAGACCTGTTATCTTCCCTGCAGCCCCAGCTATAATCTGAGGCTCAGGCTTCTCTGCAGGACAGCCTGCCACATGCAGGCCCAGGAGCCAGGCAGAGGCCCCAAGGGGCTCAGGGAGCACCCTGCCCCGGGTTCATGGTATGTGCCCAAATGCTGGTCTGCCCTGACCTCTGGATGAGATAAGCTATGGGCCAGGCTTGGCTCCTGAGGAGGTTTCACAGGGACTGTCCCCCAGGGCTGCAGCCTGGGCCCCTCTTGATGTCCTGCATCCTCTGCCAGGGGGCAGCACCCCCTGGAGTGGGCCTGGCCAGGGGCTCAGGATGCACCAGTCACAGGGGAGAAGGACGGCGAGGACATGGGGATCGTGCGAGACTGTGAGGGCACAGATGCCCGGCCCTACTGCAAGGTTCTGCTGCTGCAGGAGGCCCACGCCAATGACACGGGCAGCTACCGCTGCTACTACAAGTATATCAAGGCTCGCATTGAGGGCACCACTGCAGCCAGCACCTACGTATTTGTGAGAGGTGAGAGGGGTCCAGCACTCACCCCTGTGGCCACTCAGGAGCCACAGGCAGGGTCCTGGGTCCTGGAGGGGTGGCTGGCACCTGCACCCCCATCCCCAGCCTTTGAACCCCACATGGCTTCCCTGCGGCCCCAGACCTGGGCAGAGACCCCCTGAGCCCCGCCTTCCCCTCCCACAACATGTCCCCTCTCCTCAGACTTGGAGCAGCCATTCATCAACAAGCCGGACACACTCCTGGTCAACAGGAAGGACTCCATGTGGGTGCCCTGCCTGGTGTCCATCCCCGGCCTCAACGTCACGCTGCGCTCGGTACAACCCCATGCCAACACCCACCCTGGATCTGGCCCTCCAGTCCTGTCCCTGGGAAAACTGCTGCTTCTCTGGCCAAGAGGAAGGGGGCAGCTGGGTGCTGACAGCCGCCATGTCTCTACAGCAAAGCTCAGCACTGTGGCCTGATGGGCAGGAGGTAGTGTGGGACGACCGCCGGGGCATGCGTGTGCCCACTCCCCTGCTGCGTGATGCCCTGTACCTGCAGTGTGAGACCACTTGGGGCGGCCAGGCCTTCCTATCCAACCCCTTCCTCGTGCATATCACAGGTAGGGGCTGCCTAGGGCTGTAGGGCCCTCCCCCAGCAACCACTCCCCATGTCCTGGGAGGAGAACTGCAGGAAGAGGACAGGGACCCCCCAGTTCACAGTAATGAGGCTGTAGGTGCCACGGTTTGGCTGGTCTCAGTGGGTGCCCTGTACTCTGTGCACGTTGTCCTATGAGGGGCATGGGGGTCACTGTGTGTGTGTCACCAGGAAATGAGCTCTATGACATCCAGCTGTTCCCCAAGAAATCACTGGAGCTGCTGGTTGGGGAAAAGCTGGTCCTGAACTGCACTGTGTGGGCCGAGTTCAACTCGGGCGTCACCTTCGACTGGGACTATCCAGGAAAGCAGGTGAGGTCAGCAGCCCTGCCAGGGGCTGTGCCTGAATCATCCCCAGGAATCTCCATCACTACCCACACTCACCCTGGTCAGGCACACACTTACCTCTGTGTAGAAGAGGTGCAGACTCAGTCCTGCCCCAGGAGCCCCTGTCTGATACAGAAGTTTTCCTATCCCGAGGAAAACTCTGGGTCTGGGTCCAAGGCTTCTGGAGCTATTGCTGGCTGGGCTGGGGTGTGTGCCTATGGGGGTTAGTTCTGTCAGAGTCAGCCTGCTCTGACGCTATGCTTCCCCTGGTCCTGGGCAGGCAGAGCGGGGTAAGTGGGTGCCAGAGCGGCGCTCCCAGCAGACTCACACAGAGCTCTCCAGCATCCTCACCATCCACAACGTCAGCCAGCACGACTTGGGCCCATATGTGTGCCTGGCCAACAATGGCATCCAGCAATTCCAGGAGAGCACTGAGGTCATTGTGCATGGTACGGCCTGTCAGGTCATTGTGCCCAGCATGGCCTGGGCTAGGTCAGTTGTCAAGCCTGGGGAACAAGGGTTCTTGTGCAGTGTGGGCCGAGGGTCATAGGTCATGGTGCACCTGAGCAGTGTGGAGTCCAGCCAGAGGGAAGGGAGGGCCGTGAGTGGACGGACTGCCCGGTTCCCACACCCCAGAAAGCAGAGCATCTGGCCACTGGGGGTGGCTGTGAATCCCTGGGTGGTGGTGGGTCAGCGATGCTGGCCCCAGCTTTACCCTGATGCCTCCCGTCTGGCAGAAAAGCCCTTCATCAGCGTCGACTGGCTCAAGGGTCCCGTCCTGGAGGCCACGGCAGGAGACGAGCTGGTGAAACTGCCCGTGAAGCTGGCAGCATACCCGCCACCGGAGTTCCAATGGTACCTCCCTCGCTCCTGCCCCTCACTACCCACCAGGTCCAATGCAGGAAAGAACCACAGGGAGGGAAGGGCAGCGTTCTCCCCATCACGGCCTACTCCTTGAGACCTGGATGGGGAACTGTCCCCACTATCAGGGCCTGCACCCTGGGCAGGGAACCCCTATGAAGATTCTAAGGAATATGCACATAATGAGATATTTTGGCTAGAGGAAAGGTTGGCCTGAATTGCTGCTAAACTGTGAAAGAGTGTAAATACCAGTCTCCTGTTATGTGTGGGTGTGGCGGGCACAGCATAATCTAACTGTTTCCTGCACCCACTCAGCCTCTCTGAGGGCCCCCGCTGGAGGGTGTCATAGAGGGATGACTTCAGGTTTTCTAGGCCCCTCTCCAAATAGGTTGCCACCCCCAGGATCCTTCTAACCAGAATTTTGGAGATGTCAAAGGGGTTTCACAAATTATTATGGTGCTGGGCCCTGGGCTGGGCCTGATCTGTGTGGCAGTGAGCTAGAACTTCCGGAAGGCCTCCAGGCTCCAGATCCCCAGTTCTGGTGTGTGACCTGAGAGTATGGTCTCCCTTGCAGGGTATGCCAAGGGTCAGTGAGGGGTCCCTCACTGGTGGTTTCACCCTCACCGGGCGCTCCCTGAGAGCTCCCTGAGAGCTGAGAGCACAGCACCCCACCATGCACCCTTCGGCCATCTGAGCAGTCCACTTGGCCTGACCCTGGGAGGTCACACTCTAGCCTGACCCTTATCGTACACATGAGGAAAACAGGCCAGGAAAGGGGAAGGGCACTCCCGCCCAAGCCCTGAGCCTCCTGGGAGGGGTCTGCTCCATTCTTTCACAGTTGGCCAGAGGAGCCTTGCCTTCCCAGCCTGGAGCACCTCCCACCAGGCAGGATGACCTTTGCTGAAAGCCTGGAGCTGGGCAAGCAGAAGCCCAGACATTCTCAGCCAGCATCCCACTTCATGGGCCATAGGCTGGAAGCAGGCTTCTCCTGGGAGAGCCCCTGGATGTCCTGGGCCTGCGCCTTCTGTGACCCTACCTCTGAGGCCACAGGCTTTGGGGTCCATCAGGGGCATCTGGTGCAGGACCAGGACCCTTGAGACAGGGTCCGGAAGGGCACTGATGCAGCCTGGAGCCTCCCTCACAGGTGCGGTCTCCTGGAGACGCCTAGGGCCCAGTACCCTGCCCTCCAAGGCCAGTAGTACTGACCCTGTCCAGGAGGGTGGCCAGCTCTGTTGCATCAGAGATCTGGCCCAGGCCTGATCCTCAGGCAGCTGACTGCCTCTCACCATTCCCACCACATCTGGCCTTTCTTTTCTCACTTGGCCAATACCTGCCTCCAAGAAGTGCTCAGCTGGGCCCACTGTTCACTGAGACACCTGCCCCAGGGCACTAATGGTGACCATAGCTCCACAGGGGCCAGTTCTTCCAGGTAATCGTGTGATGATTGGAGATCTAGGGGACAGACAGACAGGCTGGTCCTGGTTCCCAAAGCAGCCTCTGTGTGTCCGGCATCATGCTGACCCTAAAGGCCATATCTTGGGTAGGCCTGACGACACCTGCAAGAAGGTTCATTTGGTTTCCCTGGTTTTCAGATGAGGACACAGGGGCTTGGGGCAGTGAAGCAGTTCATCTAGGATCACAAATGCGGCAGGTGGCAACCAGGATTCTGCACCAGAGCCCAGCAGGCCTCACAGCCTGGGTCCTGCTCTGCCCTGCTGTGTGACTCCTGGCAAGTCACGTCTCTTCTGGCTGGGCTGTGGTGTTGCAGCTGAGGGCCAGACCCCTGCATCCCCCTCACTGTTACTCTCTGCCCCGAGGGCTGTGCTTCTCCTAGTGTCTCTCTGGCTTAGTAAACCAGGGTAAGGCACCTGCCTAAGGGAGGGCAGCTTCCAGGCAGAGTCCAGAGCTTGGGTTGCAGGAGCACTGCCTGCAGCACTCCCAGCTCAGTACTGGGGAGGAGTCTCCTTTGGGGTGTGAGTTTATTTATTCATTCACGTGTGCATCGAGCACCTACGTGTGCTGGGTGCTGCTCTACGTGTAGGGGATATGGCAGTGAGGGGACAGTCCCTGTACAGCTCAGTAGGGGAGACGGACAGTCAACAGACATACGCGTGAACACTAGTGTGCAGATGAGCAGGCACAGGCCCAAGGGCCGGCTCCCGGTTCACACAGCTTCTCTGACGAGCGGGTGATATGAATATAGGAGAGAGGGAGACTTGCAGGTGTCTAGCATCCAAGCAAGGCAGGACAGTGAGTTGCATAGCCCTGGGGAGGGGGCAGGGCAACAAGAAGGCCCCGTATCTGGAGAGATCCAGAAAGGGCAGAGCCAGGGTCAGGGCTCCTGGACCCCCATGTGGTAAGGAGCTGTGCCCCTCGGGGACTGCACCTCCACCCCGTCACAGCACACACCGGTGAAGCCTATGAGAGACAGACAAGGCCCCCTGGGGACTGCAGTTGGTCCTGAGCCTATAGGTGTTGTGAGACCCGGTAGGCTGAGCCCGGAGACCCTCCCCATAGCCTTTAGGCCATCTGTTCCCCAGTCCAGAGTCAGCTGCTGCAGCCCACACCCCTACTACTCTTCCCAGCAGCCTGGTCTGGTGCAGGAGGGGCCTCTTGCTCCTGGCCTCTCCTGCCTCCTGACAGTATATCCCAGTTGTAGGGGCTGGGGTGCTTTATGGAAGGAGTGCCAGGACAGGGCCGGGGTGGGGTCCGCACAGCCCCCTGAACTCCCTTCCTGGGCCAGGTACAAGGACAGAAAGGCAGTGTCAGGGCGCCATAGTCCACACGTTCTGGTGCTCAAGGAGGTGACGGAAGCCAGTGCGGGCATCTACACCCTCGCCCTGTGGAACTCCGCGGCCGGCCTGAGGCGCAACATCAGCCTGGAGCTGGTGGTAAATGGTACGTGTGGGCAGGACAGGAGAGGAGATGGTGGACAGGCGGGTGTGGTGGGGGAGGCTGACTGACTGGCTGTCTGCCTGTGTCTCCAGTGCCTCCCCACATCCACGAGAAGGAGGCCTCCTCCCCCAGCATCTACTCCCGCCATAGTCGCCAGGCCCTCACCTGTACGGCCTATGGGGTGCCCCCTCCTCTCAGCATCCAGTGGCACTGGCGGCCGTGGACCCCCTGCAAGACCTTCACCCAGCGCAGCCTGTAAGTGTGGTTCCACCCTGTCTCCCCTTGCTTCCCAGCCCAATCTCCAACCTCAGTCATAACCCCCACTGACTGTCCACAGCCCTCCCCAGACCCCTGCTCTAAACCCAAACCCTATCGCGATTCAGGGATTGTAGCCGATCCCTGACCTCACCTCGCCTGAGCAAGGCTCGCTTATATCAATCAGGCCGGGCTGGACACTGGGGATGGTCCAGCCCACCCACCTCCCTTGAAAGCAAAGCCCCCCAGACACACAACTGCATATCTGGAGAGGACCTCTGGGCACCAGGGAGGACACCCCTCACCAAACAGGCAGATCTAGGCTAGTTTTGTGAGACTTGTACCAAGCCCCAAGGCACACTAAGCATGTCCAATGCTCATCAGCTCGTCTGTGCAGCGCTCACCATGACCCCTTAGAGAGGAGAAAAGTGAGGTCAGAGAAGGGATGTGACTTTCCTAAGGTCACGGCAATAAGCAGCAGATCTTGCCCAACTGCTGGGCCACACTGCCCTACCTGACTGGTCGCCAACAGGACAGACAGTCTGGGAGAACAGAGAAAACTTGGACAAACAAGGGCCCGGAATGGAGGGGCCAAGGTGGTCAGTGGTCTGGAAGGCACTAGAGAACCCGTGAATGGTGTTGAGCAGGGGAGTAACTAGTCACATTTGCCTTTTAGCAAGAGATGCTAATGGGCAGGGTGCAGGGTCACAGGCTGGGGAGAGACAGGAGCTGGGAACCCAAGGGAGACAGGGTGGCTATACCGGCAAAGGGGCTGTGGCCCTGGCATGGTCAGTTAGGAAGGTTCAGTCAGGGTGGCCAGCCCACAACATTCAAGGCTTATAAGAGATTCTTCTAGACCACAAGGCTGCAGGTCACTGGCACCTCCAAATGTGCTTCCCTCTTACGCTCTACCGTTATGCTCTGCATGATTACAGAACCCTGGGGCCAACTCTGCTCCATTAGCGGCAGACAAGAGCCTCCCTTGGGCCACCCCTTCCCCCCAGACCCCCATCCCAGCAGGAGACCAAAGGTGCTGGGATGCACAGCCAGCCCAGGGAGGGGCTGCAGCTCTAGAAGGGGTAGGGAGGGAGAGGGCTTCCTGTAACAGGAGTGGTGACTTTGCTGCCCTAGGAGGTCTGGGTGGACTTTGCAGGAAGGGACACGTGCAGGTAGGAGCAGGAGGCACAACAGACTAGAGGATGACCGCAGAGCCACGGGCCTGTGGTGTTCTGCAGGCGCAGGTCCTGGCTTACTGGGCAAGGCTGTGTCTGGCAGCTCGTGCCGTATGGGTCGCCAGGCCCTGAACAGTGTTCCAGAAACAAAGCCCCCGCCCCCCTCTCTCACTTCAGCCCAAGGGCCAGCCTTACCCACCATGATGTGAGATGAATCTGAGTAGGAGAAAAGCTTGACCCTACCCCCAGTGTGGGCCCTCTCTGCCTGTATCCCTGACCTGCCCTTGCCCCTCCTTGTCTTCAGCAGCCAGCGGCGGCAGCAGCGAGACCAAATGCCACAGTGCCAGGACTGGAGGGAGGTGACCATGCAGGACGCTGTGAACCCCATTGAGAGCCTGGACACCTGGACTGAGTTTGTGGAGGGCAAAAATAAGGTATGGGCCAACCAGGCCACTGAGTGGCTGGGGGAGAAGAAGAAAGGAGGCAGGGTGGGGCCCTCTCCTGGCCTTCTAGGTTTCCACTGGGCTTGCAGAGCTCTTGCGATAGCAGCTGAGAGTCAGTAACCTTTCTGCAGTGTCTCTGGGCATCAGTTTCCCTGCCTGCATGTAGACTGTGGGGGCCAAACCTCCAACTGCTTCCCAGACAGGGAAGCTGAGATTCAAGGCCATGGGCCCAAGCCACCCAGGGCTGGGAGGGTTGGGGCTGGGGGCCGCCTCCATCCTTACCAAAGGCTGCTGAGCTGCTGGCTCAGGCTGGGGGCAATGCCTAGAAGAGGCCAGGCAGGGGAAGGACTGAACAAAGGCACCCACTTCCTACAGTCACTTCCTGTTTTCCTACACACCTCCAGAGCCTCTTCCTGTTCCAGGCTGGCCAGGAAGTGCCCGGCTTGGGGTTGGGGGGTGGGGTCTTTGGATGGTAGGCAGGGCCTATGGCCCTCTCTCCTCCTCTGCTTCCAAGCTTCCTACTCCCCCAGGCCAGAGTCCTTCCGGAGCCCTGGAACCCAGCCCCTCCCCTTGCCACGACCCAGGGCACTTGTGGGCACACCACAAGGATCTCACACAGTGACCAGCTGCTCCCCTTGGACCACAGGCTGACCCTTGATGTGACCAGAGCATGAATCCTAGCTCTGGCTTGGACCATCCCAGTGCTACCAGGCCCCTGTCCCCTCCTCGACATGGCCACAGCCTGAGCCCATCCACAGCCAGAGGTCTCTCTGGTCCTGCCTGATGCTGCCCTCTGACCTCAGCCACAGTTGAAGCCAACTGTCCATAGTTCTGTCCCTTGGGTTTTCTGGGGAGCGACCTCTTGCTGCTGCCCGAGGGCCTCACCACCTTCTCCCTGCCTCGCCATTCCTGGTACTGTCTCTGAGCTTTGGTCATCTCCCGCTCAGAGCCTCAGTTTCCCTCATTACTGTGGTGGGCACAGCAACCTCCGTGCAGAAAAGGAGGTTGGGGTAGGGGAACTCATGCGGGAAATGGATCCTTATGCCTGACACATGTCCTGTCCAGACGGTGAGCAAGCTGGTGATCCAGGACGCCAATGTGTCTGCCATGTACAAGTGCGTGGTCTTCAACAAAGTGGGCCAGGATGAGCGGCTCATCTACTTCTATGTGACCAGTGAGTGACTTGGGCAGGCCTGGATGGAGGTCAGGAACCAGGTGGGCACAGGAGGAGAGCAGGCCTGGGAGAAGATGATATGCCTAGATTGGGGCCCATGGAGTTTCTGGTGACCTTGAGGCACCCAGGAGAGATATCCAGGGTCCACTGGGCCCCTGGGTCTGGGCAGGAGGGATAGATTTGGAGGTCATCGGCATATGGACCGGGGTGGTAATCCACTGGGATGGATTGGCCCCATCTGCCCCCAGACCTGGAGTGCCTCCCCTATGGGTGCCCTCTTGTTCCCCACAGCTCCGCCTAACTCCACTTCCCTCCCACCCCCTTCCTAAGCCCTGGATCCTGCACAGCAGCTGGTTCCTATGTGCGTTTTGCCCTGGGGAGAAGGTCCATAGTTTCCTCAGATTTTCAAACTTGTTAGTGACCTCAGAAAAGCTAAGAAGATCATGGAAGGACAGTCACTGGGCCCAGAGGTGTAGACAAGGGCACGTGGAAGAAAGATGGAGCCAAAGAGAACACTTTGGAGGGGAGAGGAGCCCATAGGAGCTTGACAATGAACGGCCAGAGGGACAAAAGGAAATTGGGAGGCATTGCCACAAGCTAATGAAACCAGATTGTTTCAAGGAGGGGACAGTGGTGGGGAGTGTGGTCAGCAGTGAGGGAGAATGGGGACCCAGGCCCCTGCTGAGCCTGGTAGCAAGGAACTCAGTGATGATCTGGGATCCTGGGAGAGGTAGGAGCAGCAGCCAGTTGGGGCTTGTCTAGGAAAAAGCTAGAGGGAGGCAAGGCCAGAGGAGAGCCTGGTGGAAATGACTTCAGAGAGCTGGTCTCTTGTAAGTGAGAGGGAGAAGGGCTCCAGAGTGGTGTCCCTGCCCCAGATACATGTGATGTACACCCTTAGTTGAGAGCTGAATGAGTCCAAAGGCCAATGAGAAAGGGAGAGAGAGGCCCTGGGCAGGGTGGTAAGTGAGCCAACACTGTGACACAGCTTCATAGTGGTTCCTCCTCCCTCCCCAGCCATCCCCGATGGCTTCAGCATAGAATCGGAGCCATCAGAAGATCCTCTAGAGGGACAGGCCGTGCACCTGAGCTGCCGGGCCGACAACTACACTTATCAGCATTTGCGCTGGTACCGCCTCAACCTGTCCACGTTGCATGACGCTCACGGGAACCCGCTGCTGCTCGACTGCAAGAACGTGCACCTTTTCGCCACGCCGCTGGCCGCCAGCCTGGAGGAGGCAGCGCCCGGGGTGCGCCACGCCACGCTCAGCCTGACCATCCCCAGCGTGGCACCGGAACACGAAGGCGACTACGTGTGCGAGGTGCAGGACCGGCGCAGCCACGACAAGCACTGCCACAAGAAGTACCTGTCAGTGCAGGGTGAGGCAGGCAGGGCCTGAGGGCAGGGCAGGGCGGCGCCTCCCAAGGAGCCTTCACCCCCAGCCCAGCACGCGCCTGGGCGGTCCATTCCCAAGCCCGAGCCTGCAAGAGCGTCACCCTCCCCAGCCCTTCTGTGGAGGTGCGCAGCCCGGCCCACCCCCGAGCTCAAACCCTGACCCTTCAGCTTCGAGAGTTCCCAGCCCTGGAGGGCCCCTGCCTGGAGTGCCCTCCCGCTTTCTGCAGCTCCACTTAGCTCCGTCTCCACCCCACCCCCAGCCCTGGAAGTCCCGCGGCTCACGCAGAACTTGACCGACCTCCTGGTGAATGTGAGCGATTCCTTGGAGATGAGGTGCCCGGTGGCCGGGGCGCACATGCCCAGCATCGTGTGGTACAAAGATGAGAGGCCGCTGGAGGAAGAGTCCGGTAGGGGGATGGACATGGGTAAAGGGCGGGGTCCGGAAGCTGCTGAGGCCAAGGCCCCAGACCTACCTGAACTCGAACCTGCACCCCAACTCGCTGCAGGAATCGACCTGGCGGACTCGAACCAGAGGCTGAGCATCCAGCGCGTACGCGAGGAGGATGCCGGGCGCTATCTGTGCAGTGTGTGCAACGCCAAGGGCTGCGTCAACTCCTCCGCCAGCGTGGCCGTGGAAGGTCCGGCCTCCCCTTCGCGCCCGTCCACCCACCCTCCGCCTGCCCTTGGCGCCGTCTTCTCGTGGCCACCTCACTGCTAGTTGTGCACACCAGAAGGGGCACTTGACTCAGGGTGCACCGTCTCCCCCCTCACAACACGCACACACTAGCCTCTTTCTGCCCACTCAGGCTCCGAGGATAAAGGCAACATGGAGATCGTGATCCTTATTGGCACCGGGGTCATCGCCGTCTTCTTCTGGGTCCTCCTCCTCCTCATCTTCTGTAACATGAGGAGGGTGAGCACTCCTTCCCCAGCTGAGTCTCTCCCCAGCTCCTCACGGGGTCTCTCTCCACCCTGGCTAGCCCTTAAGTTAAGGAATATCGTTCCACTTGGAAGCCTTGTATCCTGGGAGGCCTCCCTGACCCCTCCATGCTGGGCTCTTACAGGACCAGAGGTTGTCTGTCCATCTGTCCCCTCCTATATTGAAAGTCCCTAAGGAGCTCCCATCTGTCCCAGGCAAAATTTTACCCAAGCCAGGGTGGTATGGCCAAGTCAATGAGCTGTCCCCATCCACACCCCCAGCCAACCCATGCAGACATCAAGACCGGCTACTTGTCCATCATCATGGACCCTGGGGAAGTTCCTTTGGAGGAGCAGTGTGAATACCTGTCCTATGATGCCAGTCAGTGGGAGTTCCCCAGGGAACGGCTGCACCTTGGTGAGACCCCGCACCCAGCCTACTTCACCCACCCTGTACTGCTGGGCAGAGACAGCTTCAGCTGCTGTGGGGCTGGGCAAGCTACAGCCTTGAAATCCCTCCATTCTCAGAACTCATGCCAGAAGGTCCCACCTAGCCCCCACCTGGCCCGACCTGTCCATCTAGGCATGCATCCCCAGAACAATGATTGGGGCTCTCAATTCCCAGGCCCCCGAGGTCACTTCCTGCTGCTCTAAGCAGGGTGGGCCCATCACACCTGCTGGGAGAGGATGCAGGCCTTCCTGTCTGCCTCTCCTTTCCCTCTCTTCCCACTCCCACTCCCCATGCACTTCCTGTTTGGCAGAGGGGAGCCCGACTTTCCTCCGCCTCCTGGGCCTTCCTTCCTGGCCCTCCACAGGGGTTGTCCCTTCTGCCCAATCCTCTCCACCCTCACCCCCATACAGCTCACCTGGAACCGGCTCCCTGCCCCTACAGGGAGAGTCCTCGGCCATGGGGCCTTTGGGAAGGTGGTGGAAGCCTCGGCCTTTGGCATCAACAAGGGCAGCAGCTGTGACACTGTGGCCGTGAAAATGCTGAAAGGTGTGGGGTCAGCTGGTAGAAGGGGTGGCTGAGCTGGTGGGGATCAGCAGCCCTGGGTGGGCTGGTGGGTCTGTGGTACAGGAGGGGAAACAGGCTCAGAACAGACTCTTACCCTAGGTTCTACAGGGAGTCCGTGGGAATCAGAGCCGAGCCTGGGGCTCACATCTGAGTAATACTTACCAGTTCCACCTAAACTCTTTGCCTCAGAGAGGCAGGTGGGATGTGCTGCGCCCCCACCAGCAAGAGCACTGGCCATGCCTCAGCTAAGCTAGTGGCGCGGAAAGAGGGTCATGCAAGGGCTGGGTGATGGGCTGGGCACCACGCGAAGCCCCCATGTTCCCTCCAGAGGGCGCCACAGCCAGCGAGCACCGTGCCCTGATGTCAGAGCTCAAAATCCTAATCCACATCGGTAACCACCTCAACGTGGTCAACCTCCTGGGGGCGTGCACCAAGCCCAACGGTAAAGAGCTCAGGTGCCCTGGCGGGAGGGTGAGTCCCCCAGGGTGCTCTGTCTTTGTGGGTGCGAAGGGCCAGCTGGGCTGGGAATGGGCGGGGATGAGGAGGGGCACAGGAGGGCTTTGGGGCAGGGCCGTGGCTGTGGTGCTTGCCCTCCAGCGTGCCCTCAGTCACCAAGATCCTGGCTCCTGCCCTGCCCCAGGCCCCCTCATGGTGATCGTGGAGTTTTGCAAGTACGGCAACCTCTCCAACTTCTTGCGCACCAAGCGGGAGACCTTCAACCCCTACGCGGTAGGTAGGCGCCCCACCAGGGGCCAGAGCTCTGCTGGTGAGCAGGCAAGGTGCTTAGATGGGCTGGGGAGAAGGCGCGGGGAGTGCTTTTGCAGTAGATGGCCAGCCTCCTCCCCCTCGGACCTGCTTTGTGCATCGCAGGAGAAGTCCCCCGAGCAGCGAAGGCGCTTCTGCTCCATGGTAGAGGGTGCCAAGGCTGACCGGAGGAGGCCAGGGAGCAGCGACAGGGCCCTCCTCACAAGGCTCCTGATGGGCAAGGGCGGGGCAGGACGAGCCCCTCCGGTCCAAGAAGGTAAGAGTCTGGCTTCCCCTTGCCTGAGTTCGCTGGCACACTCATACCTCATGATCAGGGACCCTGGGATAAGCCAGCCTGGGACCCTCCTGGAGAGACTTATGTGGGAGAGCATGTAATGCACTCTGCCTTAGGAAGGGAGGACACCTCAGGAACAGTTTTCACAGAGACTTTTGATGTTTGATTTGGACATCTAGAGGTGAACAGGAGTTTGCCCTGCAGACATGGTGGGGAACAGTCCAGGCAGAAGTAGCAGGGGCAGAGGTCTAGTGTGGCAACAGTAGTCACCGCTCTGGAAGTGGTTAGTGGGTGTCACGGAGAGAATGGAAGCTGAGGGGCAGGAGAGGGGGCCAACATGCTCGTTAAGCCTGGCCAGGAGGGATGCAGCCAGGTTCAGTGAACAAATGCTCCCTTTGGGGCTGGGTGGAAGATGGGAGTCACGGACGAGGACCCTCCTGAGCCAGCCTTGCTTCTTTGTGCAGCTGAGGACCTGTGGCTGAGCCCACTGACCATGGAAGACCTTGTCTGCTACAGCTTCCAGGTGGCCCGAGGGATGGAGTTCCTGGCCTCTCGCAAGGTGACTGCCCCGGCAGGCTCTTCAGAGGGGAGAAAGGCCAAAACTCACCAGCATGCCAGGCTTGGTCCTAGCTCACCCCACAGCACAGCTATGATCAAGGCGCATCTCTCCCACTTCGCAGAGTTATAAACTGAGCCCAAAGGGTGGAATTGACTTCCCAAGATCTCCAGCTAGTCAGAGGCAGGGCTAGATATAGAATCAGTCTGTCCCACTGCATAGCCTCTTCTGCTGTCCGCACGGTTCCACAAGCTCTCTCCATGGCAAGTCCTGGGGGCACACAGAAATCTGTTGTCAAAAGAGCAGGGCTCAGGTGGGGCACCCTGGAGCTCTAGGTATGGGTGTGGCCCCAGGGGCCTGCACTGATCACTGCATTGCACCTCATTGCACCCCTAGTGCATCCACAGAGACCTGGCTGCTCGGAACATCTTGCTGTCAGAAAGTGATGTGGTGAAGATCTGTGACTTCGGCCTGGCCCGGGACATCTACAAAGACCCTGACTACGTGCGCAAGGGCAGCGTGAGTGCAGACCACAGAGGGAGGATGGGGGTTGGGGGCCATGGAGCAGGGTGGTGGACTCACTGCCATCCACATGGAAGGTCTGAGGGCCTGCGCCTACGGGAATGCTGGTGACCTTGCTGAGGCACCTGGAGCAGGTGAGTGGAAATAGGAGCTGACAAACAGGGACCACAGCGCTCCAACTGGAGCTTGTGTTTGGCCCCGTACCTTGGTCCATTAGGTGGGCACTGACTCCCCATGCCTGCCCACGAGGGGCTGGGCATGCAGAGGTGGACCCTACGTGGTGTCTGTCCTGGAGGTGGACAGACCTGGTGTAGCAGGGTCACAGCAAAGTACATGGGTGCTAGGTGCAACTTGTGTCTCGTTGGTGGTGCTCAGAGGCAGGCATCTGAGCATCCATAGCTGATTAGGGTTTTGCCCCAGGGGAGGAAGGAAGAGGCTTAGAGGGAGGTCAACAGGCAAAATGGGTCCAGGCTATGAGAGGCCCACCGTGAAGGCTTTTGTACTTCATTCTAACTGGCAGGTGTGTGGGGGCTGTGGAGGTAAGAGTCGGGTGTGCGGTCTAGAAGCCCCCCCTCTGCAGGCTGTGAGGAGAGGGGAGTGGGGGTGCTGGGGTGGAGGCAGAGGCAATTCTGGAAGGGCCGTGGCCCTCAGGGCTCCCAGGTAGAAGCCATAGGAGGAGAAGCACATCAGAAGCCACAGGAGGAGGGGTCAGGAATGATGCCATGCTTCCAGTTTGGGGACCAAGTGAGTGGAGAAAGGTGGAGCTGGTGAGGTTGTGCAGGGATACAGGTGTTCCTCAGGATGCTGGGCTGAGGGGTCTGGAGCTGGAGGAGGGCTGCAAGTTTTCCTTGGGAGAGCACAGAGGAAGAGAGGGACCCAGATGGACCCAGGAGAACAGTAGCAGGGCAGAAGCCTTCAAGGGAGGAACGAAGGCTTCTGCATCCTACCTGCAGGATGTGGGAGTGGGAACAGGGCAAATTGCAAGAGCCCTCCGAATACACACAGGGTGGATGTGATCAAAAAGCCTTTCTTGGGATGTGACTCCGCAGAGTCCTGGGGAGCCCGGGGGCAGGAGGAGGGCTGCCCAAGGGTTTGGCCTCTTCCCTCTCTTCGCTCCCCCACTGGGGACACATGTTCCTCCCACAGGCCCGACTGCCTCTGAAGTGGATGGCCCCCGAGAGCATCTTCGACAAGGTGTACACCACACAGAGCGATGTGTGGTCCTTTGGGGTACTGCTCTGGGAGATCTTCTCCCTGGGTGAGTGCAGGGCAGGGTGCAGGGGAGGGGGCAGGCAAGATCACAGGTTCCAGGTCGCTCCACCAGCCCCTCTGCACAAGGAGCTGAGCAGCCCAGGTCATTCTGAGGCAGGTGGTTGGAGAGCGCCCTACCTCTCCCCTTCACCTCCAGCCTGTGCCAGGGCAGAACCCTGTGTCCACTCAGCAGCTCCTGGGGTCAACACAGGTCACAGAGGGTAACACCATACGAGTTCCCCCGGATCTCTCCCTCCCTGGCTGAGCCCCTTCCTCACCTGCCACTGGGGGTGCTGCTCCTGCTTTTGCAGGGCTGGGAGCGGCTGGGAGGAGACTGGGTGCTCACTCAGTGACCACACCTGCGAGAACCTCACATGGGAACCTGGGCCCTGCTGGGACCAAGGTGAAGCCCCCCCCCCCACCAGGGTAGGGGTGAGGCAGTAAACAAGTGGGAAAGTGAAAACACTGAATGGCAGCCATGACCGATGCTGTTACTAAAAATAAAAGAACATGGAAGAGCGCAGGAAGGACAGCACTGTGTGTGAGCCAGCGGGGCCAGGAGGGCCCAGGCTGATGAAGGTGGGTGGAGTAGAGGCAGGTGGGCCTGGGAAGACAGCAGTCCAGGATGAGGGGTTAGCCACGGCCATGGTCCCCGCCTGTTGGAGGTGGGCAGCGTGTAAGCAGGTGGCATTGGGAGATGCAGTGAGAGCTAGGAGAGGTGGCTCGTGCAGCCTCTGCAGGCCCACTGGGATGAGAACCTGGAATTTAAGTCTACTGGGAGCCATGCAGGGTTTTGAGGGAAGGATAGAGCAGTCTGACTCTTGTCTTAAAAGGGTCGTTCCACTGCTGTATGGCTTGCAGGAGCTGTTTTTCCCCTGGTCAGGAGAGGCAAGGAGGGAGCTAGGAGGGGTTAGGTCCTGTTTGCTGGTACAGCCACAGGACTTAAAGAAGAATTAGAGGAAGCTTCTCCTAAGAGAGGTCATTGTGACAGGGCAGCTCAAATGGCTCATCGAAGCTCTACTGACCCTGATGATCCCAGGATGGGACATGTTTTCGCTAATGTGCCTGTGATAAGCGCTGATGCTCATGGCAGCTCTAGCAAGCGCGTGCCACCGTCCTCTTAACCCGATGAAGAACTAGCAGTTGGGGAGGGGAGCAGCAGGCCGAGCGGTCTGCCATGGAGGGCCAGGACAGAGGCGATTCGGGGTCTGGGCTGAACAGTAGTAGCCTGCTCCCCACCCACCCACCCACCCATCCTGTTCCTGCCCTCAGGGGCCTCCCCATACCCTGGGGTGCAGATCAATGAGGAGTTCTGCCAACGGCTGAAAGAAGGCACCCGGATGAGGGCCCCAGAGCTGGCCACTCCTGCCATGTGAGTCTCTTGGGAAGCTGTGAGGCACTGGGGGGCCAGAGGGGTGGGTGGGCATTGGGAAAGGGGAAGAGGGGTTGTGTACGGGCATGGGAAGGGCGGCATGCAGGCAAGGGTGGGAGGTGGGAGGTTGTTCAGTCACAGGGGTGGGCGTGGAGGCCTGCAGACACAGTCTCTCACTCCACCACTGGTCCATTGACAACTCTCCTCCCTGCAGGCAGGAGGGACAGCCCTACCTAAGCCCTGGGGAGGGAGGGAGGCAGAGCAGGCGTGAGGGGTCGTTAGGCAGGGGGCTTAGGGTCTGCTGGGGTAGGGTGAGGGGTGCACTCAGAACACAGTCCAGCATCTGGCTGTACCCGCAGACGCCGCATCATGCTGAGCTGCTGGGCCGGAGACCCCAAAGAGAGGCCTGCGTTCTCAGATCTGGTGGAGATCCTGGGGGACCTGCTTCAGGGCAGGGGCCATCAGGTGAGCCCCCACTCTCCCTGTCGGGCTACAGCAACCTCTGGCCCCAACCCGGGGACCATCACGTGGATGGTCAGAGCCCAACTTTGCCCATGAAGAGCCCCAGGCTGGTCCTCAGGGAGCCTACAAGGAGCCCTGTCTCCCAGCAGAATAGTGGTGTGTTCCTCTACCTCCCTCTCTGTCCCTCTGCCCCCTTCACCTGCCTTTGACTTGTATCTCCCCCCACAGGGGTGGGGAACAAAGGCAGCTCAGGGCCTCAGCAAGTGCCCTGGGACCTGGAGGAGGGAACAGGGAGCTGCCTGCTGCCCCAGCCTCAGGGGCTGGAGACAGGCACTTGGGGTCCACTTCTGCCCAAGAAGAGGGTGGGAAGCACTAGTGCTGGTTCTTGAGGCTGCGGGGCAGCCGGGGCTCTGGAGTGAGGATGGTCCTGTTGTGCCGACCTCCTCCTCAGATGGGGCGCCTGGGAGGGCTGTGGAGAGAACTTGCCTGCTCCTTTAGTCCTTGGAGCCCTTGAGCACGGCACTTGAAGGGTCAGGAACTCCAGCAGTCCTGAGGGCAGGGACGGGCCTAAGGGGGCACAGAGGCCTCTGACCCTGGCCATTCGTGCCATTCCTGCCAGGAAGAGGAGGACTGCGTGGTTTCCTGTGGCTCTCAGAGCTCAGAGGAGGGCAGCTTCTTACAGACGTCCACCACGGCCCTGCATGTCATGGAGACCGACGCTGACATGGAGGACAGCCCACCGAGCCTGCACCGGCACAGCCTGGCTGCCAGGTCAGCCGCCCTCTCCAGGTCCAGGGGTCCCCCAGGCAAGGGGGACATAGTTTGTTTTATCCTCATCAGTCATCAAGGAAAAGTGAACTACAAGGGCTTGAGAGGCCATTGTATGCCAACTCAACAAAGTGACATTCAATGACAGTGCCGGTTTCGGTGACACCCTGGTGGTCCTGGTCAGTCTCGGGGCCCCTCCAAGGCCATGTAGCCTTGCGACTTTGCTTTTCTCCACACCTCCTCAGTTCTTCCCTCTGGCATCCTCTGCTTGCCCGCACTCCTAGCCCCTGAGAGGCCCTCCCCCTGCCAATTTCAAGGAAGTGCCCATCTCAGGCACAATGCCCTGGCCAGCTCCACACTGCAGGGAAAGAAAGCGGAGCGGGTGGGGAGAGGGGCGAGTCCCAAGGGCCACTGGTAGGGACCCTGGGAGCAGGGCAGGTCACTCACTAACCTGTATTTAGGATTTAGAATGCAGCCTAAGTTCCCAGAGTTCGGAGTCAGAGGTCTCTTGCCAGTGTATTTCTATAGTCCAAGAAAGTCCATCCACATTCCCATTGACGTTGCTGAGAGAAGGGCTCTGAGACTCCCCACCCCATCTTCCCCAGCATAGAGCAAAGCCAGGCCTGGGGGACAGGAACACCCAGCTGGTTCTTGCCAGGCTCCTTCCACCAGCCCCCGAACAGGCACTCGAATGTGCACACACATACACGCACGTGCAGGTCAGGCAGTAGCTTGCAGCACCGGGACTGCCTGCATTGTACAGGGTGGCCCATCCTGGGGCGAAGTCCCCCCCCAGTCTCTCTCCAGTTCCATGTCACACATAAGCTGGGTGCCCTCCACTCACCTTCCACACCCTCCCCAGTGGAGAAGGGTGCAGAATGAGAGGTGGAAAGAGCTTTCAGGAAGGGTGCTGGAGTGCGTTTCTCAGCACTTTACGTTTTCTCCCCACAGATATTATAATTGTGTGTCCTTTCCGGGATGCCTTGCCAGGGGGACTCAGACCCAGGGTCCCTTCAGGATGAAAACGTTCGAAGAATTTCCCATGACCCTGACAACCTACAAGGCCTCAGTGGTAAGTGGGGTGGGTGCACCTGTGCGCCCCAGGTCAGGGCCACTGGGCTCTTTCCACAGGGAGTCAGATATCAGGAAGTCCTGAGGCCAGCAGCAGAAACCAGCTTGAAAATGTCAAGTCCAGGTTGTGCCACCGTGTCTCTGCTGCTTTCACCTGTGCCCTCCTCACTGACAGAGGGGCTCCCCTCTCTAGCACCCCAGCCTTTCTCTCCCAGCAAGGTAGAAACTCCCGTAGGAACCCAGCAGAAAGATGACTCCTTCTAGATGGTTCTCCTGGGATCAGCCTGAGTCAGGACCCCCCCTTTGGTGGCCATCAAGCCACATGGCCAGAGAGGAGGAGATGGTGTCACTAGAGGAGGAGGCTGGGGTAAGGGGCACGGAAAACCACCTGTGTTCTCAGATGCAGTCAAGCAGAGTAGACCTCTTACAGCTCCGTGAGGCTGAAGGCACAGACAGCCTCCCAGCCTCCCTCCAGATGGGGTTGGTGAGTGAGCGCAGGTCCAGGGGAGGCTGGGTGCAGAGGCGGCAGTGGGTGCCCTGGACCAGAGCCATGCAGACCCGGGCTCCCATTCCCAGGGCCAGATGAAAATGCTGGGGGGCCCCCATCTTTGACAAGAGTGCACTTCCTCTCCACGGAAATCAAAATGAAAACCATGCCAAGTCGTGCTAAAGGTGACCTAGCCCCCCTAAACCTGGGATGCGTCTAAGGATCATTTTTCTATACTATGAGCTGCCAGATCCTTTCGATACTTTCCCTGTTTCTCCTGGTGCTCCTGCTCTGCCTGTGCCTTGAGCATGTGTATAGCCACCTTTTATGTCTCCCAGTGGGGTGTTCCAGTTTTGCCACCCTCCTGAGTAGTGAGGCATGGTCCTGTCAGGCCTCAGTTTCTCCCTCTGTGGTGGGGGCATGTGACCCTAACCTACAGGCTCTGGTGATGGAACGGATGCCTGTTTCCCGCACACTTCCCGTAGGATGAGTGTCAGGTTGGCAGCGGGGCAGGTCCTTGGGGCCCACAGCCTTGGCTTGTTTTCTCTGCACAGGATAGCCAGACGGACAGTGGGATGGTGCTGGCCTCCGAGGAATTTGAGCGGCTGGAGAGCAGGCACAGACAAGAAAGTGGGCTCAGGTAGGGCTTCTGGAGCCTCCTCCCCTGGAAGGGGCCAGGGAAGGGAGGCCAGGCCGGCATGTGCCTGTCACTCTCTTACCTGAAACCTTTCATGGCTCCATAGTGCCTTTCTGTGTGTTCAAGGCAGGCCACTCTGGGACTTGAGGCCTTTGTCCACCAGCCTTACCAAAGGCCCCCTCTCCCCCATCACTGTCCTGACCCAGTACACCTGGTGCTGGTCCCCAAACCTCCCTGCCATTCGACAGATACTCAGACAATATTCTTTGTGAAACCAGGAAAGATCCACCATGCCCAATGCGTGTAACACCCTTCCCCCAGCCAGGGGAGGCCACAGATCATGTGACCTAGAGATGGCTGGTGTCCTACTTTGATAAGAATATGGTTACAGAGAAATCCTCCTGTGTGCTTGCATAGGGGGGTGACCTGCATAAACAGTGACCTCCATTTGCCCAAGAAGATAGCCCCCGTCTCTAAAAAGAAAACCTGAATATTTAAACTTTTAAGGGTATATATAAAGTAGTTAAATGTCTACTTATCCACTTTACTGGTTGACTTGCTCATAGCTGTTTAAATGACAGGACTTACAATATTATATAAAACAGTGCTCTTTTCTGCTTTCTTCAGATCCTTGTGTTCAGACCGTTCACTTCTACCTTTGACACCTGTGTCTGTCAGGGTCCCCTTTTTGGGTCATCTGACACAGTTTTTCAGAGCAAATCTTGGCTTCTGCCTAGGCTGTTTTTGAATCAATAGATGTTGTCTCTGAATATTTTACCCTAGACCACAGGTGTTAATTTTTATCACATTAGGATAGTTGATGCCATTTTTCGCCTTTCTGATAGGTATAGTTAAGATCTCTACAACTTAGCCAAATATCTGTTATTTTCCCAGAAGCTTACAAAGGGCATGTTTGCAACACTGTGGACACTGGTGGTTGTGGGGTCGTATGCCTAGGGATAATTACTGCATCTGTATCATACATCTTGGCCTTTTTTGTTTTTATTGATTCTGTCGGGTGATCTCTATTAGTAACCTAGGTTTGGAAAATTAATGCTAATTTATTTGACAGAAATAGTTTCTGGCTGTTTCTTTACAGAACAGTTTTTTTATCTCCCCAAAAAGTAATTCAGTAAGAGGGTGAGCCAGAGGATGGTAGCTAGTTAAATTCAAATCTCCACAGATCTTCCTAAAAACAACACATGGAACAAGGCCTGTCAGAGCCCATGCCTATGATATAACCAGGGGAGAGACTTCAGCTATGTGTGGGTATAGAACTCAGCAGCAGAACCAGCAGAGCCATGCCCAAGCCCTAGCAGAAGGAGGGCAGGATGGGGACTGCCCCGTGAGAAGGGAATGTAAAGGTCCTTGGGACGGTGGCCACAGAGACTGGGGAGACAACAGAGTATGAGCACTAGAACAACTGCTTGGGAAGGCACTGCTTCTGAAAGGGCAGTGAGCAGGAAGTGAGTGTACACCTCAGGTGCCTGGTGGTGAAGGAAAAAGAAAGTTGCAGAAGATTCTTATGGAAGCAAGATTGTATTAAGAATCCAGAAGACAGATACCCAAGGATCTGTTCATTACAGAAACTGCACCTCATGATAGGGGCAACAAAGTGCACTATTCTCTTCCCAGGTCCCCTTAGAAACACGTTGTGATGAGCCACAAAGAGGTGTAGCAGGTGACTTGGCAGGTGCATTCACTTGGCATATGGAACATTCTCCAAACAGGTGCAAGGATGGAATGTGCCTTGGAGGCATCTGTCAGGGAGAAGGAGGGAGTTTATCTGCCCAGTTCTTTCCTATCTCCTCTTAACCACTGGTTAGTACTCACCCTATGGGAAGTTAACTCACCCTCACTTCCAGGTGGTTCACCCAGCCCTTTCAATGGCCGCTCAGGATGCCAGATCTCATTCCCTGTGGTGTGGCATTTCATCCAAGTCTGTAGGTGAAAGGAAGATCTGGAAACCCTGGGCTTGTGGTTGGTCAGTATGGATGAATGGCAGCAGCCAAGAGGGGGTCCAGCACTCCCTGCTAAGTGACTGGCTGGTCCCCAGTGGTGATAGAGCATAGGACACAAACAGAGCCTTTGGAAAGAGGGATGCAGTTGAAGGAATTCAAGGTGATATGGATCTGATACAGCACTCCTGAATGAAGAAAACTAGGGAGACACCCACATCCCTGGCCCCCCTTCCATAGGGTAATCTCAGCGTGAATAATCATGAACAGAAAAAATAAGCACTATCCATATAAGAATAAAAAAGAAAATTAGAATTAAAAGGTTTCAATAGCTGTAAACACTCCAAAAAAAAAAAGCATGGAAAAACTGTGATACAACACATCAACATGAATTAAATTTATAATTAAATAAGCAGCTGCACAATGAATCATAAATTCAAAAATTCAGAATAGAAATGGATGAACAGTGTGAAGATATCAAATGGGAGCTGACTAAATTCATGGAAGAAATTGAAATAAAAGACAAATCCTCTCAAAAATGGAAAGCAGAGTGCCCAAGGGACAATTAGATATGATCAGACTTACAGTGGAGGGCACATTTGATAGACATGAAAAGAAGTCAAGAATTTAAAACTGAAATAAGTAAAGAGGTAAAGAAGCGTCAGAAAGAACGTGAAAAATTTAGAAGTTGAGTAGAAAAGATCCAACATGTGTACAATTGGTGTCTCTGAGGAAGAAGAATGCCAACAGTGAAATAGAACTAATATTTTAAATATGTAATTCAAGATAACTCTTAAATAAAAGGAGACCTGAATCTACATATTGGAAGGGTACCTGGGAAAACTGGCCCAAGAAGAGTAAACTCTGAGGCATATCCTAGTTGACTTTAGACTTTAGAGATAAACGTTCTGGAAATCCAGGCAAAAAGACCAAGTCACTTAAAAAAAAAGAGAGAGAGAGAGAGAGATTGGCATCAGGTTTTTCAATAGCACCAAGCAAAGCAAAAACAGAAGCAAAAGCAAAGAAACAAATTTAAAAAAAAAAAATGAGTGCTAAGGAGGCAGAATCATAGGGCCATCAGTGAGGCAGGTGGGGACTGGAAGCAGCAAGGCCTCCTGGGCCAGGGGGAGAAGCTTGGATTTTATTCTGAGGGTGATGGGAAGCCACTGAAGGGTGTATCAAGAGGAGAAGGACACCATCTAATTTGAAGGATCTCTGAAGACTGGCCTATAGGGAGGCATGAGTGGGAGAAGAAAGATGTGCTAGGGCAGCCCAGAGCATGCAGTTATGGAAGCTCAACTCTAAAGTAGGGGCAGAGCATGGATTGAGGGGCATGGATGCATTTTGGAATAGACAGGACAGGACTTCTGGGTGGGCTGGATATAAGGGATGAGGGAAAGGGAGGAAGAAAGGATGACACCCAGGTGCTTGAGTCATTGAATCAGCGTTGGTGTCATTTACAGAGACACAGGGGAGAGAAGCAGGTTTGGGGGAATGAAGTTGGGCTTTCTCCATTGTCCCACACCCAGGCTTGGGACAGAGAAAGCTCTGGTGTTTTTGCCAACAGTCACATCGGTTCGTTTTTGTATTTAAGTCAAGTCTGCGTGTGCTTCCATTGGCTTTTCTTATTGCTCCGGTTGTGTCTGGTGATTCCTATCAGACCCAACATGGTTTCAATCACTCTTCTCTTCTTTTCTGACTGACGTCACCTTCCCTGTCTCAGCAGCTGTAAAGGACCAGGCAGGAATATGGACGTGACCATGGCGCACCCTGACCCCCCAGGGAGGCGGCAGAGGCCAGACCCAGGGGCCCAGGGCCAGGTGTTCTACAACAGCGAGTATGGGGAGCTGGCAGGGCGACCAGAGGAGAGTGATGGCATCCCATCTGCCCAAGTGCCCTTCTTCACAGACAGCAGCTACTAAGGCAGCTTCGGGCAAGGCCCACTGGACCCTGGGCTCCAACAGTTGGTGGGGACCGTGCCTGGCCAGCGAGCAGAGGGCTGGAGGCCCAGGCTGGGAACTCATCTCATTCGGTCTGGGGAAGAGCAAAACCCAGGCTCCAGGGCTCTCTTGAACTCCATCACCATGCCTGCCCAGGACCACCCTGCCGATCCCTGGGGCCCTTCTCCCCTTCAGATTCAGATTCCGCTTAGCTCAACATCCACAGGGGCCAGCCCTGGGTCGGGCACTCTCATGGGAAATATCTCTTTGGGTGCCTCCTCTCATCATGGTGGGTGGTGTGATCCCTGATTTCTGATGAGGAATATGAGGGTCTGAGAATCACATAGTAATCAAGGTTCAGCTGTGGTCTCCCAGCATCCACCCAAAATGCTGCCCCCTCCATGCAGCCTCTCTTCCCGTGGGAATGGTTTTCCTCACTTGCCACTCCAAGGCTCAAGAGAAGATGCATATGGCTCAAAGATGCATTCCAGCTCTAAGCAACAAATGAGAAATTTGTGGGGGGAATGGGGGTGTCCTCTCCTGAGCCTGGCCAAACAGCTCAAAGTAGCCATCTCCGCAGTGCCGAGCCAGTTACAGCAAGCCTTCTTCTCCTGCGTGTTGAGAAGTACTATTCAACATTGTTTTTTTCCTTAGAACTTCAGAGACTATTTGAGCTGCTGTGAAGAATTTACTTTTTAAAACTTCCGTCTGAGGGGAGCCCAGGGAAGGTTTTTCTGAATCTGGACGATCCTTGCCTCTGACACCCAGTTAAGTGCTGTCACAACAGACCCCACTCTGGCCACCTCTTTCTGGAGAAAGTCCCCAGCCTCACCTGCCTAGCCCAGAACTGGAAGAGTCACCCGATGGTCTAGAGCTGCCCCATTTGAGAATCACCTGGTTCTTCCCTCTGGGACCTAGATCTGCCACCCAAGGCACCATCCAAGCTGTGAACAACCTTATGAGAGGCAAGCACTGTGGGTTCCACCGAGGAAGGCTTTGGGGTTGGCCCAGAGGACCCACCAGCATAGCTCTGTACCAGGAGGCAATCAGTGGATGTCCCTGTGGCCCCAGGGAGGCCCTGTCTTCTGCCCCCTGATCTGTACCTGACATCAGTGCCCTGGCAGGTCAAGCCTCTCTCACAGAACAGCAGAGGACCATCTGGAGGCAGGAGCCATTCTGCCCAGGGCCCCCGCCTCCCCAGCCCAGTTCACACTCCCTAGCTACCCACACCCCTAGCAGGAGAAAGACCCTCATCCCAGTTAGCACCACAATGTTTGACACCCCACCCCCACCCCATGAGACGCTTGCAGGACAGGCGGCCGTGCAGCGAGCAGGGGCTTGCCCGGCAGGAACCCCCCCACATTGTGTATTGTTCCTTTAAGATATGGTGAATGCAGGTATGACTGTCCCCAGTGGACCTCCTCCTCTGATGTCACCTGCCTGTGAGACTTGGGTCTCAGGTTTACCTGGTGGAAGTCCAGAGGCTGTTTTCAATCAGAGGAGCAACTCATGATTTGCGTGCAGGGGCCCAGGCCTGAGACCCCTTCCCACATGTGTACCACCTGTTTGTGTTTGTGTCACTTATTCTCCTGTCACATAACTGCACACACAAAAATGTACTGGGAAGAAAATCTACCCCCACCCCCCCTTGTAGAACATATGCTCCGAAAATATAAAATATTTAACAAAAGATAATAATAAATTTGATGCCAGTCCTGAGTTACAGTGAATGGGTTCTCAGCTAAATCCCAGGTCTCTGTGATCAGCCTTCCTCCTGCTGATCATCAGCCCCACAAGGTCACAGGACTGGCCACGCAAAGGAAAGGGCAGCAGAGGCAGCTCAGCCCCCCTTCTCTGCCCAGTAGGCTGTGGAGTCTCCCAAAGCCACCAGCAGAGGGTGCTGGAAGCACCAGGACGCAGGGTTCCACTCTGAGCTGGGAAGCGACCAGCTTGGCTCCTGAGAGAGCTAGGAACACACTCCCCTAATGTTTACTTTATGAATAAAGTGACAGTGCTTTGTCCCCACCTACCAGAACCAAATGCTGCCTCAGGCCCTAAGCACCGGTGGCCCATGGGCCTGAGAGCACAGCCCAGGCTGGGTCCCTGCCATCAGCTCCCCAAGTCTCACCCCCCACCCCAGAAAGAGCCTATGACCACCTCCATCACAGACCACAGACGGGGACAGGACAAGAGGGGTTCAGCGCGCACCCAGGGTCACCTCCATGACTGAGTGGACTCCTGGACTCCAAGATCAGGGGGTTCTGAGCTAGGACCCTTACTTCAATCCCTACCCAGAGAGATGAGCTCCACCCAGGAGAGTGTGGCAGGGCCCTGCCCTGGGATGTTTGTATGCCTTCCCTTCACAAGTGAGTGGCTGGCATAGAGGTGGCTTTCGATTGAGGTGTGACACTGGCCCTCTGGGCACGACCTCAGCAGGCTTCCCAGGAGGGCCTAGCCCAGGAGCAGTCCCAGGGACTCAGGAAGGAAATCAGGCCATGTCACGTGGACCCAGCTGTCAGCACAGCACAGTGGGCACCTCACCCAAGGGAGCAGACAGAAGCCCAGCAAAGGTCAGGAGCCAGAGGCCACTTTGTGGCCAGGCCCTGCGCCTACCTGTTCAGGCCTCTCTCACTCCTCGGGCACCTGCTGTGTTGCCTATACCCCGCGGCTGCAATGCCCACTGTCCCGGCCTCGTTTTCACTTTCATGGGCAGAGTCCCTCCTGACAAAGGCAGCTTTTGGTGGTAGTGGGTTTGCTGTTATTTTTACCTCTATAATAATTCTAAATGTGAATACGGAAAAGACCCCCGCTGAGTTTGGACATTTTAACTTTACAATATCACTGGTTGAATTTAACCACTTTCCGTTGGCGAATGTCTCAACCCAGGTGTCAGCCATCTGGATGCCTGCCTGTTCACCCAGCCCAAAGTGCACCCACATGTTGTGGGAACCAGTGCCCCCACTGTGCCCAGTTCCAAGAGGTGCTGCCCTTCTGGGCTACTCTGGTCCTGCCTGGGATGGGTGCACAGGGCTGCACTGAATGTCCCCACCTGCCCTCACTCCCCAGAGCACCAGAGACTCCAGGTGTGAATAGGAACTCGGCCAGCGAGGGTACCATCCAGGAGCATCTTAACAGGCAACAGTGTATTCCCACCTCGGGGTCCCTCAGCCCCTCCCACGTCCCAGGAACCTTCTCTTCTCTCCTCCTCTCAGGCCCCAGCCCTTCACAGGGTGCCCACCCACCCCCTTGTCCCACCTCCCCTCCTCCCCAGTCTCACACTCCTATTCATTTCTACCAGAGAGCCATGAGTCGCCTCCTTTAGAAGGAATCAGGCCACGGGAACACTTGAGTGTCCCTTGATTCTGTCCTAATGTCACCACTGCCCCTTGGCATCGGGCCCTGCTCTGAGCCACACATTGTCCTAGGCCCTGGGACACGGCAGAGTCCCTGTCCCCACAGTTCCCATTGTAAGGAGTGACATGTGGGTGGAGCTCTGTACAGGAGGAAGATTGGTGTGGAAGGCCTTGGGTCAGAAGGAAGGAGGGACCTGGTTGGGGGGGGTGGGTGGAGGTAAAGAGGAGAGGCTGACAAGAGTCCTGGGAGCAAATTAGGAGTTGGTTTCTTGTTTTAAGGTGAAGCTTAGAGAAAGTGGTGATGAGCTCTGACTTACATTTATGCTCTGAGAAACACACCTCTTGAAGGAGCAGAACAGGACCTCCTGGGAGCCGGGTGAGGCCTGGGTGGGGAGAGTCTGGGCTGCACCAGGGTGGGCTGTGAGTCCCTGACCTTGATGTTCACTGTCAGTAGGGGGAACAGCTTCCAGCACAGACACTGGCCTCCCCCACCCCCATGGTGGATCCTCCAGGCCACTTGTCCCTAGGAGGCCTGGGCCAACTCTTGAGGCCGGGCACCTCAGCCCAGATAATCAGCTACAGAGAGTGTCCGAGGTGCTGGCCAGTGCCCATGTCATGGGGTCCACCCCACCAGATGTCCACATGCAAGTTCAAGTTCAGAGAGGGAACGGCAGCATCACCAAGAAGGAGGCCTGCCCTGTGGACCGCTGAGCGAGGCCTGGGTGCCATGAGCCACCAGGAAGAGAGCCTGGGCCAGGCTGTGCTCTGAGGGCTGTTCGCAGCTGAGAGTGGAGAACGTGGCACCCTGAGGCTGGGTGTGCTGGGCCAGGCACTGCCCCTTAGGGCCTTAGTTTCTCATTTGTGACTTGCCACCTTGCCACCTTGATTATGAGATAACAATTGAAATGCACCTAGGAGTGACCACACTAAGGAGGAAGCCCTGCCCTCACCAAGTCATGTCCTTCAAAAGCAACATTAAAAGTCAACTGGGAAAGACACTGTCTGCAGTGGTATCCAACCCCAACACCTCCCCTCCATGGACTCACCCACCTACCCATCCCCCAGATACCCACTGCTCCATCCACCCACACATCCATCCACCGACCTGTCCATCCATCCACCCACCCATGCATGCATCCATCTATCCATCTATCCATCCATACATCCATCCATTTCCCCACCCATCCATTCATCTGTGGCTGAATAAACGGGAACTCAACCCACCCACAAATGCCCCTTTCAGGAATCCCAGAGACCTTTTGGGGCTTCAGCCAGGGAGGATGGAGACAGAGTTATTCTCAGCTAATCGGTGAGGGCTTCAGTGAGGAGAACAGACAGGGGATTTGCAAAGCCTGGTTTTTTTTGTGTGTTTTTTTTGTTTTTTTTTTAATTTTATTTATTTTTTATATTTTTATTTTTGGCTGTGTTGGGTCTTCGTTTCTGTGCGAGGGCTTTCTCTAGTTGTGGCAAGCGGGGTCCACTCTTCATTGCGGTGCGTGGGCCTCTTCACTATCGCGGCCTCTCTTGTTGCGTAGCACAGGCTCCAGACGCGCAGGCTCAGTAGTTGTGACTCACGGGCCTAGTTGCTCCGCGGCATGTGGGATCTTCCCAGACCAGGGCTCGAACCCGTGTCCCCTGCATTAGCAGGCAGATTCTCAACCACTGCGCCACCAGGGAAGCCCGGAAAGCCTGTTTTTAGAAGGATTAGGGTCAACCTGATGTTGAAAGAAGAAAACGTATCCCTTGTATGAGACCAAACTGGGGAGTTCTAGAAGTCAATGAGCAGCCTCTGAAGATCTGCTGGAGCAACTGGCTGCAGGCACCACTGCAGGGCAAGTGAGTCATTCCTGTTCTGGACCGCAGTGGAGTGGGTGCACCTCTGTCTCTTCAGAGCCAGATGGAAACCTCTTTACTTCCCAGCTGGAGCCATAGGTGGCAAAGTTTGTCATAGGCCAAATGTGGGAGGCAGGAGGGATAATGAAGGGGCTGAGGGAGGAACTCAGAGAGGTTGGGGACAGAGAATCGAGGGCTTTGGAAGGTGGTGGGGCAGCATCTTTGAAGGTCTTGGTCACCATCCATGGGACACGGGGTCCAGTTAGGCAGGTCAGAATGGCTCCCAGGGTGTTATCTCTGCGTTGCTCTGGGCTACTGCCAGAAGTCCATCAGAGCTGGTTTGACAGCCAGGTATGGACCACCTGGAAGGAGGGTGCTCCCTCTCCCCAGAATGGAGGGCCTGGCCCCCTTGGGCACAGATAGGTATCATGGTTCCCTCCATGGCCTGGAGAGATGGGAGTAACAGAAGGGATTGCTATTAAACCCTTGGGTTTTAAGCTGTTGAATCAGCTTCAAAGAGTCCTCACTTTAGGATGGCAGGGAGCACTTCTTTCTGTGGGTTGGGCCTTGATCTGGAGTCTGGGCTGGGACATCCCCTGGGGTTTGATCCACCAGCTCCCATTCCTCACCTGGCAGGCAGCTGCTCCCAGTCCCAGTGTGTGGAGGCAGCACAAGGTGCTGGTCAATGGGGGACCTTCCAGTCCTGAGGGGCAGTAGAAGGCATGGGAAGAGAGCCAGGTGTGCAGACACACCTGGAACTGGCCTGGGAACCCCTGGCAGGTCACTGACTTTCTCTGAGTTGCCTTTCTCCTGACTCGTGAGGGCGATACCATTCCATTTAAGGAATGACTGCTGGCTACACCTTCAGTCCATGGATCGTAGGGCCCCACTCTAGCCCAGGCTGAAACAGGTGGACTGGACTTAATTATATAGGACACAACTTGGCCACAGCCACTGCAGTCAGCACAGCCACTTAGAGCAGTGCAACCTGGAGGAACCTCATGGGAGACCCCTGGGGATAAGTGGCTTGTCCCCCGAGCCTGAAACAGTGTTTGAGGTTTGGTACTGCTGGCTGCCGGCTTGTCACCCCAGGGGGACACCTATCTGAAAAACCAGAATTTCAGTCTTTGCTTAAGCCATCACTTTCACCAATGCCGGGAACCCACACAGCAAAACCATGTGGACGGCAGCTGACCCTGTCCACCCTACCCACAGCAGGGTTTTGCGGGGAGGAGTGCCGTGGACAGGAAAGGGGAAGAAGGAAGTAGTCGAGGGAGCCCAATCAATACTGACCCAAGGGAAGCTGCCCATGCAGACCGGAATAGACATGTTGGTAACACAGCTCAGAGCCTCAGGGCCCAGATGACTGAGCTATGAGGAAGAGAAAGGAGCCCAAAGTGGGTTGTTGGGATAGATTCATGGCATGACCATGGGCAGGACACCACAGCTCTGAGCCCAGCAACCCTCCTGCTCTGGCCCTGCCTCCAGCCTGCTTATCTTCAACCACTCCAACTTTTATAATAGAAAGCCCCGAAGCCTTGCTGGGATGGCCTCATCTGGGCTCCCAGGAGAGCCCTGGACAAGTCCACCTGAGTCATGGTGACTACTCGGGACAAGAGAGGGAGGGGTCTCCTGGTTGGTTGGTGTGGAAGTCCCGGCCCAGGAGGACTTCCCTGGGAGGGGACAGGGTGGCCATATGGACAGGGGGAGTCTCTGAGTCCAGGCTATGGCAAAGGGACCCCAGGATCCTGGGAAGCCCCTCAGGATTGCCCATCCATGCCCAGCCTCTGTGGGAAAGGAGCACAGAGGAATGAGGGAGGGCACCATGAGAGCTGTTTCCAGGCTTGTGTGCGCACCGACTTCAGAGATTGACAGAGGAGAAGTTTATACTTGAGGAACATCACAGATACAAGGAGAGTACACCATAGTGAGTTATCGTAAAAAAAAAAAAAAAAAAGAAGTGGGCATTAAGGACCCTCCAATGATGTGCAGTAACCAAGGCACCAGCTGCCCACTGACGTGAAAGGCGCAGCTGGGTCCGCCCACCCAGAGCGGCCACACTCCTCACTGAGAGGTGGAATTGGTGTCCACAGTCCTTTCCAGTTTGCTTCATAATTTACGTAGCCAGGTTCTCAGACAGGGCTCAGAAACACAGACGCTGGTCTGACAGAAAGAGAATGAGAAGAGAATAAGAGAGCTCCTGGGGCCTCACGGGAAGGGGTTGCCTTGCAAGGTGGCCCCAGCCCAACGCGAAGGGGCTGCTGGCCTTGCTGCCTTTGGCACAGCACGGCAACAACTGCCAGACACCCTCCCCAGGTGTTTGCTGAAGTCAGAGCCACAGGGGAGGCCCAGGCAGATGCTGATGGCTTCTGCTCGCCTCTGCACCCTCGCCCTGCGCCAGGTGGGCTCCAGCATCCCTCTGGGACCCTCTACTGACCTGGTGGGGAGGAGGTCATGCAGATCTTGGAGGATGTGGTGGCTTGAGAAGTACCCCCAAACTATCCAGCTCCTAATTCCTGAACTTTTGAATGTTACCTTATATGGAAAGATCGTCTTAGCAGACGTGATGAAGTTAATTACCTTGAGATGAGGAGATTATCCTGGAATATCCAGTGAGCCCTGAATGCAATCACATGAAATCTTATAAGAGGGAGGCAGAGATTTCACACACACACACATATAAAAGGAGGAGGCAGTGTGACCATGAGGCAGAGATTGGAGTGGTGTGGCCACAAGCCAAGGAATGCTGGCAGCCACCAGAAGCTGGGAGAGGCCCATAGAGCCTCTGTGACAATGTGCTAGGTGTTCTCCAGTTACTTCTACTCAGGGTCGATGGTTTCTCCGTGAGCTACATGATGCCCAGAGCTGAGGACCAGCGATGTACTTAGGGCCATGGAAAGGTTTTCATTTTAATTTCTCTTTAAATCAAAAAAAAGTCAGAGTAATGAATACGTATATATAAAATAATGGATCCAGCCAGGATTATATTTTTTTATTGAAGCATAGTTGATTTACAATGCTGTGTTAATTACCGCTGTATAACAAAGTGATTCAGTTATACATATATATACATTATTTTTTAAATATTCTTTTCCATTATGGTTTATCATAGGATATTGAATACAGTTCTCTGAGGTATACAGTAGGAACTTGTTGTTTATCCACTCTATATATAAAAGCTTACATCTGCTAACCCCAAACTCCCACTCCATCCCTCCCCCAACCCTCTTCCCCTTGGCAACCACAAGTCTGTTCTCTATGTCTGTGAGTCTGTTTCTATTTCATAGACAGGTTCATTTATGTCATATTTTAGATTCCACATATAAGTGATATCATATGGTATTTGTCTTTTTCTTTCTGACTTCACTTAGTATGATAATCTCTAGGTCCATCCATGTTGCTGTAAATGGCATTATTTCACTCTTTTTTATGGCTGAGTAGTATTCCATTGTATATATGTACCACATCTTCTTTATCCATTCATCTGTAGATGGACATTTATGTTGTTTCCATGTCTTGGTTATTGTGAATAGTGCTGCTATGAACATAGGGGTTCATGTATCTTTTTGAATTATATTTTTGTCCAGATATATGCCCAGGAGTAGGATTGCTGGATCATATGGCAATTCTATTTTTAGTTTTCTGAGGAACCTTCATACTGTTTTCCACAATCAGCCTGGATTATATTCATCTTTATGCTAACACAGTCATAAACTGTATATTTTAAACAGTTTTTATGGAGGAAGACACCCACCTACTAAGGCAAAAGTGCCTGGGGCCCACAAAAGGCACAATGCAGGCCTTCTTCCTCTTATAAGTAATTGTCATGGGGGCTTCCCTGGTGGTGCAGTAGTTAAGAATCCGCCTGCCAATGCAGGGGACACAAGTTTGAGCCCTGGTCTGGGAAGATCCCACATGCCATGGAGCAACTAAGCCAGTGCGCCACAACTACTGAACCTGTGCTCTAGAGCCCACAAGCCACAACAACTGAAGCCCGTGTGCCACAACTGCTGAAGCCCACTCACCTAGAGCTCCTGTTGCTCTGCAAGAAGAGAAGCAACCACAATGAGAAGCCCATGCATTACAACGAAAAGTAGCCCCCACTCGCCGCAACTAGAGAAAGCCCGCATGCAGCAATGGAGACCCAACACAGCCAAAAATAAATAAAAATAAATGAATTTTTAAAAATTGTCATGGACGCTCCCATAGGGTATTTTTGTTGGCATGTCTGCTTATATTTGTAGGACTAATTTCTTTTTTTTTTTTATCACACACACACACTGTATTTTATTTTTACAAGAGATAAATAAACTGACACCAAGCATTGTAAATGGATGACCACACAAAAGCTACAGTGATTGCAATTACCAAACATGAAACACACTCATACTATGTCATAATATTGACATTCAGCCCAGTAATCCTCCACTGTAACAGCTCCTTTACCTTGGAGTGAAAATTGATTTGTATATTTTTTGCCTCTGAGTTCTTGTGAGATTTTTTTTTAATTCAAACAGAAAGTCACAAAAATTATAATCATCCTCATCAGTTCACTCAATCACATGTAATTAATTTTCTTTTTCATCTTGATCTTTTGTTAGCACTTTTATGAATTCATCAGTTTTCCATTAGAGTTCTGAAAATGCTTATTCATTCAGTTCCACAGTATAGTCAGTTAACAGACAACTGTACTTGTCAGAGTCTTTTCCATGAATTCCTTGAAGATGAAACACTTTTATAGGAACATTTTTGCAAAAGCATCAGAGTACACCCAGAACTGTCTGTAAATGACAGAAGACTTAAAAATGACCATGGTTAAAGATTTGATAAAAGCTCATAATAATGCAATTGACAAGGAAATTTAGTTATTTCTGAGATATACATTTTAAAGTAATAACTAGAATTATGACTTATAACATTATACCAGAACATATAAGAGTTTTAGAAATTTCATGTAATGTCTGAAACATTTATATTAACATATTTCCATACAAATAACCCAAAGAAAGTTTAGTATTAGTTGTTTTTTTGTTTGTTTGGTTGGTTGGTTTTTATACTGCAGGTTCTTATTAGTCATCAATTTTATACACATCAGTGTATACATGTCAATCCCAATCACCCAATTCAGCACACCACCATCCCCACCCCACCGCGGTTTTCCCCCCTTGGTGTCCATACGTTTGTTCTCTACATCTGTGTCTCAACTTCTGCCCTGCAAACCGGTTCATCTGTACCATTTTTCTAGGTTCCGCATACATGCCTTAATATATAATATTTGTTTTACTCTTTCTGACTTACTTCACTCTGTATGACAGTCTCTAGATCCATCCACATCTCAACAAATGACTCAATTTCGTTCCTTTTATGGCTGAGTAATATTCCATTGTATATATGTACCACAACTTCTTTATCAATTTCTCTGTCAGTGGGCATTTAGGTTGCTTCCATGACCTGGCTATTGTAAATAGTGTTGCAATGAACATTGGGGTGCATGAGTCTTTTTGAATTGTGGTTTTCTCTGGGTGTATGCCCAGTAGTGGGATTGCTGGATCATATGGTAATTCTCTTTTTAGTTTTTTAAGGAACCTCCATACTGTTCTCCATCGTGGCTGTATCAATTGACATTCTCACCAACAGTGCAGGAGGGTTCCCTTTTCTCCACAACCTCTCCAGCATTTGTTGTTTGCAGATTTGCTGATGATGCCCATTCTAACTGGAGTGAGGTGATACCTCATTGTAGTTTTGATTTGCATTTCTCTAATAATTAGTGATGTTGAGCATCTTTTCATGTGCTTCTTGGCCATCTGTATGTCTTCTTTGGAGAAATGTCTATTTAGGTCTTCTGCCCATTTTTGGATTGGGTTGTTTGTTTTTTTAATATTGAGCTGAATGAAATGTTTATATATTTTGGAGATTAATCCTTTGTCCATTGATTCGTTTGCAAATATTTTCTCCCATTCTGAGGGTTGTCTTTTCGTCTTCTTTATGGTTTCCTTTGTTGTGCAAAAGCTTTGAAGTTTCATTAGGTGCCATTAGTTTATTTTTCTTTTTATTTCCATTACTCTAGGAGGTGGATCAAAAAAGATCTTGCTGTGATTTATGTCAAAGAGTGTTCTTCCTATGTTTTCCTCTAAGAGTTTTATAGTGTCCGGTCTTACATTTAGGTCTTTAATCCATTTTGAGTTTATTTTTGTGTATGGTGTTGGGGAGTGTTCTAATTTCATTCTTTTACATGTAGCTGCCAACTTTTCCCAGCACCACTTATTGAAGAGACTGTCTTTTCTCCATTGTATATCTTTGCCTCCTTTGTCATAGATTAGTTGACCATAGGTGCGTGGGTTTCTCTCTGGGCTTTCTATCTTGTTCCATTGACCTATGTTTCTGTTTTTCTGCCAGTACTATATTGTCTTGATTACTGCAACTTTGTAGTATAGTCTGAAGTCAGAGAGTCTGATTCCTCCAGCTCCGTTTTTTGCCCTCAAGACTGCTTTGGCAATACGAGGTCATTTGTGTCTCCATACAAATTTTGAGATGATTTGTTCTAGTTCCGTAAAAAATGCCATTGGTAATTTGATAGGGATTGCATTGAATCTGTAGATTGCTTTTGGTAGTATAGTCATTTTCACAATATTGATTCTTCCAATCCAAGAACATGGTATATCTCTCCATCTGTTGGTATCATCTTTAATTTCTTTCACCAGTGTCTTATAGTTTTCTGCATGTAGGTCTTTTTTTCCCTAGGTAGGTTTATTCCTAGGTATTTTATTCCTTTTGTTGCAATGGTAAATGGGAGTGTCTTCATAATTTCTCTTTCAGATTTTTCATCATTAGTGTATAGGAATGCAAGAGATTTCTGTGCATTAATTTTGTATCTTGCAACTTTACCAAATTCATTGATTAGATCTAGTAGTTTTCTCGTGGCATCTTTAGGATTCTCTATGTATAGTATCATGTCATCTGCAAACAGTGACAGTTTTACTTCTTCTTTTCCAGTTTGTATTCCTTTTATTTCTTTTGCTTCTCTGATTGCTGTGGCTAAAACTTACAAAACTATGTTGAATAATAGTGGTGAGAGTGGACATCCTTGTCTTGTTCCTGATCTTAGAGGAAATGCTTTCAGTTTTTCACCATTGAGAATGGTGTTTGCTGTGGGTTTGTCATATATGGCCTTTTTTATGTTGAGGTAGTTTCCCTCTATGCCCATTTTCTGGAGAGTTTTTATCTTAAATGGGTGTTGAATTTTGTCAAAAGCTTTTTCTGCATCTATTGAGATGATCATATGGTTTTTATTCTTCAATTTGTTAATATGGTGTATCACATTGATTGATTTGCGTATATTGAAGAATCCTTGCATCCCTGGGATAAATCCCACTTGATCATGGTGTATGATCCTTTTAATGTGTTGGTGGATTCTGTTTGCTAGTATTTTGTTGAGGATTTTTGCATCTATATTCATCAGTGATATTGGTCTGTAATTTTCTCTTTTTGTAGTATCTTCGTCTGGTTTTGGTATCAGGGTAATGGTGGCCTCATAGAATGAGTTTAGGACTGTTCATTCCTCTGCAATTTTTTGGAAGAGTTTGAGAAGGATGGGTGTAATTATTAGCTCTAATTATTATTAGCTCTTCTCTTCTCTAAATGTTTGGTTTTTTTGATAGAATTCACCTGTGAAGCCATCTGATCCTGGACTTTTGTTTGTTGGAAGATTTTTAATCACAGTTTCAATTTCATTACTTGTGATTGGTCTGTTCACATTTTGTGTTTCTTCCTGGTTCAGTTTTGGAAGGTTATACCTTTCTAAGAATTTGTCCGTTTCTTCCAGGTCGTCCATTTTATTGGCATAGAGTTGCTTGTAGTAGTCTCTTAGGATGCTTTGTATTTCTGCAGTGTCTGTTGTAACTTCTCCTTTTTCATTTCTAATTTTATTGATTAGAATCCTCTCCCTCTTTTTCTTGATGAGTCTGGCTAATGGTTTATCAACTTTGTTTATCTTCTGGAAGAACCAGCTTTTAGTTTTATTGATCTTTGCTATTGTTTTTTTGTTTTGTTTTGTTTCTATTTCATTTATTTCTGCTCTGATCTTTATGATTTCCTTCCTTCTGCTAACTTTGGGTTTTGTTTGTTCTTCTTTCTCTAGTTCCTTTAGGTATAAGGTTAGATTGTTTACTTGAGATTTTTCTTGTTTCTTGAGGTAGGCTTTTATAGCTATACACTTCCCTCTTACAACTGCTTTTGCTGCAACCCATAGGTTTTGGATCATCGTGTTTTCATTGTCATTTGTCTCTAGGTATTTTTTAATTTCCTCTCTGATTTCTTCAGTGATATCTTGGTTATTTAGTAACGTATTGTTTAGCCTCCATGTGTTTGTGTTTTTTACGTTTTTTTCCCTGTAATTCATTTCTAATCTCATAGCGTTGTGGTCGGAAAAGATACCTGATATAATTTCAAATTTCTTAAATTTACTGAGGCTTGATTTGTGACCCAAGATGTGATCTATCCTGGAGAATGTTCCCTGCGCACTTGAGAAGAAAGTGTAATCTGCTGTTTTTGGATGGAATGTCCTGTAAATATTAATTAAATCTATCTGGTCTATTGTGTCATTTAAAGCTTCTGTTTCCTTATTTATTTTCATTTTGGATGATCTGTCCATTGCTGTAAGTGAGGTGTTAGAGTCCCCCACTATTATTGTGTTACTGTTAATTTACTCTTTTAGAGCTGTTAGCAGTTGCCTTATGTATTGAGGTGTTCCTATGTTGGGTGCATATATATTTATAATTGTTATATCTTCTTCTTGGATTGATCCTTTGATCATTATGTAGTGTCCTTCCTTGTCTCTTGTAACATTCTTTATTTTAAAGTCTATTTGATCTGATATGAGTATAGCTATTCCAGCTTTCTTTTGATTTCCATTTGCATGGAATATCTTTTTCCATCCCCTCACTTTCAGTCTGTATGTGTCCCTAGGTCTGAAGTGGGTCTTTTGTAGACAGCATATGTATGGATCTTGTTATTGTATCCATTCAGCAAACCTGTGTCTTTTGGTTGGAGCATTTAATCCCTTCACGTTTAAGGTAATTATCGATATGTATGTTCCTATGACCATTTTCTTAATTGTTTTGGGGTTTTTTTTGTAGATCTTTTTCTTCTCTTGTGTTTCCCACTTAGAGAAGTTCCTTTAGCATCTGTTGTAGAGCTGGTTTGGTGGTGCTGAATTCTCTTAGCTTTTGCTTGTCTGTAAAGCTTTTGATTTCTCCATTGAATCTGAATGAGATCCTTGCTGGGTAGAGTAATCTTGGTTGTAGGTTCTTCCCATTCATCACTTTAAATATATCATGCCACTCCCTTCTGGCTTGTAGTGCTTCTGCTAAGAAATCAGCTGTTAACCATATGGGCGTTCCCTTGTATGTTATTTGTCATTTTTCCCTTGCTGCTTTCAATAATTTGTCTTTAATTTTTGTCAAAATGATTACTATGTGTCTCATCATGTTTCTCCTTGGGTTTATACTGTATGGGACTCACTGCATTTCCTGGACTTGGGTGGCTCTTTCCTTTCCCATGGTAGAGAAGTTTTTGACTATCATCTCTTCAAATATTTTCTCTGGTCCTTTCTCTCTCTCTTCTCCTTCTGGGACCCCTATAATGCAAATGTTGTTGCGTTTAATGTTGTCGTAGAGGTCTCTTAGGCTGTCTTCATTTCTTTTCATTATTTTTTCTTTATTCTGTTCCACAGCAGTGAATTCCACCATTCTGTCTTCCAGGTCACTTATCCGTTCTTCTGCCTCAGTTATTCTGCTATTGATTCCTTTTGGTGTAGTTTTCATCTCAGTTATTGTATTGTTCATCTCTGTTTGTTTGTTCTTTAATTCTTCTAGGTCTTTGTTAAACATTTCTTGCATCTTCTTGATCTTTGCTTCCATTGTTTTTCCGAGGTCCTGGATCATCTTCACTATCATTATTCTGATTTCTTTTTCTGGAAGGTTGCCTATCTCTACTTCATTTAGTTGTTTTTCTGGGGTTTTTTCTTGTTCTTTCATCTGGTACATAGCCCTCTGCCTTTTCATCTTGTCTATCTTTCTGTGAATGTGGTTTTTGTTCACAGGCTGCAGGATTGTAGTTCTTCTTGCTTCTGCTCTCTGCCTTCTGGTGGATGAGGCTATCTAAGAAGCTTGATGGGAGGGACTGGTGGTGGGTAGAGCTGACTGTTGCTCTGGTGGGCAGAGCTCAGTAAAACTTTAATCCACTTGACTGTTGATGGGTGGGGCTGGGTTCCCTCCCTGTTGGTTGTTTGGCCTGAGGCAACCTAACACTGGAGCCTACCTGGGCTCTTTGGTGGGGCTAATGACAGACTCTGGGAGAGCTCACGTCAAGGAGTACTTCCCAGAACTTCTGCTGCCAGTGTCCTTGTCCCCACGGTGAGCCACAGCCCACCCCCTGCCTCTGCAGGAGACCCTCCACACTAGCAGGTATGTCTGGTTCAGTCTCCCCTGGGGTCACTGCTCCTTCCCCTGGGTCCCGATGAGCACACTACTTTGTGTGTGCCCTCCAGGAGTGGAGTTTCTGTTTCTCCCAGTCCTGTTGAAGTCCTGCAACCAATTCCTACTAGCCTGCAAAGTCTGATTCTCTAGGAATTCCTCTTCCTGTTGCCAGACCCCCAGGTTGGGAAGCCTGACGTGGGGCTCAGAACCTTCACTCCAGTGGGTGGACTTCTGTGGTATAAGTGTTCTCCAGTTTTTGAGTCACCCACCCAGCAGTTATGGGATTTGATTTTATTGTGATTGTGCCCCTCCTACAATCTCATTGTGTCTTCTCCTTTGTCTTTGGATGTGGGGTATCTTTTTTGGTGAGTTCCAGTGTCTTCCTGTCGATGATTGTCCGGCAGCTAGTTGTGATTCTGGTGTTCTTGCAAGAGGGAGTGAGAGCCCATCCTTCTACTTCACCATCTTGGTTCCTCCCCTAGGAGTAATTTCTTGAATTAGATTTGCACAGAGGGAGACTAACGAGGTCCGGATTTGAAGAGTTTAGACCCCTGAGGCCTCTTCAAATCCCACAAGGAATTTCTATTTTCTGAAGGCCTTTGTAAATTGGCAGTTTTTTCCCCTAAAGTCTTTTCTTGTCTTCTATCAATAAATCATTGAAAATTTCAGAACAACTTTAGTCATTACTTGTTTGGGAAAACATGGGTCTTGCTTTATCTGTGCTTGATTTGACAGTGGTCATTAGAAGTGAAAAGCTTTGCTCCCATCAGTGAGAGGAGAGCAGGAGAATGGAGCTGCTAGGGAGACACCAGAGACCTTTTCAAATTTAATTCTTGTCATTTCCCATTAAGCATAGTAAATTCAACACATGTATTCACTTTACTCTCTCCCAAAAATCTACTGAAAATGGACTTAACAATAATTTTTTTAAGTTGTAAATCCACAAGGGCAAAGAAAATTGGAGATAAAACAGTGACAAAACATGCCAACAAATTCTTGAAAGATAAAAAGTGGATAGAGGTCTCTTCAATGAACTGATTATACACGTGCAAAAGAATGAAGTTGGACATATACGGACGTGCGCTCACTCCCTCTTGCGAGATCACTGGAATTACAACTAACTGCTGAACATTCATTGACAGGAAGACACTGGAACTCACCAAAAAAGATACCCCACCTCCAAAGACAAAGGAGAAGTTACAATGAGACGGTATGAGGGGCACAATGAGAATAAAATCAAATCCCATAACCACTGGGTGGGTGTCTCATAAACTGGAGAACAATTATAACACTGAAGACCACCCACTGGAGTGAAGTTTCTTAGCCCCACGTCAGGCTTCCCAACCTGGGGGAGGAATTCCCAGAGAATCAGACTTTGAAGGCTAGTGGGATTTGATTGCAGGACTTCAACAGGACTGGGAGAAACAGAGACTCCATTCCAGGAGGGCAAACACAATGTAGTGTGCACATCAGGACCCAGGGTGAAGGAGCAGTGACCCCACAGGAGACTGAACCAGACCTACCTGCTAGTGTTGGAGGGTCTCCTGCAGAGGTGAGGGGTGGCTGTGGCTCACCATGGAGACAAGGACACTGGCTGCAGAAGTTCTGGGAAGTACTCCTTGACATGAGCCCTCCCAGAGTCTGCCATTAGCCTTACCAAAGAGCCTGTAGCCTCCAGTGCTGGGTTGCTTCAGGCAAAACAACCAACAGGGAGGGAACTCAGCCCCACCCATCAGCAAATAAGTGGATTAAAGTTTTACTGAGCTCTGCCCACCAGAGCAACACCCAGCTCTACCCCCCACCAGCCCCTCCCATCAGGAACCTTGCATAAGCCTCTTAGATAGCCTCATCCACCAGAGGGCAGACAGCAGAAACAAGAACTACAATCCTGCAGCGTGTGGAATGAAAACCACATTCACAGAAAGATAGACAAAATGAAAAGACAGAAGACTATGTACCAGATGAAGGAACAAGATAAAACACCAGAAAAACAATTAAATGAAGTGGAGACAGGCAACCTTCCAGAAAAAGAATTCAGAGTGATGATAGTGAAGATAATCCAGGATCTCTGAAAAAGAATGGAGGCAAAGATCAAGAAGATGCAAGAAATGTTTAACAAAGACCTAGAAGAATTAAAGAGCAAACACCTTGAAGAATTAAAGAACAAACAAACAGAGATGAACAATACAATAACTGAAATGAAAAATACCCTAGAAGGAATCAATAGCAGAATAGCTAAGGCAGTAGAATGGATCAGTGACCTGAAAGATAGAATGATGGAATTCACTGCCGCAGAACAGAATAAAGAAAAAAGAATGAAAAGAAATGAAGACAGCCTATGAGACCTCTGGGACAACATTAAGTGCACCAACATTCTCATTATAGGGGTCCCAGAAGGAGAAGAGAGAGGGAAAGGACTGAGAAAATATTTGAAGAAGAGATTATATTTGAAAACTTCCCGAATACGGGAAAGGAAATAACCACCCAAGTCCAGGAAGGGCAGAGAGTCCCAGGGAGGATAAACCCAAGGAGAAACATGCCGAGACACATAGTATTCAAATTGCCAAAAATTAAAGATGAAAAATTATTAAAAGCAACAAGGGAAAAATGACAAATAACATACAAGGGAATTCCCATAAGGTTAAGAGCTGATTTCTCAGCAGAAACTCTACAAGTCAGAAGGGAGTGGCACCATATATTTAAAGTAATGAAAGGGAAGAACCTACAACCAAGATTACTCTACCTGGCAAGGATCTCATTCAGATTTGTTGGAGAAATCAAAAGCTTTACAGACAAGCAAAAGCTAAGAGAATTCAGCAACACCAAACCAGCTCTACAACAAATGCTAAAGAAACTTCTCTAAGTGGGAAACACAAGCGAAGAAAAGGGCCTACAAAAACAAACCCAGAACTTCCCTGGTTGCACAGTTGTTAAGAATCTGCCTGCCAAGGCAGGAGACACGGGTTTGAGCCCTGGTCCAGGAAGATCCCACATGCCACAGAGCAACTAAGCCCATGCACCACAACTACTGAGCCTGCGATCTGGAGCCCCAGCCACAACTACTGAGCCCACTTGCTACAACTACTGAAGCCCATATGCCTAGAGCCCGTGCTCCACAAGAAGAGAAGCCACTGCAATGAGTAGCCTGCTCACTGCAACGAAGTGTAGCCCCCACTCGCCACAACTAGGGAAAGCCCATGCACAGCAATGAAGACCCAACGCAGCCAAAAATGAATAAATAAAATAAATAAATTTATTTTTTAAAAAACCAAAACAATTAAGAAAATGGTAATAGGAACATACATATTGATAATTACCTTAAGTGTGAATGGATTAAATGCTCCAACCAAAAGACACAGGCTCACTGAATGGATACAAAAACAATACCCACTGTCTACAAGAGATCCACTTCAGACCTAGGGACACATACAGACTGAAAGTGAGGGGATGGAAAAAGATTTTCCATGCAAATGGAAACCAAAAGAAAGCTGGAGTAGCTACACTCATATCAAATAAAATAGACTTCAAAATAAAGGATGCTATAAGAGCAATCCAAGAAGAAGATATAACAATTATAAATATATATACACCAACATAGGACCACCTCAATACATACAGCAAATCCTAACAACTATAAAACAGGAAATTGAAAGTAAGACAATAATAGTGGGGGACTTTAAAACCTCACTTACGCCAATGGACAGATCATCCAGACAGAAAATTAATAAGGAAACACAAGCTTTAAATGACACAATAGACGAGATATATTTAATTGATATTTATAGGACATTCCGTCTGTAAACAGCAGACTACACTTTCTTCTCAAGTGCACATGGAACGTTCTCCAGAATAGATCACATCTTGGGTCACAAATCAAGCCTCGGTAAATTTAAGAAAATTGAAATGATATCAAACATCTTTTCCGACCACTACACTATGAGATTAGAAATCAATTACAGGGAAACAACCATAAAAAACACAAACACATGGAGGCTAAACAATACGTTACTGAATAACCAAGAGATCATTGACAAAATCAAGGAGGAAATCAAAAACTACCTAGAGACAAATGACAACAAAAACACGATGACCCAAAACATATGGGATGCAGCAAAAACAATTCTCAGAGGGAAGTTCATAACAATACAATCCTACCTCAAGAAACAAGAAAAATCTCAAATAAACTATCTAAACTTGCACCTAAAGGAACTAGAGGAAGAAGAACAAGCAAATCCCAAAGTTAGTAGAAGGAAAGAAATCATAAAGATCAGAGCAGAAATAAATGAAATAGAAACAAAGAAAACAATAACAAAGATCAATAAAACTAAAAGCTGGTTCTTTGAGAAGATAAATAAAATTGACAAACCTTTAGCCAGACTCATCAAGAAAAGAGGAAAAAAAAAAAAAAAGAAAAGAGGGAGAGGACTCAAATCAATAAAATTAGAAATGAAAAAGGAGAAGTTAAAATGGACACCGCAGAAATACAAAGTATCCTAAGAGACTACTACAAGCAACTCTATGCCAATAAAATGGACAATCTGGAAGAAATGGACAAATTCTTAGAAAAGTATAACCTTCCAAGACTGAACCAGGAAGAAATAGAAAATATGAACAGACCAAACACAAATAATGAAATTGAAACTGCGATGAAAAGCTTCCAATAAACAAAGTCCAGGACCAGATGGCTTCACAGGTGAATTCTATCAAACATTTCAAGAAGAGCTAACACCATCCTTCTCAAACTGTTGCAAAAACTGCAGAGGAAGGAACACTCCCAAACTCATTCTGGAAGGTCACTATCACCCTGATACCAAAACCAAAGATACTACAAAAAAGAAAAAAATTACAGACCAATATCACTGATGAATATAGATGCAAATATCCTCCACAAAATACTAGCAAACAGAATCCACCAACACAGTAAAAGGATCATACACCATGATCAAGTGGGATTTATCCCAGGGATGCAACGATTCTTCAATATATGCAAATCAATCAATGTGATACACCATATTAACAAACTGAAGAATAAAAACCATATGATCATCTCAATAGATGCAGAAAAAGCTTTTGACAAAATTCAACACCAATTTATGATAAAAACTCTCCAGAAAGTGGTCATAGAGGGAAGCTACCTCAACATAATAAAGGCCATATACAACAAACCCACAGCAAAATTTTCATTCTCAATGGTGAAAAACTGAAAACATTTCCTCTAAGATCAGGAACAAGACAAGGATGTCCACTCTTGCCACTATTATTCAACATAGTTTTGGAAGTCCTAGCCACAGCAATCAGAGAAGAAAAAGAAATAAAAGGAATACAAATTGAAAAGAAGAAGTAAAACTGTCACTGTTTGCAGATGACATGATACTATACACAGAGAATCCTAAAGATGCCACGAGAAAACTTCTAGAGCTAATGAATGAATTTGGTAAAGTTGCAGGATACAAAGTTTACTCACAGGAATCTCTTGCATTCCTATACACTAACAGTGAAAGACCAGGAAGAGAAATTAAGGAAACAATCCTATTCACCACTGCAACAAAAAGAATAAAATACCTAGGAATAAACCTACCTAAGGAGGTAAAAGATCTGTACTCAGAAAACTATAAGACACTGATGAAAGAAATCAAAGATGACACAAACAGATGGAGAGATATACCATGTTCTTGGATTGGAAGAATCAATATTGTGAAAATGACTATACTACCCAAAGCAATCTACAGATTCAATACAATCCCTATCAAATTGCCAATGGCACTTTCCACAGAATGAGAACAAAAAGTTTTACAATTTGTATGGAAACACAAAATACCCCAAATAGCCATAGCAATCTTGAGATAGAAAAATGGAGCTGGAGGAATCAGGCTCCCTGACTTCAGACTATACTACACAGCTACAGTATTCAAGACAGCATGGTACTGGCAGGAAAACAGAAATACAGATCAATGGAACAGGATAGGAAGCCCAGAGATAAACACACGCACCTATGGTCACCTAATCTATGACAAAGGAGGCAAGAATATACAGTGGAGAAAAGGCAGTCTCTTCAATAAGTGGTGCTGGGAAAACTGGACAGCTACATGTAAAAGAATGAAATTAGAACACTCCCCAACACCATACACAAAGATAAACTCAAAATGGATTAAAGACCTAAATGTAAGACCAGACACTATACAACTCTTAGAGGAAAACATAGGAAGAACGCTCTTTGACATAAATCACAACAAGATCTTTTTTGACCCACCTCCTAGAGTAATGGAAATAAAAATAAAAATAAACAAATGGGACCTAATGAAACTTAAAAGCATTTGCACAACAAAGGAAACTATAAACAAGATGAAAAGACAACCCTCAGAATGGGAGAAAATATTCGCAAACGAATCAACGGACAAAGGATTAATCTCCAAAATATCTAAACATTTCATTCAGCTCAATATTAAAAAAACAAACAACCCAATCCAAAAATGGGCAGAAGACCTAAATAGACATTTCTTCAAAGAAGACATACAGATGGCCAAGAGGCACACGAAAAGCTGCTCAACATCACCTAATCATTAGAGAAATGCAAATCAAAACTACAGTGAGGTATCACCTCACACCCGTTAGAATGGGCATCATCAGAAAATCCACAAACAACAAATGCTGGAGAGGGTGTCGAGAAAAGGGAACCCTCTTGCACTGTTGGTGGGAATGTAAATTGATACAGCCACTATGGAGCACATTATGGAGGTTCCTTAAAAACCTAAAAATAGAATTACCATATGACCCAGCAATACCACTACTGAGCATATACCCAGAGAAAACCATAATTCAAAAAGACACGTGCACCCCAATGTTCATTGCAGCACTATTTACAATAGCCAGATCACAGAATAACCTAAAGGCCCATCGACAGATGAATGGATAAAGATGTTGTACATATATACAATGGAATATTACTCAGCCTTAAAAAGGAACAAAATTGGGTCATTTTTAGAGATGTGGATGGACCTAGAGTCTGTCATACAGAGTGAAGTAAGTCAGAAAGAGAAAAACAAATATCGTATATTAATGCATATATGTGGAATCTAGAAAAATGGTACAGATGAACCTGTTTGCAGGGCAGGAATAGAGACGCAGATGTAGAGAATGGACTTGTGGACACAGTGGGGAAGAGGAGGGTGAGATGAATTGGGAGATTAGGTTTGACATAAATACACTACCATGTGTAAAATAGATAGCTAGTGGGAACCTGTTATAAAGCATGGGTAGCTCAGCTTGGTGCTCTGTGACGACCTAGATGGGTGGGATCGGGGTGGGGTGGGGTGGGATGGAGGCCTAAGAGGGAGGGGGCATATGTATACATATAGCTGATTCACTTCACTGTACAGCAGGGAGTAACGCAACATTGTACACAATTATACTCCAATAAAAATAAATTAATTAATTTAAAAAATAATGAGCCTAAAAGGGAAAAAGGCTCCAAGTTAATTTTCAAATCCAGTTTAACACAGATGCTTGCCTGATCCCTGTCACCTTTCATTATTGGCTCTATGCTACCTATCACATGTCAATTATAATTCTCTCTCTCTCTCCCACACACATACACACACACACACACTCTCTCTCTCTCTCTCTCTCTCTCTCTCACATAATCTGAGGCATGGTGTACCTCCTGAGGTGTAGGGACCAACCCAGCCTTAGCCCCAGGCTGAGGCCCCTCTTCCTTCACTATTGTTCACAGCAGGGAGAGGAACGGGAATGACCATAAAGGTGAGAAGACATCAGCCCCAAAGCTGCTCTCATCCATGTTTATTGAGAGAATAGGGGAAGAGTACGAATGCTCAGGGCTGGGCAGCAGGTCCCCAGCCTGTAGGTGGCAGCATCTTGTCCCCAGGCTGGGATAGTCCAGCCTCAGCTCAGCCAGAGAACGTCAGGGCCCCCTGAAAAGGAGAAGCCAAGCTTGAGTGTGCTCCCCCTCCTGCCACTGCCACTGGGAGAGTGAGGCAAGACCACAGACACCTGAAGGACCTCAGGCAGGAAGGTACAGCTGCAACTCTGGGGAGGGTTCCCAGGTAGGTCATGACACATACTTTGTGCTGGGACAGGCATGGGCAGCATTCCTGTGACATGTACGTCCAGTACCTTACCCCTCCGGACCTCCACGGCCCCCCTGCCGTTCAGATATGACCATCCTCCTGATTCCTGCCCGGGAACAGCTAGCTCCTCCTGGGGCTCGGAAATGAGGTTTCCCTGACATAGGACCCAGACGCCTCTTGTAGGATTTTGAGGAGTGAAGTACTTCCACTCTGCTGGAGGATGGCTGGAGGGGGCTGCTGGCACAGGGAGGGTGCCCACATTACCAGCAGAGCCTTCAGGGCCCCCATGGCCTCAGGGCCCAGCTCAGCCATACACTTCCTGGAGCCCTCTGCGAGATGCTCCGCTGGGTTTCCCAGGCTGGCCAGGATGAACTTCAGAGGGTTGAAGCCTTTGAGAAAGGGGTTGGCTGCAGCCCCAGCCCTGGCCTCCACGGCAGGGGCGAGGGCAGACGAAGGTGAGGCCACAGGCTTGGCTATGAAGTTCACGAAGAAAGCAGCAGCTGCAAACACTAGAGATTGAGAAATGGAATATTTCCTGCCATATCATTAAACAAAAGATGTCATAGTCATCAGCAAATGCAGCCACTAGGAATGTGAGCTGGTGAGCCCTGAGGAAACTCAGGAAGGAAAGCATACCTGCCATTTAGCAGCCATCAGACTGCAGCCACTCCCTACGATGAGCCCTGAGGCAACTCAGGATGTGAAAACACAGGATACTGGCTCCAGATAACTGAGGCGCATATCAAAGGAATGATTTCAGTGAGCCCAGACTCTTGCATCTTCCCATATATAGAAAAGCGCTAAATTCCTTAACTTGGGATATCTGGTTTTCTTTAATTTACAATAAACTTTTGATGTTCCCGACCACCTGCCTTTTGTTGCAAAACTTCTACATAACCAGGTTTCCCCCCTCGCCTCCTCAGAGCAGTTTTCTCAGGGTTACTTGAGATGCTGCCTCCTGGGCTTAAGTCCTAAAAATTTCTGCTGAATAAAACATAACTCTCAACTTTTAGGTTGTGAATAATTTTTTAAGTCCACAAGATGAACTGCTCCCCGGGACCTGGGGCCCCAAGGAGGCCTGCTGAAGGCGTGTCTCCTACAGGAGGTGCCCAGGGTGCCTTTACAGCCTAACCAGCACCCCTGGCCACCCACTCCCTCCCTCGTTGACAGCTGGCCTGTGCTGAGTCCAGGCAGACCTGGCCGGTTGGGAGAGGCAGCTGTATAAGCAGAGAGCTGGGGCCCAGCAAGGAGGTGGCTGGACAGAAGGACATAGGAGGTGGCGTAAGAGTGGAGGGAGAGAAGGTGAACTCTGTGCAAGCAAGGGTAGGCTTCCCAGAGGAAGGGACATCTGGGCTGTGCCTTAAAGAATGAAGCAGAGAGCAGACGAATGTTCCCAGACTAGGGCCCGTGCTTGCACCAGCTTAAGGGTGGGAGAGCCTGGTGTTGGTGGGTAAAGAAAAGAAACTGGGGTGGGCAGGGGCATGAGAGGAGGCCTGAGGGCTCAGGTGGGGCAGACCCCAGAGGGCTTGAAGACCTTAGGGATGAGCAAGACTTCCTGCGCAGAGGGAGGGGGCGCCCTGGGAGGTGGTAAGCAGAGGAATGTCCTGGTTCCTCCAGGGCACTAGACGGACCAGCATGAGGAGCCTGGTGCCCAAGGTGCGGAGGCAGCAGGGTCAGGACTGGCTGGAGTGGAAGATGGGGACAAGCAGAACCACTGTCAGGGGCCCATGGCGAGGTGACACGAACCAAGACCTGAGGGCTCCCCAAAGCGGAGACTGGTTCTGGGGTAAGTGGGGACGATAGCACAAGGCGGGTAAGGAAAATGTGGACACAGCTGAGAGGTTTCTCCCAGTTTCAAACCGAGGAGATTCTGTCTTTCCCCACCTTCCTCTTCCCCATATCAACATGAGTCTCCTGCCATTTTCTCAGCCCAAGACAGGGACGTGGTGTCCCCTGCACTCTGTCCCCTCCCAGGAGCAACACCTCCGCTTGGGATGGAGAATATTTGCCCTAAGGAGAAGTGGCTGGGGCAGCTGAGAATTGTCAGTAAAATTTCCTCACTGTATGTGTGTGTGTGTGTGTGTGTGTGTGTGTGTGTTGGGAGTGGTGCTGGTTTGGTTGGTGCCGGAATGTTCTTATATGCCCTCTTGTCCCTTTGAGGCTTGGGGACATGGGTCTTGGAAGAGCAGGTATGGTTCATGCCAGCTTGGGGTTGGGGAGAAGTGTCAGTTGTTCCCAGGGGCCCCCGACTGCTCAGGTCCACCCACAGCTGAAGTGCCCCAGACCCACTGTTGGCCAGCAGTGGTGGGCATGGGGGGCGGTCTCTGGTCTGGGAGAGCCACATGGAAAGACTGAGGAGGGCTGAGGTCAGACCGCCATTTGCCGTGGGGACTTGAGTCAGGACTTTCTTCAGCTGACGTTCTGTTGTGGGGACTGCAGAGAGAACTACACTCCTACAAATAGCACACTGCAGGTTGTGGCATTGTCGGCTTCACCCAGACCCCTTCGTCCTCTGGTGGTCAAAGAGCAACCCTGTCTATAGAGCTTGGACAACACAACTGAGCATGATTCCCAATCAGAACTGGAACATGGCAGAATTCGGGGTTAGTGGGTCCTCAGAGTCGACGTAATTACTGACCCATTTCCCGGCTCTCGGGCTGCATCTAAGCAGCTTTCCTTAGGATACCAGGAGCCACCGCCACGTCCCTAACGGCCAGGATCAGTAGGTCCTGACACCCCCCAAGGCCCAGTAAGTCACACCCTTAGCTGTGAGAAAGAGTGGGTTTACAGAAGAAAGAAAAAGAGGGACCAAGTTTCCTACAGGGGAAGGAGATCTCAGCCCCTCTGCTTCCCTGCCCCCCGACCCCAGCCACTGCCTCCCCCGAAAGATGGCTCCTGCCAGCCAGTTCCCTGCCTTGGATGGTTTGATGGTGGGTCCCCTCAGTAGTCAGCCTGCTGTTCTTCCTCTTTTTTCCTGGTGCATGTCGTTCATCCAGTGTTGGCCTTCTCTGTGCCTTGGCTCTTCTCTCTCGCAGCTACAGGACCAGGGAAGCAGCTCCTTAGGCCTGCAATCTAGGCTCTGGGCTACAATCCAGCATATCGGACCTATGAGTTCAGGACCCAAAATACACTGGTGTTTTGGGGTTTTTTGCCACTGCTTCCTTGGGGGTCCCAAATGGACAGCTGAAGCAAGACAGAATCCCTTGCGTTCTTGGCCAAAACCCATCTAACGGCACCCCAATCCTAAAAGCGGCTTCACTAGGGGCAGATGACTTTTTCTAGCGCTTTATCTGACCTTCTGGATCAAATGAATTAATGAGGGCCAGGGCTCAGCCAGGGAAGATGGTTGAAGAGTTGACCTGGAATTACAGAGGCAGGGCCTGCTGGGATCTAAACCTCCGTGACCTTCTTCACCAGAGCCACACCACCATCACTGTGTGCCTAACTGGCTCTCACCTTTGCTTCTTGGTGCCAGGGCAAGCAAATATTTGTTACATCTGCGATGAGAAGGGGAATTAAAGTACTTAATGAGGTTACATTAAAAACATTTTTTGTAAATTTTTTTTTCTGATATTAAACACAAGTTCCTCATGTTTTATTTGTGGAGTTTTCCCTGCTGCTAATTGCTGATTCTTCCCAAACTGTCCAGTGGAAAGCTTCATCGCCAGGGTCCTCTATGGGATGTAGATTTTTTTATGGAGATGCTTTTGTCAAGACTTCTGTCCTGCTCCATTCCGGTGAAGGGGTTCTCATGGCTGTCACATCCTGGGAATTCCCTTTGCTCTCTCCTGGGTTGTGTGAGTCCCATTACCCTCCACTTCCCCAGAGAGTCAACCACAGGCTCCAACCAGGATGGGACATTGGAGGTCAGCTGGCTGTGTGGGGTGGGAAGGGGACACAGGCCTTCAGCTGCTCCCCCCTCATAGGACCGTCAACTGGCCAGTCCATTTCCTGCCCTTGCATGGCCTCCCTGAGCCCTGCACGGGGCAGTCCCTGTGCAGACTGTGGGCTGCCAATCCGTCCACCTTCCAACCCCCGGGAAATGATTGTTCTTTTGTTCATCTAATAAAGTTTTTAAGAAATTATTGTTGAGATGAGATTCACATAACATAAAAATAACCATTTCAAAGCAAACCACTCAGCGACACAGTGTTGTGCAACCATAATTTTATTGAGCTCCAGAATATCTCATCACCCCAAAAGGAAACTTCATACCCACTAAACAACCCCTCCCTAATCCTGCCTCCTCCCCGGCCCCTGGCAACCGGCAATTGGTTATGTCTGTCTATGAATTTGCTTATTCTGGATATCTCATATAAATGGAATCATACATTATACAACATTTTTTGTATTGGCCAGCTTCTCTCACTTAGCATAGTATTTTGGAGGTTTGTTCATGCTGTAGCATATGTCAGTGTTTCATTTCTTTTTATGGCTGAATAACGTTCTATTTTAAGAATATACTGCAATTTGTTTACCCACTTATCCATTGATGGGAGCTGTTTCCACCTTTTGGCTATTGTGAATAGTGCTGCTATAAACATGTATGTACAACTATTTATTTGAGTACCTGTTTTCACTTCATCGGGATATATACCCAGGAGTGGAATAGCTGGGTCATATGGTTATTCTATGTTTAACTTACTGAGGAACTTCCTAACTGTTTTTCCAGAGCCTGGACTGTTTTCCAGAGGGCCTGGACTGCTATATAAATATAGCAATGTATGAGGGTTCCAATTTTTCCACACCCTCACCAACAGTCGTTGTTTCTTGGGGTTTTTTTTTTTTCTATTGTAGCCATCCTAATGTCTATGAAATGGTATTTTATTATAGTTTTAATTTGCATTTCCCTAATGACTGGTGGCAATCAGCATCTTTTCATGTTCTTATTGGCCATTTCTTTATCTTCTTTGGATAAATTTCTGTTTAAGTCCTTTGCACATTTTTTTTTTTTTTTTTTTTTTTTTTTTAAAGAAGGTTCAACTTTTTATTTATTTATTTATTTATGGCTGTGTTGGGTCTTCGTTTCTGTGCGAGGGCTTTCTCCAGTTGCAGCGAGCGGGGGTCACTCTTCATCGCCGTGCGGGCCTCTCAGTATCACGGCCTCTCTTGTTGCGGAGCACAGGCTCCAGACGCGCAGGCTCAGTAATTGTGGCTCACGGGCCTAGTTGCTCCGCGGCATGTGGGATCTTCCCAGACCAGGGCACGAACCCGTGTCCCCTGCATTGGCAGGCAGATTCTCAACCACTGCGCCACCAGGGAAGCCCCCTTTGCACATTTTTAATTGGATTGTTTGTTTTTTGTTGTTGTTGTGAGTGTTAGAGTTCTTTATGTTGATCAATTTTGATTGGTCACTGATCAGTTTTAATTTTTTCTTTATTGGGCTGAGCTGCACAGCATGTGGAACTACCCTGACCAGGGATCAAACCTGTGCCCCCGGCATTGGAAGCCTGGAGTCTTAACCACTGGACCACCAGGGATGTCTGGTCACTGATCATTATTGAGTTAATTTTTTTTAATTTAATTTAATTTAATTTTTATAAGCAGGTTCTTATTATTTATCTATTTTATACATATTAGTGTATATATGTCAATCCCAATATCCCAGTTCATCCCACCAGCACCACCACCACCACACCCCTTCCCCACCTTGGTGTCCATATGTTTGTTCTCTACATCTGTGTCTCTATTTCTGCCTTGCAAACCGGTTCATCTGCACCATTTTTCTAGATTCCACATATATGCATTAATATACGATATTTGTTTTTCTCTTTCTGACTTACTTCACTCTGTATGACAGACTCTAGGTCCATCCACATCTCTAAAAATGACCCAATTTTGTTCCTTTTTAAGGCTGAGTAATATTCCATTGTATATATGTACAACATCTTTATCCATTCATCTGTCGATGGGCCTTTAGGTTATTCTGTGATCTGGCTATTGTAAATAGTGCTGCAATGAACATTGGGGTGCACGTGTCTTTTTGAATTATGGTTTTCTCTGGGTATATGCTCAGTAGTGGTATTGCTGGGTCATATGGTAATTCTATTTTTAGGTTTTTAAGGAACCTCCATAATGTGCTCCATAGTGGCTGTATCAATTTACATTCCCACCAACAGTGCAAGAGGGTTCCCTTTTCTCGACACCCTCTCCAGCATTTGTTGTTTGTGGATTTTCTGATGATGCCCATTCTAACGGGTGTGAGGTGATACCTCACTGTAGTTTTGATTTGCATTTCTCTAATGATTAGGTGATGTTGAGCAGCTTTTCGTGTGCCTCTTGGCCATCTGTATGTCTTCTTTGAAGAAATGTCTATTTAGGTCTTCTGCCCATTTTTGGATTGGGTTGTTTGTTTTTTTAATATTGAGCTGAATGAAATGTTTAGATATTTTGGAGATTAATCCTTTGTCCGTTGATTCGTTTGCGAATATTTTCTCCCATTCTGAGGGTTGTCTTTTCATCTTGTTTATAGTTTCCTTTGTTGTGCAAATGCTTTTAAGTTTCATTAGGTCCCATTTGTTTATTTTTATTTTTATTTCCATTACTCTAGGAGGTGGGTCAAAAAAGATCTTGTTGTGATTTATGTCAAAGAGCGTTCTTCCTATGTTTTCCTCTAAGAGTTGTATAGTGTCTGGTCTTACATTTAGGTCTTTAATCCATTTTGAGTTTATCTTTGTGTATGGTGTTGGGGAGTGTTCTAATTTCATTCTTTTACATGTAGCTGTCCAGTTTTCCCAGCACCACTTATTGAAGAGACTGCCTTTTCTCCACTGTATATTCTTGCCTCCTTTGTCATAGATTAGGTGACCATAGGTGCGTGTGTTTATCTCTGGGCTTCCTATCCTGTTCCATTGATCTGTATTTCTGTTTTCCTGCCAGTACCATGCTGTCTTGAATACTGTAGCTTTGTAGTATAGTCTGAAGTCAGGGAGCCTGATTCCTCCAGCTCCATTTTTCTATCTCAAGATTGCTATGGCTATTTGGGGTATTTTGTGTTTCCATACAAATTGTAAAATTTTTTGTTCTCATTCTGTGGAAAGTGCCATTGGCAATTTGATAGGGATTGTATTGAATCTGTAGATTGCTTTGGGTAGTATAGTCATTTTCACAATATTGATTCTTCCAATCCAAGAACATGGTATATCTCTCCATCTGTTTGTGTCATCTTTGATTTCTTTCATCAGTGTCTTGTAGTTTTCTGAGTACAGGTCTTTTGCCTCCTTAGGTAGGTTTATTCCTAGGTATTTTATTCTTTTTGTTGCAATGGTAAATGGGAGTGTTTCCTTAATTTCTCTTTCTGATCTTTTGTTTTTAGTGTATAGGAATGCAAGAGATTCCTGTGCGTAAATTTTGTATCCTGCAACTTTACCAAATTCATTGATGAGTTCTAATAGTTTTCTGGTAGCATCTTTAGGATTTTCTATGTATAGTGTCATGTCATCTGCAAACAGTGACAGTTTAACTTCTTCTTTTCCAATTTTTATTTCTTTTTATCCTCTGATTGCCATAGCTAGGACTTCCAAAACTATGTTGAATAAAAGGGGCAAGAGTGGATATCCTTGTCTTGTTCCTGATCTTAGAGGAAATGCTTTCAGTTTTTCACCATTGCGAATGATGTTTGCTGTGGGTTTGTCATATATGGTGTTTCTTATGTTGAGCTAGGTTCCCTCATTGACCACTTTCTGGAGAGTTTTTAACATAGATGGGTGTTGGATTTTGTCAAAAGCTTTTTCTGCATCTATCGAGATGATCATAATGGTTTTTATTCTTTAATTTGTTAATATGATTTATCATATTGATTGATTTGTGTGTATTTAAGAATCCTTGCATCCCTGGGATAAATCCTACTTGATCATGGTGTATGATTCTTTTAATGTGTTGTTGGATTTTGTTTGCTAGTATTTTATTGAGGATTTTTCTATCTATGTTCAACAGTGATACTGGTCTGTAATTTTCTTTTTTTTGTAGTATCTTTGTCTGGTTTTTGTATCAGGGTAATTGTGGCCTCATAGAATGAGCTTGGGAGCATTCCTTCAGCTGCAATTTTCTGGAAGAGTTTGAGAAGGATGGGTGTTAGGCCTTCTCTAAATGTTTGATAGAATTCACCTGTGAAGCCATCTGGTCTTGGACTTTTGTTTGTTGGAAGATTTTCAATGGCAGTTTCAATTTCATTACTTGTGATGTTTGCTCATATTTTGTATTTCTTCCTGGTGCAGTCTTGGAAGGTTATACCTTTCTAAGAATTTGTCCATTTCTTCCAGGTTGTCCATTTTATTGGCATGTAGTTGCTTGTAGTAGTCTCTTATGATCCTTTGTATTTCTGCAGTGTCCTTTATAATTTCTCCTTTTTCATTTCAAATTTTATTGATTTGAATCCTCTCCCCTTTTTTCTTGATGTGTCTGGCTAAAGGTTTATCAATTTTGTTTATCTTTTCAAAGAACCAGCTTTTAGTTTCATTGATTTTTGCTATTGCTTTCTTCATTTCTATTTCATTTATTTCTGCTTTGATTTTTATGTTTTCTTTCCTTCTACTAACTTTGGGTTTTGTTTGTTCTTCTTTCTCTAGTTGCTTTAAGTGTAATGTTAGGTTGTTTATTTGAGATTTTTCTTGTTTCTTGAGGTAGGATTAAATTGCTATAATCTTCCCTCTTAGAACTGCTTTTGCTGCATCACATATGTTTTGGGTTGTTGTGTTTTTGTTGTCATTTGTTTCTATGTATTTTTTTTGATTTCCTCTTTGATTTCTTCAGTGATCTCTTGGTTATTTAGTAGCATATTGTTTAGCCTCCATGTATTTATGTTTTTTACAGTTTTTTTTCCTGTAATTGATTTCTAATCTCATAGTGTTTGTTGTTGTCAGAAAAGATGTTTGATATGATTTCAATTTTCTTAAATTTACTGAGGCTTGATTGTGACCCAGGATGTAATCTGTCCTAGAGAATGTTTCATGTCCACTTGAGAAGAAAGTGTATTCTAATGCTTTTGGATGGAATGTCCTATAAATATCAATTAAGTCTATCTGGTCTAATGTGTCTTTTAAGGCTTGTGTTTCCTTATTAATTTTCTGTCTGAATGATCTATCCATTGGTGTAAAGTGGAGTGTTAAAGTCTCCCACTATTATTGTGTTACTGTTGATTTCCCCTTTTATGGCTGTCAGCATTTGCCTTATGTATTGAGGCTCTCCGCTGTTGGGTGCATAAATATTTACAATTGTTTTGTTTTTCTTGGACTGATCCTTTGATCATTATGTAGTGTCCTTTCTTGTCTCTTCTAATGGTTATTTTAAAGTCTGTCTTGTCTGATATGAGTATTGCTAGTCCAACTTTCTTTTGATTCCCATTTGCATGGAAAATCTTTTTCCATCCCCTCACTTTCAGTCTGTATGTGTTCCTAGGTCTGAAGTGGACAGAATATATATGAGTCTTGTTTTTGTATCTATTCAGTTAGTCTGTGTCTTTTGGCTGGAGCATTTAATCCATCTACACTTAAGGTAACTATCAATATGTATGTTCCTATAACCATTTTCTTAATTGTTTTGGGCTTGTTTTTGTAGGTCTTTTTCATCTCTTGTGTTTCCCACCTAGAGAAGTTCCTTTAGGATTTGTTTTAAAGCTGGTTTTGTGGTGATGAATTCTCTTAGCTTTTGCTTGTCTGTAATGTTTTTGATTTCTCCATCCAATCGGAATGAGATCCTTGCTGGGTAATCTTGGTTGTAGCTTTTTCCCTTTCATCACTTTAAATATGTCCTGCCACTCCCTTCTGGCTTGCAGAGTTTCTGCTGAAAAGTCAGCTGATAACCTTTTGGGGATTCCTTTGTATGTTATTTGTGCCTTTTCCCTTGCAGCTTTTAATATTTTTTCTTTGTATTTAATTTTTGTTAGTTTGATTAACATGTGTCTCAGCATGTTTCTCCTTGGGTTTATCCTGTATGGGACTGTCTGTGCTTCCTGGACTTGATTGACTACTTCCTTTCCCATGTTAGGGAAATTTTCAACCATAATCTCTTCAAATATTTTCTCAGGCACATTCCCTTTCTCTTCTTCTTCTGGGACCCCTATAATTCAAATGTTGGTGCATTTCACGTTGTCCCAGAGCTGAGACTGTCCTCATTTCTTTTTATTCTTTTTTCTTTTTTTGCTCCACAGTTTTTTCCACCATTATATCTTCCAGCTCACTTATTGGTTCTTCTTTCTCAGTTATTCTGCTATTGTTTCCTTCTAGTGTATTTTTCATTTCAGTTATTGTGTTGTTCATCACTGTTTGTTTGCTCTTTAGTTCTTCTAGGTCCTTGTTAAACATTTCTTGTATCTTCTCGAGCAGTGCCTCCATGCTATTTCCGAGATCTTGGATCATCTTTACTATCGTTACTCTGAATTCTTTTTCAGGTAGATTGCCTATTTCCTCTTCATTTATTTGACCTTGTGGGATTTTACCTTGCTCCTTCATCTGGAACATATATCTCTGTTGTCTCATTTTGTCTAACCTACTGTGTTTATGTTCTCCTTTCTGCAGGCTGCTGAGTCATGGTTCCTCTTGCTTCTGTTGTCTGCCCCCTGGTGAGTGAGGTTGGTTCAGGGGCTTGTGTAGGCTTCCTGGTGTGAGGGACTTGTGCCCATGCTCTGGTGGGTGGAGCTGAGTCTTTTCCCTCTGATGGGCAGGGCCACGTCAGGTGGTGTGATTTCGGGTGTCAGTGAGCTTAGTACGACTTTAGGCAGCCTGTCTGCTGATGGGTGGGGCTGTGTTCCTGTCTTGCTTGTTGTTTGGCCTGAGGCATCCAGCACTGGAGTTTGCAGGCAGTTGGGTGGAGTTGGTTCTTGATGTCGAGATGAGGACCTCCAGGAGACCTCACATTGATTAATATTCCCTGGGACCTGAAGTTCTCTGTTAGTCCAGTGGCTTGGACCCAACACTCCCACCACAGATACTCAGGCAGAAAGAAAAAAAAAAAAGCAACAAACAGAAAAGAGCAGAACAATAACGAAGAATAAAAAGTAAAATAAAATTAGAAAAATAAAAAATATGTTAGGAAAAATAACAATAAAAATGGAACAACAACAAAACAAAAGAGCCACAACAGCAAAAAAATAAAAAAGAAAATAAAGAAAATTTTAAAATAAAAAATAAATTAAAAGATAAGAATAAAAAAAGAAAAAATAATACAAAATAAAATAAAATAAAAAAATAAAAGATAAAAAAATTTAAAACTCCCTGGTGCCTCCTGTATCAGTGTCCTTGCCCCCACAGTGAGCTACAGCCAACCAACTCCTGACTCCTCAGTAGGCCTCCAAGACCTCTAGGTGGGTCTCTGGACCCGCTGTGTCAGCCCCACCTCTGCATGTGTTTCTCTCACCAGCGTCTATTCCTGAAGTTGGACTGGAGCACGTGTGCCTGCGCAGGACAGCTGGGATGCAGGCCTCCACAGGCATGCCTGCAGGGGCTGGTGCAGCTGGACTAGGACTTGGAGGGGGACAGCCTTCAGCCTGCCGGGACCCACATGGCCAGAGACCCTGTCAGGGGCATCACTCGGGCTGCCAGTTCCCACAAAGCCAGAGGAGGCTTTGGTGGGGCTGGGGCTCAGGCCCAGGATCCACTCTGCCAGAAGAGGCTGTGTCAGGGTGGTGTGTGGGCTCTTGGGACCTGCACAGCCCACAGCAGCTTTGTGGGGGCTGGTACTCAGGTCCACCAGGACCCATGTGGCTGGAGGAGGCCCCAGCTGGTGCAGGGTTCAGGCCTGGGACCCATGCAGCTGGAGGGGACCTGGGGGGCGGGGCTCCAGCCAGAAAAGGCCTTGTGGGGTTGGGGCTCAGACCTGGGATTCATGTGGCTGGAAGTGGCCTTAGTGGGGCAGGGAGTGGGGGGGGTGGGTGTTCAGGCCCTGGACTCCATCAGGCTCACCAGGGCCCGAGTGGGCAGGGGAGATGTTGGCTGCATCCTCTCAGATCCCCCAGTCCCCCAAAGATCCCTCTCCATCCCCGCTGATACCCCATCATGAGTGGGCCCCTCCGATCATGGGAACTTCTCCTCTCCCCCAGCGCCACCTCAGGGGTGCAGGTCCTGTCCTGCCTCCACTTTTCTTCCCCTCTTCCTTCTCTCCCATGTCCTACCTGGTCACACATGGATTCCTCCCATCCCCTAGGATGTCCGAGTTCCCCCACCAGCACCTAGTAGGTGCTCTACTTGTGAGGCGACACGAACTCCACATCCTCTTACTCCACCATCTTGACTGTGCCCCTGCATTCTGTAATAACTTTAAATGTAATAACTTTAAAACTTCAACTTTTATAATCTATAAAAATATTGCATCACTATTTCTGTACACCTGAAACTAATATTTATAATATTGTTAATCAACTATACTTCAATTAAAAAAAATTTTTAAAGAAACATATAAACATATATAACTTTGTTTTCAGTGATGGTATAATCAGCAGAGAGGAACTATTTCAAGTAACACAAAAACGTAGTAATTTGGAACTCTGCATCCTGTACCCCGAGGACAAGAAGAACTGTAAAAACAATGAAAGTTTTCTGATTGGTGTCATTGCCATACTGAGGTCATTCTTTGCATATTCTAAGTCAAATGAGTAATTATGTTAGTGTCATTGAAACCTGAGATTTCTGGCAAAGTTGAAAGAAGATGCTGATATGAGATGATTAGAGTAAAAACCTTATAGCTCAAGATTTGAACTGGAAGTATAATTATAATTGCCTGATGTATTTTATCCTTAGGGGGAAAAAAACCTCTCTTATCTCTGTCTCCTAAAAGGACCAAGAAACTGACTAATCCCATAACATGACTAATGAGAATTGTGGCCTCTAGATAACATTTCCCACTAAAGGAACCAAGAATCTTTGGAGGAATGCCTGGTTCCAGGCCTGAAGCAGGAAATGTGAAAGATGAACCAGGAACATCTTTCCATACAGAATAGAAGGAGGCTACCAAACACTATTGGGATTGTGCCAAAAATACACAGGGACCAGTTTGAATAAAGCTCCCACTGGCCAAAGATGGGGTAACTTGAACATCAGTAGTGGTAGTAAAAACAATGGATGAAATTCACTAAATATGTTCAAATCCATATGATTTTGATACAGGGGGAAATAGTCTATGTGGTAACCATTAGAGACACAAGTAAATTAACTCAATATTCTGAAAACTGATAAATATTTTTTAAAAGAATGCTTATCACTTTGAAATATGTACTGAAATATTTACAGATTAAATGATATGATGTCTGGACTTTGCTTTTAAATAACCTAGGGTGTGCACAACATGTGGGATAGTTGAAACAAGATTAGCTATGTAATGGTAATCAAAGCTTGGTGATGGGTGAATTGAGTTCATTCAGTTGTTCTCTGGACTTCAGTATACGTTGGAAACATTTCAAAATACAAAGTCAAAAAAATAAAAAGATTAAAAGTGAGAGAATATACACAACACATATAACTGATAAAAGGTAAGTATCCTGAGTATGTAAAGAATTACGTATCAGTCAGAAAAGGACAAAACCCTCAATAGGCATAAAATCATAAGAGGAATCTGAAATATAATTGAAACCACAATGAAATATTATTATATCCACCAGACTGACAAAAATTAAAAATCAGACAAAAACAAGCATAGGCTAAGTTGTGGAACAATGAAAAATACTCACAAAGTGCTCGTGGGAGAGTAAATGGGAACAAACACTTTGAACAGAGTTAAGCATACCTAGTAAGTCAAACATGTGCATGCTCTATCACCTAACAATTCCAACCCTCAAGTTTATACTCCAGAGAAGCTCTTGTACTCCAGCAACTACCAGAATGTTCAGAGCAGAATGATTTGTACGGGTGGGGGGAACGTGGAAGAAAACTAGAAACAACTCAAAGACACTTGCAGAGAAGAATGAATAAATATATTTTGGAATATTCACACAATACAATATCATACTACAGGGAGAACAAATTAACTACAGCTATTACAACTGCATGCATTAGCATGAATTAATCTCAAAAACATAGTGACCAAAGAATTCAAGTTGCAGAAGAAATCATACAAAATGAATTCATTTATGTATTATTTTTGAGATAATTCATATACCATAAAATTCACCCCTCTAAAGTGAATTCAGAGGTTTTAGAATATTCAGTGTAGTGCAGTCATCACCATTACCTAATCTCAGGACATTTATATCAGCCCCAAAAGAAACTATACCCATTAGAAGTCACTCTTCATTGGAGAAATATTTATTCAAATCCTTTAACCATTTTTAGATTGGGTTGTCTTTTCACTGTTGAGTTGTAAGAGTTCTTTATATATGCTTGAGACTAGACTCATACATGATTTGCAAATATTGGGTTGTCTTTTTTTTCCCTTTGAAGCACAAAAGTTTTTAATTTTTTAAAATTTATTTTATTTATTTATTTTTGGCTGCGTTGTGTCTTCGTTGCTGCTCGTGGGCTTTCTCTAGCTGTGGCGAGCAGGGGCTACTCTTTGTTGCGGTGCAGTCTTCTCATTGTGGTGGCTTCTCTTGTTGTGGAGTTCGGGCTCTAGGCACGTGGGCTTCAGTAGTTGTGGGGGGCGGGCTCAATAGTTGTGGCTCGTGGGCTCTAGAGCACAGGCTCAGTAGTTGTGGCACACAGGCTTAGTTGCTCCGCAGCATGTGGGATCTTCCCAGACCAGGGCTCAAACCCGTGTTCCCTGCATTGGCAGATGGATTCTTAACCTCTGTGCCACCAGGGAAGCCCAAAATTTTTTAATTTTGATAAAGTCCAGGTAATCTATTTTTATCTTTGGTTGCTTGTGTTTTAAAAGGTGTCTTATCTAAGTTAATTATTGCCTAATCTAAGGTCATGAAGATTTTTACCTGTCTTTTCCCAAGGGTTTTTGTAGTTTTAGCTTTTACATTTAGATTTTTTGATTCATTTTGAGTTAACTGTATATGGTGTGTGGTAGAGGTTCAACTTCATTCTTTTACTTGTACATATTCAGTGGTCTAGCACCATTTGCTGGAGACACAATTCTTTTCCCTATTGAGGTGTCTCGGCACCTTTGTTCAAAATCAATTGAACAATGTAAGAGTTTATTTCTAGGCTCTCAATTCAATTCCATTGATCTATATGCTTTCCTTATGCCAATACCACACTGTGTTGATTACTGTAGCTTTGTAATAAGTTTTGAAATCAGGACGTTTGAGTCTTCCAAATTTGTTCTTTTTCAAGATTAGCTGTTGGGGTCCCTTAGGTTTCCGTATGAATTTTTAAGATCAGTTTGTAAATTTCTGCAACAAACAAAAAGCCAATGGGATTTTGTTAGGGATTGCATTGACTCTGTAGATCAATTTTGGGAGTATTGCCATCCTAACAGTATCAAGTTTTTCAATCCATAAAAATGAAATGTCTTTCCATTTACTTAGGTCTTTTTTCAATGTTTTATAGTTTTCAGTGTACAAGTCTTGCATTTCTTTTGTTAAATTTATTCCTAAGTATTTTATTGCTTAATGCTATTGTAAATGAAATTGTTTTCTTAATTTGGAATTGTTCATGGCTAGTGAGTAGAAATACAATTGATTTTTGTATACTGATCTTATTATCCTGTAATCTTGCTGAACTTACCTGTTAACTGTAACAGCTTCTAAGATTTTCTATGTACATTATGTCACCTCCAAATATAGTTTTACTTTTTCCTCTCCAATCAATTTCACTGTTATCTGATTCATCAGCATACAATTGTTCATGGTATTCCATAATAATCCTTTTTATTCTGTAGGGTTGGTAGTAATGTATCCTTTTCATTTCTGATTTTAGTAAATTGAGTGTTTTTTTCTGTACAGTATGGTTAAAGGCCCATCAATTTTGCTGATCTTTCCAAAGAACAAATGCCATATGGTTTTACAAACAATAAAAAATGCCTTTTATTTCACTTTCTTGCCTAATTTCCCTGGCTAGAACATCTAGTAGAATGTTGAATATAAGTCATAAGAGTGGACACTTTTTTTTTTTTCTTCCTGATCTTAGGGGGAAAGTCTTCAGTCTTTCACCATTAAGTAGGATGTTAGCTGTGGGTTCTTTGTAAATGCCTTTATCAGGTTGAGGAAGTTCTCTTCCATTCCTAGTTTGGCAAGTGGGTTTTTGTTATTTTTAAATGAAGTGTTGTAGAATTTTGTCAAATACCTTTTCCGTGCCTAATCTGATAATCCTGTCATTTTGTCCTTTAAACTATTGATATAGTGTATTACATTAATTGGGGATATTAAGCCAAGCTTGCATTCCTGGGATAAGTCCCACTTGGTCATAGTGTCTGATCTTTTAACATTTTGCTGGATTGTTTTGCTAGTTTTTTAAGAATTTTGCATCTATATTCATAAGTGATGTTAGTGTGTGGTTTTTCTTTCCTTATGATAGCTTTGTCTGGTTTTGATATTAGGGTAATATTGGCCTCATAGAATGAGTTAAGAAGTGTTCCTTCTTCAGGTTTTTGGAAGTTTGTGAAGAATCGATATTCTTCTTAGAATTCCACCAGTGAAGTCATCTGGGCCTGGGCTTTTCTTTCCATAGTTTTTTTCATTACTAATTCAACCTCTTTACTTGTTTTAAGTTTATATAATTTTTTCTATTTCTTCTTGAGTCAGTTTTGGTAGTATGTGTCTTTCTAGGTATTTGTCTATGTTATTTAATTCATTAGCATAGTATTTCATAATAACACTTCTTCTGTAAAGTTAGTAGTAATGTCCCCCTTTAATTCCTGATTTTAGTAATTTGAGTGTTCTTTGATCAATTTTGCTGATCTTTCCAAAGAACTAACTCTTGTTTTGCTCCTTTCTCAATTGTGTTCCTGTTCTCCACTTCATTATTTTCTTTCTTCTGGTTGCTTTGGGTTTACTTTGCTCTGTTTTCCAGTGTCTTAAATTGGAAGGTTAGGTTGTTCTTGTTTTTTTGTTGTTGTTGTTTTTTTTTTTATAAGGGCAACCTCCTTCTTTTTTTTTTTTTTTTTTAACTTTTGGGTTTATTTATTTATTTATGGCTGTGTTGGGTCTTCGTTTCTGTGCGAGGGCTTCCTCTAGCTGCGGCAAGCGGGGGCCACTCTTCATCGCGGTGCGCGGGCCTCTCATTATCGCGGCCTCTCTTGTTGTGGAGCACAGGCTCCAGACGCGCAGGCTCAGTAATTGTGGCTCACGGGCCTAGTTGCTCTGCGACATGTGGGATCTTCCCAGACCAGGGCTCGAACCCATGTCCCCTGCATTGGCAGGCAGATTCTCAACCACTGCGCCACCAGGGAAGCCCTAGGTTGTTCTTGTTTTAATAAATCTATGTATTTATAGCTATAAATTTCCCTTTAAGCAGTTTTTGCTGCATCCCACCAGGTTTGGTATGTCTTTTCATTTATTTCAAAGTATTTTCTAATTTTTCTTTTGAGTTTTTAGACCCATTGGTTTTAGGAGTGTATTGTTTAATTTCCACATATTTCCAAAGTTCTCAACTTTACATCTAACTTCATTATGATTGGAGAATACACTCTATATGATTTTAGTTCTTTTAAATTTTGAAGCTTGTTTTATGATGTAGCCTATGGAATATTGAATAATGTCCCATGTGCACTTGAGAAGAATGTGTATTCTGGTGTTGTTACGTGGAGTGCTCTACACATATCTGTTAGGTCTAGTTGCCTTATAGTGTTGTTCAAGTCTCTTATTTTGTTGATCTGCCCAGTTGTTCTATCTACTGAGAGCAGGGTATTAGTGTCCAACTGTCATTGCTGAATTGTCCATCATTCCCTTCCAGTTAGTTTTTGTTTCATGTAGCTTGGGGTTGCTTATCATTGGTGTTGCTCATCATTACAGACTGCCCCCTTTTATTTCTAATAACATATTTTGTTTTCAAGTCTATTTTATCTATTAGTATAGCCACTCCAACTTTCTGATAGTTTATTCCCATCCTTTTCCATCCTTTTACTTTCACTACTTGTATCTTTAAATCTAAAGTGTCTCCTGTACACAGCATATAGTTGGATCATGTTTATTTTTATCCAGTCTGATCCCTTATTTTATGGCTGGATTAATCCATTCACATTTAATGTTATTATTGGACTTTTGCCTACCGTTTAACTTCTTTGTTTCAGTGTCTCACGTCTTTTTTGTTCCTTTATTCCTTATTTACTTTATTGCATTGACTATTTTCTAGTGTAACATTTTCTTTCATAATTTTTGCAATTTCATAATTGAGTTCATGGTTGAAAAGGTAGACTCAAATATCCAAATTGCTCCAAATATACTTCTTTTCCCATAACTGAATCAACTACTCAAGAAATCATTAAAACATTTTTTTGGATCCATATCAACAAAATGTTTTTATATGAACCTATTTAACATTTTAGCAAAAGGTTATCAATTTCTCTCCAAGTTAAGAACTTTTCTGCTCAAGTACTAATTCTTGTGCCAACTCTAGGTTAAATCAAATTCAAAGGGAGGGGTATTTGCATAATTTCAAAAGCAACTCTAAGCTTATTCAGTGTCAATTAAGTGTTTTTCAAATTTTCCTGGTAGCTTTTGCAGCAAATTTACAAAATGCTAATTACAATGAAAATTTATAATGTCAGAAACTATGCAAAATCAGCATTTCTTGATCCGTATCATGATGCTTCAATTTCAACATAAACTTTTGTACCTGTGAAGGTCACAAATAAGCTTTTCCTTTCCTTGGAGTTTTAATTTTGGTTTACTCATATACAGTGTGGTATCAGCAAGAAAGTGTGTATTACACCGACATGTTTTGCTCTTGATTACTGAGTACTTGGCATTCCTTTTGTTGCAAGAAAATCTGAAACTGGAATAGAAATGTAAACCATTGTTAAAAATTCTTAATAATTCATCCAATGAGCATTAGTAAGGAGGACAAGATTGTTAAATTGTCTTTTATCACAAACTGGTTATGGTTCCTGGATTTGAACCTATATATACTGATCAATTTTAACAATGGTGACACTTTTCAGAGTCTGTTTCAGAAAACTTATTTGCAATAAGCATCTAGGTGAAGCAAAACAGTAAGGGAAATCCAGGCTCATTAAAAAATTCCAAGAGATCCAGATTTTTGACCTAACATAGCAGAAGCACTTTCTGCAGTGATAGTAACTTTTTTCTTTGTATCTAGCAAAATTCTTCTGCAGATGTCAAAGATGCAAAAACATGCCACAAGTGATTTTTTTTTAGGCTGAGAATTCATATTTTTTTGTAAAATTGGAACTCCTTTAATACAAAGCATACAAAGTATTAACTGGGCAGTGTCTTTTACATCACAGCTCATCTAAAGATAATATAGCTTCAGTTTTTCAATTTTGAATCAACTCATCTTTAGTACTATTAGAAAGGTCTTATATTCTATAGGTAATTGCTGGCTTAACAGAAGATATTTTTGTAAAACACTGTCTTTTCCTCGTAACTTTCTAACAAAATTTCCATAATAGAAACCATAAATCCAACAGAAAAATTGTTTTCTGTGCATGAATACAAGCTCTTTTATAGCTGGCCAAGTATATAAGCTCTTATCCTGTTATAAACTGTTTAAAAACTTTCTGTTGGACTTTTAATTCTGATTTCAGGTGATTAATTTCATCTATTCTTTTTTGACTGTTGAAACATTAAATTCAATATGCATTTGAAGAAAATGTATCTTAATATTGTTCACTTTATTTTTTTTACACAAAGTTTTTCTTCTGCTCTGGTGCAGCATATTGCAATAATCATTCATCATAAAATTCATGATATTATCTTCCAGTCTTTTCCAGTTGTGGTACTAGCTCAGTTCTATATCAGTAGAACTGGTTTTAAATTTAATAATTTGTTCATATTTTTTGAACTAGAAAACATAATTTAATTATATTAAAATGAATATAGGTATCTCAACTTAATTACTAATTGTGACTTACATAGGCACAGTAACTCATGCTGTTTGAATAAAATATTCAAATGAATACATTATCTTGGTTAGTAAATCATTGTTAGAATGGAACCAATTCTTTGACATCAACTGATGTGTTTATGCATAATACAAACAAGCAATACACTGGTTCCTTATCTTACACAATGCAACAGATAAAGGGAAATATGGTCCTATCAAAATTAATAGTTTCATTTAACAAAAACCATTTTACAGTTCCATTCACACTAGCCATATTTCAAGTGCTCAAAAGCCATGTGGTTAGAGGGTACCATATTGAACAACACCGTCTAATTCATTGCATGAGGGGAAACTTAAGTGGGTTTAGAATTGCTGGATTCCTTCCATTTATGTACTTCTCTACTGAAGCATCTTCTAATGAATAATCTTACCTAGTGATCTCTGACAGGCAGTCTTTTTACACATAAGGCATTTTCAAGAATACAAAAAAGCCTAAAGGAAACAGGCTGAAATAATCAAATTAGCATCAAGTGCTTTTATCATTTTCCAGAATTACTTAACTGTCTAGTAGGGGCACATTGGATCTCTCTTGCAGACTAAAATCTGAATGAATTATAATGGGAAATGAAGTCAAATGCAGTTTGAGAAACAAATTTGTTTGACTAAATGTTTTGGTGAGGTCAGTAAAGGAAAAACAAGGCCCTTGGTGATAAAGACATAAGAGATGTTGAGTCAGGATTTGCCTAATGGAAATAATGAATGAATGAACAAAACTCACTTACCTGTCTTTTCTCCCATGAATGAGGCAGGAATCAAGGTTTTTATTGATTCTATTTCCTAAATGTGTCAAGTTTCCCTTCATTTCTACTCTTACTGCTCTGCAAGCTGTCCTCAGCTTATCATCTGTCAACTGGACCACATCAGAAACCAGTTAACTAGTCACTGTTTTAATCCACTCTCCACAACACTGCTAGAATGACCTTTCTAAACACAAACTGGGTAATGCTACTCCCATTTAAAACCCTGTGTGGTTCTTTACCACCACCTACAGGATGAAGTTCACACTTCAGTACATGGTTCAAAGTTCAAAGGTGCCCACTGTGTTCCAGACACTCCACTAGCGCACTTCCCACTGAAAGACCTTCATCATGTTCAAAATCCATTCCATTCATAGCTATACACATTTCACAAAGGCATTTAATACAGCTCCTATTATTCATCCAGTAAACAAGTTCTTAGTCCTTCAAAACCAGTTCTACAGTCACCTGGAAGGCTTTATAGACCCATGTAGACAGAGATTTGCTCCCTCCATACCTGGTGTATCTTTAGCACATTATAACACTAGATTATAATGACCAATGAACAACCTGAAGTCAGAGAACGTCTGATAAATCTCTATTTCCAACCTAAACATAGTATCTGACAAGAAGAAATTCTAAATAAGTACTGGTCAGTATGGTGACTAGGAAAAGTAGATTAAGGACAACTCTGATTCATCGCAATGGACTAATTACATATAGTCCTCCCACTCATCAGGTCTGTTCAAAGTCACCACTAGCAAGCATCTTGTTAATGGGGAGGGGAGATGGTAACTCCCTATATAAAGCTCAGAATGTGAGCATATACCCCTCACACCTACATCATTGCTCTGAGAAGCAGCCACCTGCATCAGTATGAATATTAAAAGGAAAGCAAGTCCTGCATTTTGCAGCTTTCTTCTGCCTGAATTTGATCACACCAGCGTCCCTTTTCGATGTCTTTCATGGATCAGGCTTTCAAGAATTACACAAAGCTTGGAAAAAAATAGCACTAGCAGGACTGCCATGAAGGGGAGATACTGAAATCACCAGGGCTATAGGGTTGGCAGTCAAAAGTCATTAATAAATTAATGAAGCAGTCATGCTGAGTTGGCTCTCTGGGACCCCACAGCTTAAATTCACTTTGCTAGTAAGCCTGAAAAGTATCTGGCAGTAGGAGCTCTTGAGACCACCATCTCCAGTCACGTTGGTGTAGCGAACAAAGTTTCTCACAATGGGCCCAAAATAATTTAATAGCTTTTGAGTAGATTAGAGTGAACAGAAGTGTGCAGTTCAAAGAAAATGAGAAAATGGACATCTCCCTACTCATTTGATTTATTAAACTGTCAATGTTGCTAAAGTAACTGTAGAAACTGGTCTTCAAGTCACCTGGTAATCCAGCAGTCTTCTCAATTCCTAGCTATAGACTAGTTGGTTAGACTCATTTGAGGAACAATCTATCTAGAACATTTTTTATTATTTGGAGCAAATTATTAACTTATAGAAATAGCCTAAAATTCTTGTAAAATTCTAGTAAAAACTATCTTCTATAGGATTCTTATAATATATAACCTGTATATTAAAATTGCCTTTAAAGTATTTATGAAAGCTTATTTGAAACTCAATTTAAATTTGAATACATAAATAATACTCAAAGAAGGGAATTCTCAATATATATAAAATTGTTACCTAAAACCTAAAAACTTTATTGCATATATTTCAGTTCATGTTTCCTTAGACACTTGTTCCTCCACAGAACATTAACTAGAATTTATAAATATGGGCATATTTCATTAACTTCTACAACATTTTTTTGGCAATCATAAGGAAGAACAAGAATTCTGTTATAGAGATAAAATTATATATTAAGGATTAGGTAGAAAATGCCTACTTTAAAAACTGGACATCTCAGCAAACATTCATTTTATCTAATTGTGCTGTGATTTTAAAGGATTTTTTTCCCAGCATCTATATAAAAATTTACATTTATTTGTTAAAGAAGTAGTTTCTAAAAATGGACTCAATGCTCTGAAGAGTTGGGAAGTCAGACAATTTTAAAGTTTATATATACAACAAACTATACATGTAACAATTAAAACATTTAATGAATTAATATAACCCCACCAATACAATGTTTGCTACTGTATTAAAAGCATTTATTCAAAATATGTCAACCTCCTTCCAAAGGATGAAAGACACATGAGCCCATTTCTTATACTATGAGGTATATGGTAACAACAACAAAATTCCTAAATACAAAAGGATCATCAGTTGCCTAAATATAAAATTGAACTTTGGCAAAGATATGAGTGCTATGCAGAATAACACAGCCAATAAGGAGATCCTTAAGTTTGCACCATCTCCCTATATCATGGCACTGTCCCCATTCACTCTTCCCTTTCAAAGGGTGAGTTATAACCCTGTCCCAGATGACTCAGAATTTTAAATAGGTGGTCTGCTGATTAACACATATTTTCTCAAACCTCAATACTACAGCTATACAAATTACACTTTAAAAATATTTGAAACAGATAATTGAATTTATTGGTTGACTATGAGTAGGAAAATACATCGGTAAAGAAAAGAGACCCTGTATATAAATATAATACTAGCTAGTTACAATTTGACCAAGAAGGTTCCACTGAAAAGAAGAGTAAAAGCCCTTGTTACCACCAGTCCATAGGTCATATTCAGTTTCCCACTACCCTTATCAAAGAGCTGCCTAGGCAAATGGGACATTCTTTGAGCTTAGTGCAGATAATGTGCTGGGTTTTGTTACATGAATGGTAAACAAAACTTAGTCCAGTGCATTACACAATTTAATGTACTGTAAATAAAGACTAGATATTCTATTTTAAACACTACTTCAACATACTGGTTACTAAAATTTATGTAACCAAAAAGAAGAGCAAAGTGAACATCTCAAAATACTGTTTACAAGTAGGGGAGAAACACTTGCTAAAGGCTTTCTTTGAATTATCTGCAGCATTTGTACCGGGTATTCTTATTGGTTCATTAAAAGAGCAAATTGTTATAACTGTTTTGCTTAGGTTGGCTTTTATACTTATATAGCATGACCCCAAAACCTTAAAAGTCACTATGGAAACTAATTCCGTAAGTTTAAATAGTAAAAAATGGAATACTAAAATTGGAATTTATTATTGAAAACCAGAAATCTTTTAAGAGCTTTGAAATTTTAATTTCAACATTTAGAAGTGCATTCCACCCAATTTAATAATGTCCTTAGGTTTCAAAGTGCTAACTCAAAATAAGTTTTCCTGGCTGTCACCAAATCAAGTAAAAATAAAAGCACATTTCTTGGAGATGTTCCCTGCCTATCTTCTAGGACTATTAAAGTCGCAATCAACAATTTATTTCTACAACTTTAGTTTAAATTATGCCATAAATTAATTTTGATGAACATTGTTTAAATTCTTAAAGCATAAATAATTATCACTAATACAGTAAACTGTACTTCAGGAGATTTACAAGGAACTGATCGCCTCCAAATTTCTGATCATTAAAAACAGAAAATATACCCCAAATTTTCTGTAAAACATTCAATAAAATGGATTTATCCAGAAAGAATACTGAAATTACATTATGGCAACACCACATTAAATGTATTTGTTACAGAATTTTTGAAGAAAACCTATACTGTGAAAACATACTAGTTTTTATTGCATTTTAGGGAGTACGGATTATTGGAAATTATTCAGGACACAGAAAATATTTAAAACACAAATGCTTGCTTAACAGTCTATTTTGGTGTGACCATTTATTCCCTATAGACTTAAAATATTTTTCTCTCTTTTAAAGGTTACAATTGTAAATCTACACTCTTGGTTCAATTTATCACTATCTAATAAGGTGGAGAAGCTGTTCAAACTGACCCACAGAAGGTAGTCTGCCACAGAATGCAGTCTGCCTAGAAGAGGCAAGAACAAATATTTTCAAGACGTAACAGGCCATTATATCTTACTATGCTGCCCCCAAATTCAAATATTTTGTAGACAATAACAAACACAGATGAAAACATTTTGTGTAAAGCTCAAACCTTTAGCATCTAACAAGTGCACTCTAGTTCCAGCATCTATGAAAAGAATATATCCTCCATAAACAGAGTAAGTGCTTCTCCCCTTCCCCTTCCATAAAGCTCTCTGGACCTGTTATTACATAATGCAGATCATAGGAAAAGCAGTTTCCTTCATCTCATCAGTCCAACCAGCTCCAGCTTGCCCTTGCTGGAAATTGTCATGATGCACATTACCAACACAGTGTTTAGGATAAATGAGTAAACACACCTTTTATTCACACTTTACAAACAAAACAAAAAACCCAGAAAGAAACCCCATAAAAGTTATGCATTGGTTCTATATCAGTAATACCAACTTTCCAATGTACTGACTATAAACTGGATGTGTTCGGTGCCAGCACAACTTAAAACAAAAAGCAAAAAATAAAAAACCATCACAACAAAATGTTAAAAAAAAAAAAAAAACCTTCAAAGGAAAAACCAGGTCCCAGACAAAGATTCAAGATCAAAACCTTTTGGAGAATTTTTTCTTTTTTTTAAAGAAAAAGAAAAAGAAAAAAAAAAAAGAATCATTTACTTAAACAGTATGTGATTTTATTTTCTCTTAAAAACAGAATAAGCACATTTAAGTGCTAAACATTTTTCATAAAATTTTAAGTCATTATCCAAAATGACTCACTCTGTATAAAAACTGTTATTAACATTCAACAATTTCTTTTCTTAATGCTCACATACATGGTGTCCTTTTGCTCCCCTGCCTGCAGTTGAAACAAAAGCAGTTAGACCAAGTTCCCTGTGAATTCATTTGATTTTTTGGAGAGAATGAATGAATGAGAACAGAACATATAGGAGTTAACTTTGCGAAGTTAAAGCTGGCTTTAATCTCTACTAACAGCACTATGGGCAAAATACAAGGTATAATATAACTTTTATCTTGGTTGACATGTTAAAATGACTTAGTCACTTTTAAAATGATCTGAAGTATTGTCTTAGGGACCTGTTTTGAAAGTACATCTCATTTATTTTATACTGCTTCATAAACGGAAAATTACTTTTTTTTTAAAGGAATGATTTCTAAAAAACATGGAAACTAAGGAATACATGGAAAACAAAAAGAATTCACATGATAGTAGTACTCTGGGTGATGAACAGCACTGTGCAATGACACCAAGAAGCAGTGCTTGGGTCTGGTGAGTAAAGACCCAGGGACCCACCCTATGAACATGTTCCAAAACGTGATATTCAATGCTTCACAATGGAAAAAAAGCCACAGCCCATACAAAAGCATTTTCATAAAACTCTGACAAATGTTAAACAGTATTTAAAAATATAAAAGAGGATGCACAGATTTTCTCTGCATGCACAGGCAGTGCTTGGTGAGAACAAATTCAGGCAGGCACAGTGGAGATAGGACAGGAAATGTCTCAAAAAGGAGTTAAGAAGCTGTCCCTAAGCAGCTGTAATTCTGTAACTTAAAAAAGCTGAGGATTTAAAAATATCAGAATGTACATATATCAACCATTACATTCAGTCCATAATGCCTACAGATCATTCACTGCTCAGCTTATCTGTCCTGGTAGATAGTTTTTTGTAAAAACCCAGGAATTCATGGGTAAGTTGCCTCTGGTCCAAGAAAATGTCCTAAACTTTAAACAGATTTAGATTTAAAGAGCAATGTTCTCAATTTAAAAACAAAGTAGTACAAAAGGGCTAACAAAACCCTAACAGTGCAAATCATCAGCAGAGAAGGTCTGTTGCAACTTCTTTTACAAGCTGGCCTTTATAACACATGAAACAGGTAAAAAAAACTTAGCCTTAGATTACAATACAATCATTTCCAAATCTGATTTTTTTAGTACAAAATTTCATAAATCAGGTCTTCTATGGATCATATACAATCATAAAGGCTAAATTTAAATTCTATATTTTACAAACAAGTCTGAAAAAGGAGGGAGTAAAGTATGGAAGAATGATCTCTGGATGTTATTACTGGCCTCAAAAAAGTAGTGCTACAGATTTCTGTGCAAAGAGAATATGCTGTTCAAACATTTTCCTATTTCAAGGCATGAAAATATTATATTGGATAGAAGAAACAGGAAAATTACTTGTAACAAATTAAAGATAGGTGCAAACACACCAGTCCCTGTCTAACAGTATATAAAGCATATCGGGCTCAGAATTTGTCTGTTTGCTAGCACCTGGCTTTCATACTATATCCTTATCAAATAATCAGATTGAAAACTCAAATTATCATTAAGAAAAAAAAAAATCCCTAGTGGCCATACCTCACTCCCCTATATTCAGATTTTTTACGAGTTTATGAGTGAAACTGAGGTCATCCTCTGAAGGTACTTGACTACCTCCTGCCAGGAAGGTGAATGCCGTTAACTTGGGGCAGGAAAGGCAGTAAGAGCTCCAGTTGTGCAAAAAGTGAGAAGTGGTCAGAGGGGATGAGTGGGTGTGGGCAGCCGCTGATATTGTTCTCAACTAGCCAATGGTGGTCCAGAGGTCCCAGGATGCCTAAAGTGTTCAGCTGAGGTTTAGAATAGAAGATGTAGTCAATTATACCCTGAAAAACAGAAGGTAAAAAGAAAAAAAAGACAAGGCCCCACATAAGATAACACTTGAATACTGAGAACTTTCAAGACATATCCTTAGAGTCAAACAAAGAAACTTATTAGCCTGTAGGAAAAGGCAATACTACCTAAACCAAACGGCATCCCCAAATGTGAGAATGAAGAAAGTTTAGGGATGATAATCATTCTTCCTCCTATCTGGATCTTTTCAAAATCTTTAACAAGACCTAAAGAATCCTTCATGATAGGGCCTCTGCTTCTCTTTCCTAACTTAATTTGTGACACTTTTCCTTGCTCACTACTCCATTGCCATACTAGCCCTTTTTGGGGAGTAGGGAGGTGTGTGTGAAGTGGGGTACATTCCTTGTAGGCACCAAGCTCTTTCCTGCCCCAGGGCCTCCACACATGTCTGGAACACTATCTTCTACTTGTCAACTGGCTAACTCCTTCTCAACCTTCAAGTGCCAAGTGTAATCACTTTCCCAAGGCCTTCCTGAATCCTGCCCTCACCCACTTAATAGTTCCTACCACCTCTGATTCTTTTCCCTTGCTAACGCACACCCCAAGCTGTAGCTACATACTCATTTGTGTGGTTGAGACCCACCTCTCCCACCAGATCGTGATTCCACGAGGGCCAGGCTGTCTCGGCTCTTAACACCCTCGACAGTACCCTGGCGCAGCATCTGGCACACAGCTAGGTTACTCCTGGTTTGCTCCTTTCCTCCCTATAACTTCAGACTCTCCTTTACATGCTCTTGGCCAAGAGCATTTAAGCATGTTCAAGAGTCTTCTTCCTAACTTTCTATCAGGAGCAGGAACAAGAGGGAAAAAAAAAAATCCCTAATCTCTCCCACCTTTTAATTATCACCCTCACCTCTTCTTCAATCAACCTGCTTGAAATAAGAATCTAAAAGTTGGTTTTTCCTACATCATTGCTCAGTTATTCTCCAACTCATCATATTCTAGTTTCTCTGACTAGCTCTCCAGCGAAACAACTCTTTATCAATATCTTTCTGAAGCTTAACACTCACACCTCTTTCCCTAGAAAGGCTTTCTTTCCTTGGCATTTAAGTTCCTATACTGTCCTGGTTTTCCACCTCTCTGGTTACTGTCATTTACATGTTAGTTTTCCCCAGTCTACTCCAGTCTCTCTTCAACTCTACACACTCATCTGTTCCCAGGGTTAAATCATTATCTACAGTACTGTGGATCCTCCAAAGCCAAATAAAAAAAATTGTCAGTTTTCAACAGTTTCTCAAAGGAGTCTAAACAACCTCCCCTCTAAAATTAAGAACCAGTTAACACAAGTATTTACACTATTCTAATAGACAATCTAACCCGAATGATTATTTTCTCAGCAGGTTAGAAATGGAAAACTAGGATTTTAGAGAGCATAAATGCAAAAGGTAGCTAAAAAGGACAGTTGAACTCAAGTCCTAAACAACCACAGATAATAAAAATGAGGAGAATTACTAAGGAAAAGGCTCCATATTGTAATCCATTAATTGTAACAAGGCATATAAATAATATATATACTAGAAATTTAAAAATGGCTAATAATAAACGACATTTGGGTTCTCAAGCAGTACAGTTTCAGTTAAACTGAAATAGAGATGGAACACCTCATCTCAACTGACAGCAAATTAAATACGATGGTCCTGCATATCCAGCTGTTAGTAATGAGCCTATATAAAAAAAAAAATTGTCCCAAAAAGGTGACAGTTAACTCAGGATTTACTATCATTATTTCATCTGATTTCTTACCTTGGAAATGATTCTAATAGGTATCTATAAAGTAGGGATGGGACTCTAATCACATGGAATTCTACATTAAGAGTAATAAAAGAATGCTGCTGTCAACTAATTCGAGATGGCTTAATCCCATTCTGAGCATTAACATTTAAAGCCATCATAAAGTTATAAGACACTTTAAAAAAATGAAGGCTTTAAAAGTTTATTATCTCTGAACTCACCTTAAAATCAAACGTGTAATTTGTGTAAGGCATCAGGCCACTCTCATAGGCACTCTTCAACTTGAAACCATGAGTGATCCTTCCATTGGTTGTCCCATTTTTCCCATTACAACTGAATTTTGTAAGACTTTCATTATATCTCAGTTCCTTAAAGTCTTTATGATTTGTTTCTACTCCACCAGTGCTCAAATATTCCACAACACCTATAATGAAAATAAATGTACTTTTTGCACTGTCAAGTATAATACACAGCGTACAACACATAACTAAAAACATAATTCTGTAGTAAAGTTTTAAATCATACATAGTCCCACTTTCTAAAATGTTTCACTGTTTTTCACATTTGCCAAAACTTGTATAAACCCATTTTTACATGGTTTTAATCACAGTATACTGAATATTCTATACTGTATCACATGAACTTATGTTCATATGTCTTCTCAATTATTTTTTTTTAATGATTGCATAATACAACTGGGCTGATGTATAGTATTTAAGCTAGTTCCTTATTTTTTTTAAATTCATGTTATTTCTACCTTAAAAAAAAAAGAATACTATAATCAACATCTTAGTATGTAGGTTTCTGCTATGCTTAGTATAAAATACCAAGATTAGGATTCATTGTGCCTAAATATACATTGGGTTGGCCAAAAAGTTCTTTCAGTGTTTTCTGTAAGATGGCTCCAGTAGCACTTAACTTCATTCGAAACGATTTTGTTAGATTGTATGTGACAGCTGTCATATCAGCGTGCATTTAAAAAAAAAATTCTCAAAATTGGTGAATTTTTGTGTAGCCATTTTAATATTGAAGATGGAAGAAAAAAAGCAACATTTTCAGCATATTATGCCTTATTATTTCAACAAAGGTAAAAATGCAACTGAAACGCAAAAAAATGATTTGTGCAGTGTATGGAGAACGTGCTGTGATTGACTGAACGTGTCAAAAGTGGTTTGCAAAGTTTCGTGCTGCAGATTTCTCACTGGATAATGCTCCACAGTCGGGTAGATCGGTTGAAGTTGATAGCGATCAAATAGAGACATTAACTGAGAACAATCAACGTTGTACCATGAGGGAGATAGCCAACATACTCAAAATATCCAAATCAAGCATTGAAAATCATCTGCACCAGCTTGGTTATGTTAATCGCTTTGACTTTTGGGCTCCACATAAGTGAAAAAAACCTTCTTGACCAATTTCCGCGAGTGATTCTCTACCGAAATATAATGAAAATGTTCCGTTTTTAAAACAAATTGTGACGGCTGATGAAAAGCGGATACTGTACAACCATGTGGAACGGAAAAGATCGTGGGGCAAGCAAAATGAACCACCACCAACCACACCAAAGGCCGGTCTTCATTCAAAGAAGATGATATTGTATATATGGTGGGACTGGAAGGAAGTCCTCTATTATAAGCTCCTTCCGGAAAACCAAACGATTAAATTCCAACAAGTACTGTTCCCAATTAGACCAACTGAAAGCAGCACTCGACAAAAAGCGTCTGGAATTAGTCAACAGAAAACGCATAATCTTCCATCAGGATAATGCAAGACTGCATGTTTCTTTGATGACCAGGCAAAAACTGTTACAGCTTGGCTGGGAAGTTCTGATTCATCGGCCGTATTCACTAGACATTGCACCTTCGGATTTCCATTGATTTCAGTCTTTACAAAATTCTCTTAATGGAAAAAATTTCAATTCCCTGGAAGACTGTAAAAGGCACCTGGAACAGTTCTTTGCGCAAAAAGATAAAAAGTTTTGGGAAGATGGAATTATGAAGTTGCCTGAAAAATGGCAGAAGGTAGTGGAACAAAACGGTGAATATGCTGTTCAATAAAGTTCTTGGTGAAAATGAAAAATGTATACACACACACACAGCCAACTCTGAAAGAGTTACAGAACAACTTCACCATCCCTGGACACTATTTTTCCAATATGCGATGCATAAGATGGGTTCTGCAAATATTTAACTTTCATTTAATTAGTTAACAAGACTGTACACTTTCCCATGTGTTTGCTATTAAAATACTATATTTTGTAACATGGAAATAGGTCCTAAGAGCTGCATTATTTGACAAGAGTCTTGGCCCCTCAGATACTTTGTAGCTAAAAAGAGGATGCAAAGCATGTAGAGAAATTGCCGGTAATCCCCAGATGGCTTTGAAAGAAGAATTATGGATCTTAGACACCTTTATTTCCCCTGAAAACGAATTTTAACATAGTTTCTAACTTATTATCTATTCTCTCATCTATTGTGATAGCAGTGATGTGCTACTGAATTTAACCACTCCAAGTGTGTGAATGTCTGCGTGTGTGTATGTGTGAATGTGCGCATTCTTGCATGCATGTAAGTCCAAGGAAAAGTATTCTTGTGCATGTGAGAAAGTATAAACAAGGAGCTAAAAGACAAAAAGAAATACTCAGTTTGATATTACAAGGACTATGGTTTTTACTCACTGTACTATCTATGGAAAAGTATTTAAGAATAAGGCTTTCTGTAATCTTCTACTTTGTGATTACAAATCAAGATTCTTGATCTTTTTTTGTTAAAATCACTTGCCTGATCTGTGTAAATAAAAAACTCTCAATTTCCACCTAAGGTGTATTTTTCTAATCAAGCCCACCAAAACTGGAGATCCTTTAATATATGGTCAAATTTAAACTGGATTTTATTACCACATGCTGGAATCCCAAAGAGTCTGTCTTAATAACCTTTTCAGAGTGTGCATTACATATAACCTGGGGATAATGAAATACAATTATATGTTCTTTAATAAGTTACTTCAAGTTATCACCTACATGTTTACTGAAGATGATTAACATCCTTCCTCCTGAGGTTTTTCATAATACCATTTCATTATCAAAATGGTTCCCCTACTCCACAACACATTTTTTTTAACCTGATTCATAGCTGCCACTATAAACTGAATTTTCATTTTGACTAAATTTGTAATTATCAGAAACAACACATTACAAAAACATTTTAAGTCAGTAAGTATTCTATATAAAACAGAATTGTTTTGTTTTGTTTTTACCAGAGTCCGGCAAAGAATTAAGATCTGCACACAACACCAGTGGAATAGTTCCAAATTCTCCCAATGCACTGGACTGGAGGCTTCTCGAGGCTTTATCAATGATGTTCTTCACTTCTGAGAGGAACATCATTGTTTGAACCAACTTCACATCAGAGTATTCAGGGTCCCAGTGCATATGAGCATTAGCCACGAGAATAAGTTGTTTTTCTGTTCCAAGAGGTGGCTTTCCAGCTATATTAGATAAAAAGAAAACAAACAAACAAAACCTGTCCATAACCCCATATATGCTCACAGGGTCTGAAAGCAAGTAATATCTCAGAATCTTGGGAATAATAAAGAAGGCTAAAATTTAGTTAACAATCTCCCACCTGATGACTGAATCTACCCTACAACAAACCTGAGAAATAGACATCTAACCTCTCGGTTGAGTACTTCCAGCATAGGGTACTTGAACAGAGACAGCCCATTCTATTTGGGACAGCTTGATTTTTAAATAGTTCCATCTCCTTAAAACTTCTGGTCTTCTAGATGTCCTAAATTGAGCATCATAAAATTAAATTGACACCCTTTTTCTTAAGATATATTTAAGATAGTCACTAAGTTCCATCTTTCATCTTTTCTATCCCTCAGATTAAATATCCCCATTTCCAGCTGTTCCTCAAGTGACAGAAGTTTTCAGTTCTTAGCATGATGGTCACTCTAAATATACATTTAATTTGAAATAAGTGGTCCATTTCTCCAAAACTCAAGACCTTTAAAATAATGACTAAAAGGTCAGGAAGAGAAGAAGTCAGCATACAGAATATTCTTGTTGCCAAGAAATTATATAAGTGTATGGAGTTCTTCTCTCTGAGCAGTCATTTTAACTAATATTTACTTCAGCATTTTATGTGAAAAATTCTTGAGGAGAAAAGAAAGCTGTTTTTTTCCTTTGGCTTTACCCCTTTTAAGATTTGAAATACTTTTCTGGGCAATGCTTCCTCATCTTGAGCTTTGTGGTAAAGATAAATGGATATAAGGTTTTAGAATCTAAGATTTAAATTCTGAGTTTCTTCAGGTGTTAGACAAGACTATTAATATGTAACAAATTTTCTGTTTTCTATTAAATTTTGGAGGTCAATTTCATAGGAAGTGGAAAGGTCACTCACATGACATTTCAATCAATTCCTTTCGAAGTTCTAGCAGTACAGCAACTCCAATGTTATCTTTTGTCATGACTCTGTTCAGCATAGCTTCAGACCCTTCTGAATTTGCCATTGCTAGCTGATTAAATTCAACAGTGTGTTTCTGAACCAAAGTAAATCTAAAACAAAAACAAAAACAAAAACACACACATAAATATAAAATTGAGAATACCAAGACATTAGCTTTGTGGAAAATGCAATTTTCCCAAACTTCCTTAACAGATATGATGGCATGTAAATTACATTATGGAAAATCCTCCACACTTAACACCAAGCTTCCCATGTCCATTTAAGTTGTTCTCAGCCTGTTACGGATACAAATAACATTCTGATAAACTTTTACAACTTAAGATAATGTAGTCATCTTCTGTTTAGGTTTCACATTGGAAAATTCCATCTTATAATTTTAAAATAATTCTCTTCCTAAGTACAGGCTTAAGAATCTCTCCACCATCCCAGAGGGAATGCAATTACAAGGTGTTTCAAGTAACAGTTGGAGTTAAACCCTAGCAAACACCTGAAGAAACAGCAGCACTTTCAACATGTCCTCCAAAACACTATTTCTGATGAATCAAAACAAAACCCTCTAAGTCAACAGTACTGTTTTCTTGAGTAATAATGTAACGCCTCATTCTTTTACTTGCCAACTAATTTCCATTCCCTTGGCCCCCACCCTGCAAACAGAGAAAGTTTTCTTTTTAAGAAATAAGATGACTGGGAATTCCCTGGCGGTCCAGTAGTTAGGATTCTGCACTTCCACTGCAGGAGGCAAGGTTCGATGCCTGGTCTGGGCACTAAGATCCTGCATGCCATGTGGCTCAGCCAAAAAAAAGAAAAGAAAGAAAGAAAGAAGACGACTTACTTTTCTGTCTTAAAGAATATTGCACAGCCATCAACATGTTTTCTTTCTTGTTCTGACATTGTCCTAGCTCTAGATTTAGGACTAAAGAATCCATTATAGCCACGTTCTTTCAGTTCTACCAGAAAAAAACTGTAATACTGTTCTGTTTCAACCTCCTGAAAAATTGTAAATAGCAGAGTTATTTCATAAGACAAAAATCAGTCCTATGCATTACCTTTATATGTACAGTTTGAGAGCTTAAAATAATTTCAAAGGACTGATCTGCAGAATGAAGAATTACATTTTTTCGATGTAATTTACCTGAAACCAATCAGAACACCTACTTGTCATTTTACAGGTACCAGTTGATAAGGTCAATTCTTTGTTGTTTAGGAGTAAAGAATAGAAAGACATACACCCCTGTGCATATACATTTCCTTATATTTTAGAATTGGCGTAGAACAAAAATCAGAGAGGTAACAGGAACTCCACAGATCAAATTTCATGCCACAAGGAGAGTGACTTGCCCAAGGTCATCTAAGTTATTATGAGAGTTGGACTGAGAACCCAGTTACTGTGCACCAGGTTCAATGCCCTTTCCACTTTGACCTAACTATTCAATTACCACTGGTAGTAAAGCAAAATTATACCTTGATAGTGCCACAATTTCAGTAACATTGCCACCCAATTAAAAAATAGTGTACAGGGTGATCAGGGAGGAAAAAGTAAACATTTAGCTGTCATAGCAAACACTTAAAACCCAGCTTAACCCATTTGCTTAATTTGGCAGCACACTGCTACAAAGCACAGCAGGCAGTGAATGCTCCCAGAATTCACTAAATACAGAAAAAGTCCATATTTTAAGAACTGCTAAAGCTAGGACTTCAAATGTGTCAGTGTAATGCGTTCCCAAGCTGTTCCTTGCTTGATCAATGTTGGGGCATTTCTGCAATTTAAACAAGTGCTCTTCTGATGACTTACCTGAAGACTTATGACATCAGCATTGCAACTCAAGATTTCTTGAATAATGGCCTTTTTCCTGTAGTCCCAATTTAGTGCCCATGATGGACAGTAGCCATATAACTGCCGGGTCGCATATTTATCACAAAGAACATTATAGCACATGACAGAAAACAAGGCTGTAGGAAAGATAACTTTACTTATTCACACACGTGGCAGAAAAAAAAAAACATAATTAATTTCAATAGTTTTCACTTAAATGCTAAGTTTGACTTTATTCATTCAATATATATTCACTGAAAAGCTACTATATTCCAGACATGGCATAAGTAATGTTAGAAAATAAATGAAGGACAGGTATGTGGACAAATTATAATATAAATAAATAATGTGTCTCCTGCTACAGAGGTACACACAGAAGGTTCAAAAACTAACAGAATACGATCTTAAGTCCTTCAGCCTCTAAGACCAGGGCTCCTCATTTCTATGTTCCCTCCACCACTTCAACAATTGTTAATGTAGAATGTGGAAATGTGACAGGTAGTTTTCTTAACAGGCATCTCTACTTTTCTTCTACAGAGCAACTACTATTAATTCACATGAAAGAAAAGGGGTATTATAGACCAAATCCTGTTGCACACATCACAGAAGTGCTCAAACTATTTTCATAGAATTTTAAAAGGAGATTAGAGGTCATTAGTTCGATTTCTCTTTCAAGTAGGTGTTTTGGCTATCTTAAACTTTTGTATTATCAAATACATCTGGAACACAGTACAGTTTGGAAACTTACAGTATAGAAAGATTTTGGTGTATTTATTATAACTGAATTTGATCAATACTTTAGAGCAGAGTTCCTCAACAGCAGCACCTCTGATCTCTAGCCACAAGATGCCAAGAGCACTTCTACCAGTTGTTAACAATCAAAATATATCTCCAGGCATTGCCAAATGTCTTCGGGGGGATAAAATTGCGTCTGGTTGAGAAGTACTGCTTTATACCAAACTTTCCGTAGCATAGTATAGAGGCCAGGTAAACAAGTCTTCGTTATTATCTCCCAAACCAAATCAACCTTAAGCATTCTACTGTAACACTGCCCAAAATCTAAAGCATACCAACAATACTATTAGGTTTACAAAGAAAAAGTAAAAATAAGATTTAAAAAATTAGGCTACCAACCAGTTGGCCGTGTTCTGTCTGGTTCTTGTAACATAATCCAAGATCTTGGAGGTGGTTGTTCTGTTGAAACTAGTTGAATATAAAACACAAAATTAAACAATATTCTTACATGTCTTTCTAAAAAAAACGGTTTAATCAAATGACCACTTACTTCTTTTTGCAGTACCTGCCAAATTATCAAGCAAATAGTTCAGTAGCCTTCTTGTTCCATCTGGTTCCAGATAGAGGTTCAATATATCCTGGGTAAGTGGATTTCCTGGAAATGTTTTTTAAATAGGTAAAATGAAACCAAGACAAATACTAAAATATTTCAAAACTGAAAAATATGCCAAAATTATCAGATCATCTATAACAATGTATATTAACTATATATATTAACCATATATATAACTGTATATAAAAAACTATATATTAACGCAACATACCAAACTAGAACATTATTTTTTTCAGCTTTTGATGTGAAGAATAAAAATCATTCATACATTCATACATTCTATAGAAGTATCCAAAAAATGATTATTAATGGACTGATGTCAATATAGAAGATATCTAATAGTGCTCTGCATCTGACCCTGCCTCATCAACACTTTCATAATGATCAAAAGAGAGTAAAACTGGATTGGGGAAGAGGTGGAAGAAGGACTAGGCAAAGGAAAGGTGAGAGCCAATATAATGAATCACAGAATCAAAATTTAAGAACGCTACAAAGTTAATAAGAAAACAGCCTAATGACAAATGCAGTCTAGCACTTAGATTTTTTAAAATTCTAATGAATAAAGTAACAGGATGGGACAGACTTGGTTTAAGATTAAGCCACTAATGAAGGGGGAAACCCCAGGGCAGTGATCCAACGGTAAATTCAATCACTGTTTCATAAGTGCCAAAAATGAAAGCAAATGCAATGATTTACATGTATTGTTAATAGTCTCAAATTCTCTCAGAAGGACTTCTTATGTACAAGTAACAGCACAGTACACTGTTTCAAAAGCAAAGTTCCTATCCATGCTCCATTTTAAGAAAGGCTAATAAATTCTATAGATGGAAGATAGGTAAAATGATGAGAGACCTTAGCCATTCCAAATTAAAAAAAAAAAAAAAAGGTATGGAATATAAGAATGATCACCACACAGAGAAAAAAGCGTTTTTTTTCCTTTTCTCTTGTGAAAGAGTAGACTCAAAAGGCAGAATGAGGACCAAGCTCAGAATAGAAGTGTTTGTTAAACATTAGAATTATTTAAGATGAAATGCCCTGACCTGTGAGGTAGTGGAGTATCCTTCATTAAAAGCTGGATTACACGGATGGGAAGAATCCTAAGTTAGGATTTTAAGAACTGTAAAGGTAAAAACATGCTCCTATAAGTGCAAAGTATATATTTGTAGGAAGACAAGTAACAATAGTATCATTCCCCATATGTGTACAGTTCTTTACAGCTACCAGAGTCCTGAAATTTTCATTTAGTCACAATCCTTTGAGACAGGTAGCTATAACCTGAAAGTTACCAGGACCCTGTTAAGGATATCTCGAGAAAATGAAGTCAACCAAAAAACTTCTCAGTACCAGGTAAGCATCCCATTCTAACTAGACCTACATTACTGCTGTATTTTTACTACTTTCTAGTGCAAAAGTATTTAAAGGTAACTGCTGAGTACTTATAACTATGTGATCCTCCCTTCTAAGATCTTTCTATAAAATTAAAAACGATCCCCAAACCCAAACATCTATTTTTGACTCTCTAATAAATGCATGAAGCCAAATGGTATATTTCCCCCAACATCTGCTTGTTCTTTGGAATTCCTTTAAATTTAAAATTAATCTACTTTTCATTGCCTAGAAAAATAATACACATAGGGTAAACTTAACAAGTACAATACAATTCTGGAATTAACACATGATATTGAGTCTCAGAACTAAGGAACAAAAGTGAATGAGAGAAGTCGTTTCTGGAAAGATGAAGTAAACATACTTTTCCCTATTTCTCCTGCTGAATACAACTAAAATCCCATTAATTATGTGTAAAGAAATGTAAGACTCTGAAATGTGGTAAGAAGGCAGAATGTTCAGAGACCTCAGGACCTGAGGAACAACACAGTGGTGAATTCCTTGGGTTTACTCTTTGTCTCATATATCCCAGACACAGAGCTAAGAAGCCAGCAACACAGACACACCAATGGGTACAGAAAAAAAAATTCCAACAAATGCCAAAGGGCCAGGAAAGGGCAGCCTAACAAAACAAAACTTTTAGATAGTAACAGCTCTACTACAGCTAAACACCAAAGAAACATACATGGCATCCTCTCTACTCATGCCAGCAAAGACCAAGCAGGGAGCTTAGACTTCCACCCTTATGAGGAAGTAAGGAGGTACCCCAACACCCCTAGCGGGGTAGGGTCAGAGAAGGCCAAGAAGGTAGCTGGGACTTTTATCCCCTCCAGGCAGTAACAAGCACCTCCTCCTCTGCCCTGTGGTGTCAGCAGAGACCAAGAAGGGAAGCCTGGACTTCCACCCCAACCCGCAGTAATGAGGTGCTCTTCCACCTCCTTTCTGGGGATGACATCAGAGGAGGCTGAGGAGAGTCAAGACTTTTACCATCTCCCACCAGTAATGAGGTCACCCCAATGCAGTGACTATGGAGACCACATAAGGAGCCAAAACTGCCACCTGCACCCAGCTGACCCTCAGGTGTCAACAAAGGCTAAGTGGAATCTTAACTCCTGCCTCCCCTGGCAGTAAGGAGATGGTGTTCTCCATTTTCCCTGCCACAGCAGTGTTAGAGAAAGCCAGCAAAAAGGTTTAAATAAGATCCAGAGTCTTATAACATAATGTGAATATGTCCAGCTTCAAATGAAAATCACTAATCATACCAAGAACCAGGAAAATTTCAAACTGAATGAAAAAGATAATAGATTCCAACACTGAGATGATAGAAACATTAGAATGATCTGAGCAAAACCGAGAAGGCATGATAAAAATGCTTCAATGAAAAACTACAAACATGCCTGAAATAAAACGACAAAAAACAAGAAGACTCAGTAAACAAAAAGAAAGTTTTGGTAAACAAATGAAATGTAAAAAACCAAATGGAAATATTAAAACTGTAAAATAGGATAAATGAAGTAAAAAACTCAGTTGGATGGGTTCAACAGCAGAATGGAGGGTCAGAGGAAAGAATCAGTGAACTGGAAGATATAACACTAGAATTACGCAATCTGAACAACAGAAACAGATTGAAAAAAATAAATGAACAGAGAGCCTCAGGGACCAGTGGAACTACAACAAAAAATTTAACATTCATGTCCTCAGAGCAACGGAAGCAGAAGAGCACAGGGCTGAAGACGTACTAAAGAAATGGTGAAAGCTCCCCCAATTTGGCAAGAAACCTAAACCTATAGATTCAAGAAATTCAAACAGGACAAACCCAAAGGAATCTATACCAAGCAACATCATAATTAAACTTCTGAAAACTAAAGACAAAGGAAAAAATCTTGAAGGCAGCCAGAGAAAAACAACCTTATCTGTAGGGGAAAAACAATATGAATAACCACAAATTTCTCATCACAAACCAGAAGAAAGTGGCATGGTATTTTTCAAGTGCTGAAAGAAAAGAACTGTCAACCCAGAATCCTATATCCAGTGAAAATATCCTTTGGGAATGAAGGAGAAACAAAGACACTTTCAGATGACAGAGAACTAAGAGACTCTGTTGCCAGCAGACCCTCCCCTAAGAGAACCATTAATGAAAGTTCTCTAAATGGAAAGGAAATGATAATAGAAGGAACCCTGGAATATCAGGAAGGAAGAAAAAAGATTATGGTTTAATAAAGGGGGGGCAAATATAATAGGCTTTCCTTCTCTTAAGTTTTCTAAATCATGTTTGGCAGCTAATTGGGGGAGCAGGCAAATAAAAGGTCATAAAAAGAGTTATGGTTTTTATACGTCACTCAAACTGGTAAAGTAGTAACACCAGAAGACTGATAAATTAAGTTTATACACTGAAATACCTAGAGCAACCACTGAAAAAGATAATTCAAACACATCACAGACAAATTAAAATGGAAATGTAAAAAGATGCTCAAGTAACCCATAGGAAAGCAAGAAAAAAAACAGAAAAACAAAAGGAGAACAAACAGAAAACAAAAAATAAAGTGGCAGATGTAAGCCCCAATAAATCAATAATTATAGTAAATGTAAATGGTCTAAATAAACCAATTAAAAGACAGAAAATTGGCAGAGTGAATTTAAAAACATGACCCAACTATATGCTATCAACAAGAAACTCACTTCAAATATATATAAGCAGGTTGAAAGGAAAAGGATGGAAAAAAATCATGCAAACATTAGTCAGAGGAAAGCAGGAGTGACTATATTAATATCAGATCAAGTAGATTTCAGAGAAAATCACTACACTGCTAGTGGCCTTATGTAACGATAAAGGGCCAATCCTCCAAGAAGAATTAGCAATTCTAAATGTGTATCTATCAAACAACAAAACTGCAAAATATTTTAAGCAAAAACAGTTCCATCCAAAAACTGATGGAACTGAAAGGACAATAGAGAACTCTACAATTACAGTTGAAGATGTCAACACCCCTCTCTCAAAAATTGATAGAACCAGACAAAAGTCCACAATACCATCAATCTAATAGATACTAGACAAATATATTGGTTCTAATTGCTATTTATACATCATCTACACAATAACAGCAGAATACAAAACTCTTGTCCAATGCCAAGGGACAAATACTAGGACAGATCATATCCTGGGCCATAAAACCAAATGTCCACAAATTTAAAAGAACTGAAATTATGTAGAATGTATTCTTCAACCACAATGGAATGACACTAAAAATCAATAACTGAAAGACAATAGGAAAATCTGCAAACACTTGGAAAATTCTGAATGATCCATGGGTCAAAGAGAGAGTCTGAAGGGAAATTTCAATATGCACTGAGCTAGTGAAAATAAAATTTGTTGCTGGACACAGCTAAAGCAGGGCCAAGAGGGAGAGTTACAGCACTAAATGCATACATCAGAAGAAAAAAGTCCCAATTCAATAATCTAAGCTTCTACCCTAAGAACCAAGAGGAAAAGAGTAAAACAAACCCAAAGAAAAAGCAGCGTAGAAATACTAAAGAGCAGAAATCAGTGAAAATGAAAACAGAAAAATGGAGGAAAAATATTTTAAAGCTGTTTCTTTGAAAAGATCAATAAAACTGACGAACCTTTAACCAAGACTGATAAAGAAAAAGAGAGACAAAAATTACCAATATCAACAACGAAAGGGGGATAAGGGTATCACTACAGACCCTACAGAAATCAGAAGGATAAGGGAATACTATAAACAACTCTACATACATAAATTTAACAACACAGATGATATGGGCCACTTCCCTGAAAAACACAACCATCACAACTCACCCAGTAGATAATTTAATAGCACTACACCTAGTAAAGGAAATGAATTCATAATTTTAAAACTACCAGAAAAGAAATCTCCAACCCAGACTGCTGCACTGAAAAATTCTACTAAACATTTAAAAAAGGATTAACTCTAATTCTACAGAATCTCTTCTGGAAAACAGAAGATGAGGGAACACTTTCAAATTCATTTCATAAAGCTAATATCACCTTGATACCAAAACCAGGCAAAGTGAGTATAAAACAAACAAAAAACAAAACTACAGACAAATATCTCTCATGAATACAGTCAAAAATCATTAAAACATTAGCATACACTTATCAGCAATAAACAAATTATACACCATGATCAAGCGGATTTTATTCCAGGAATGCAAGCCTGGTTCAATATTCAAAAATTAATTACCAGGCTAAAGAAGAAAAATTATATATCACATCATATCAACTGATGGAGACCAAACATTTGACAAAATTAAATACCCATTCATGATTTAAAACTCTCAGAAAAAGAAGGATAGAAGGAAAAATCCTCAAATTGATAGGGCATCTACAAAATACCCATGCTAACATTATACTCAATAATGAAGACAGAATACTTTCTAAGATCAGGGAAAAGGGGGGATGTCTGCTCTCACAACTCTTATTCAACACAGTGCTGCAAGTTCTGGTCAGTGCCATAAGGCAAGAAAAAGGAAAGAAAAACATACATATTGGAAAGAAATAAACTTCTCCCTATTTGCAGGTGACCAATTTTCTACATAGAAAAAAATTTTTTAATTACCAAAAAATCTACAAAAAACAGAAAAACCAACTCCTAGAACTAGAATTGGGTTCAACAAAGTAGAAGGATACAAAATAAAAATACAAAAATCCATTATATTTCTATATACTGGGAATGAAAACATGGACAGCAAAATTTAAAATACATTATCAAGTATAAATCTAACAAAACATTTACAGGACTTTTATACCAAAAACTACACAACAGTGATGAAAAAAATCAAAATCTAAATAGATAGAGAGACATAACACGTTCATTGACTCGAAGACTCTACATACTGAAGACGTCAGTTCTCCCCAATTTGACATACAGGTTATCAAAACCCCAGTAATATTTTTTGTAACTATAGATAAGATTATTCTAAAATGTATATGGAAAGGCCAAAGAATTAGAATAGCTAAAACCATTCTGAAGAAGTAGACTATAGAGGAGGAATCAGTCTATCTATTTCAAGAATTATTACCCTATTTCAAGTTCCAAAAACTACGTGATACTGGCAGAAACACAGACACACAGATCAATGAAAACAACAGAGAATCCACACAGATTTGTCCAATTGTCCAGTGCAAAAGCAATTCAGTGGAGGACAGACTTTTCAACAAATCTTGCTGGAGCAACTGGACATGCACGAGCAAAAAACAAACCTTGAATTAATCCTCACGTCTTTTCACTCAAAATGGATTACAGACTTAAATGTAAAACAAAATCATAAATCTTTTAGTACAAAAAACTGGAGAAAATCTTTGGGATCTAGAGCTATTTCAAAGAGTTCTTAGACTTGACATCAAAAGCAAGAGCCATAAAAGGAAAAACTTAAAAACTGGATTTCGTCAAAATTAAAATTTTCCTACATAAAAGACCCTGTGTGGTATTGTGATTTATATTAAGAAATATGTATTTGGTTTTCATCCACTGTTCCTGGCACACATATCCTAAAACCTCTGATATTTCCTAAGTGATCAGAGTGATAAAGATGCCTCGTTATGTTAATGAGGTGACTTTTGGCCTTACCTGAAAGACGGGGCTGGTTGCCAAGAGAACCCACTATGTGATTAGAGAGTTGGAACTTTCAGTCCCACCCTGCTAAAGGGAGAGAGGCTGGAGGTTAAACCAATCACCATCAATGGCCAATGATCTAATCAATTATGCCTATGTAATGAAGCCTCCATAAAAACCTGAAAGGATGGGGCTCAGAGACCTCTGGGTGGGTGAACATGTGGAGACTCAGGGAGAGTGGTGTGCCTGGAAGAGGGCATGGAAGCTCTGTGCCCTTTCCCCATAACTTGGCCTATGCATTTCTCCAATTTGGCTATTCCTGAGCTATATCCTTTCACAATAAACAGGTAATCTAGTGAGTAAATGGGTTACCTGAGTTCTGTGAGTCACTCTAGCAAGTTAATCAAACCCAAGGAGGGGGTCATGGGAACCTCCAATCTGTAGCTGGTTGGTCAGACGCACAAGCACAGATGACAACCTGGGTTGTGACTGGCATCTGAAGTTGGAAGGAAAGGGGAAAGGGGCAGTCTTGTAGGACTGAGCCCTTTACCTATGGAAACTGATGCTATCTCTAGGTAAGTAGTGTCAGAACTGAGTTGAATTGTAGGACACCCAGCTAGTGTCCTAGAATTGCTTGTTGGTGTTGGGGGAAATCACCCACCCACCCTCCCACCCTATTAAGTGGATGAAAAGACAGGCTATATACTGGGAGAAAATATTTGCAAATCGCATATTTGACAAAACCATAGTATCGAAAATATATAAAGGACTCCCAAACTTCAACAGCAAAAAAGTAAACAATCCAATTAGCGCATGGGCAAAGGAATAAGGAATATTTCACATACAATGCTATACAGAGGACAAATAAGCACATGCAAAGATGTTCAGTACCTTTAACTGTTGGGGAAATGCAAATTACAACTACAATGAGATATCACTATACAGCTATCAGAAAGGCCAGAATAAAAATAGTGACAAAATCAAGCCTTGGTAAATTTAAGAAAATTGAAATAGTATCAAGTATCTTTTCCGACTACAATGCTATGAGACTAGATATCAATTAGAGGAAAAAAATCTGTAAAAACCACAAACACACGAGGCTAAACAATACACTACTAAATAACCAAGAGATCACTGAAGAAATCAAAGAGGAAATCAAAAAATACCTAGAAACAAATGACAATGAAAACACGATGACCCAAAACCTATGGGATACAGCAAAAGCAGTTCTAAGAGGGAAGTTTACAGCAATACAATCCTACCTCAAGAAACAACAAACATCTCAAATAAACAAACTAACCCTACACCTAAAGCATTAGAGAGAAGAAGAACAAAAAAACCCCAAAGTTAGCAGAAGGAAAAGAAATCATAAAATCAGATCAGAAAGAAATGAAAAAGAAATGGAGAAAACGATAGCAAAGATCAACAAAACTAAAAGCTGGTTCTTTGAGAAGATAAACAAAATTGATAAACCATTAGCCAGACTCATCAAGAAAAAAAGGGAGAAGACTCAAATTAATAGAATTAGAAATGAAAACGGAGAAGTAACCACTGACACTGCAGAAATACAAACGATCGTGAGAGATTACTACAAGCAACTCTATGCCAATAAAATGGACAACCTGGAAGAAATGGACAAATTCTTAGAAAAGCACAACCTTCTGACACTGAACCAGGAAACTGAAAATATAAACAGACCAATCACAAGCACTGAAATTGAAACTGTGATTAAAAATCTTCCAAAAAATAAAAGCCCAGGACCAGTTGGCTTCAGAGGCAAATTCTAGCAAACATTTAGAGAAGAGCTAACACCTATACTTCTCAAACTCTTCCAAAATATAGTGGAGGGAGGAACAATCCCAAACTCATTCTACGAGGCCACTATCACCCTGATACCAAAACCAGACAAAGATGTCACAAAAAAAAGAAAACTACAGGTCAATATCACGGATGAACATAGATGCAAAAATCCTCAACAAAATACTAGCAAACAGAATCCAACAGCACATTAAAAGGATCATACACTATGATCAGGTGGGGTTTATCCCAGGAATGCAAGGATTCTTCAATATACACAAATCAATCAATGTGATAAACCATATTAACAAATTGAAGGAGAAAAACCACATGATCATCTCAATAGATGCAGAAAAAGCTTTCGACAAAATTCAATACCCATTTATGATAAAAACCCTCCAGAAAGCAGGCATAGAGGGAACTTACTTCAACATAAGAAAGCCCGTATATGACAAACCCACAGCCAACACCGTTCTCAGTGGTGACAAACTGAAACCGTTTCCACTAAGATCAGGAACAAGACAAGGTTGCCCACTCTCACCACTATTATTCAACATAGTTTTGGAAATTTTAGCCACAGCAATCAGAGAAGAAAAAGAAATAAAAGGAATCCAAATCAGAAAAGAAGAAGTAAAACTGTCACTGTTTGCAGATGACATACTATACATACAGAATCCTAAAGATGCTACCAGACAACTACTAGAGGTAAGCAATGAATCTGATAAAGTAGCAGGATACAAAATTAATGCACAGAAATCTCTTGCATTCCTATACACTAATGATGAAAAATCTGAAAGAGAAATTAAGGAAACACTCCCATTTACCATTGCAACAAAAAGAATAAAATACCTAGGAATAAACCTACCTAAGGAGACAAAAGACCTGTATGCAGAAAACTGTAAGACACTGATGAAAGAAATTAAAGATGATACCAATAAATGGAGAGATATACCAAGTTCTTGGATTGGAAGAATCAACATTGTGAAAATGACTATACTACCCAAAGCAATCTACAGGTTCAATGCAATCCCTATCAAACGATCAATGGCATTTTTCACAGAACTAGAACAAAAAATTTCACAATTTGTATAGAAACACAAAAGACCACGAATAGCCAAAGCCTGAGAAGGAAAAACGGAGCTGGAGGAATCAGGCTCCCTGACTTCAGACTATACTACAAAGCTACAGTAATCAAGACAGTATGGTACTGGCACAAAAACAGAAATATCGATCAATGGAACAGGATAGAAACCCATGTACGTATGGTCACCGTATCTTTGATAAAGGAGGCAAGAATATACAATGGAGAAAAGGCAGCCTCTTCAATAAGTGGTGCTGGAAAAATGGAGAGCTACTTGTACAAGAATGAAATGAGAACACTCCCTAACACCATACACAAAAATAAACTCAAAATGGATTAAAGACCTAAATGTAAGGCCAGACACCATCAAACTCTTAGAGGAAAACCTAGGCAGAACACTCTATGACATAAATCACAGCAATATCCTTTTTGGCCCACCTCCTAGAGAAATGGAAATAAAAACAAACAAATGCAACCTAATGAAACTTAAAAGCTTTTGCACAGCAAAGGAAACAATAAACAAGACGAAAACACAACCCTCAGAATGGGAGAAAATATTTGCAAATGAAGCAACTGACAAAGGATTAATCTCCAAAACATACAAGCAGCTCATGCAGCTCAATATCAAAAAAACAAACAACCCAATCCAAAAATGGGCAGAAGACCTAAATAGACATTTCTGCAAAGAAGATATACAGATAGCCAACAAACACATGAAAGGATGCTCAACATCACTAATCATTAGAGAAATGCAAATCAAAACTACAATGAGGTATCATCTCACACCGGTCAGAATGGCCATCATCAAAAAGTCTACAAACAATAAATGCGGGAGAGGGTGTGGAGAAAAGGGAACCCTCTTGCACTGCTGGTGGGAATGTAAATTGATACAGCCACTATGGAGCACAGTATGGAGGTTCCTTAAAAAACTAAAAATAGAACTACCATACGACCCAGCAATCCCACTACCAGGCATATACTCTGAGAAAACCATAATTCAAAGAGTCATGTACCACAATGTTCACTGCAGCTCTATTTACAATAGCCAGGACATGGAAGCAACCTAAGTGTCCATCAACAGATGAATGGATAAAAATGTGGCACATACATACAATGGAATATTACTCAGCCATAAAGAGAAACAAAATTGAGTTATTTGTAGGGAGGTGGATGGACCTAGAGACCGTCACACAGAGTGAAGTAAGTCAGAAAGAGAAAAATAAATACCGTATGCTAACACATATATATGGAATCTAAAAAAACAAAAAATGGTCCTGAAGAACCTAGGGGCAGGACAGGAATAAAGACACAGATGTAGAAAATGGACTTGAGTACACCGGGAGAGGGAAGGGTAAGCTGGGGCAAAGGGAGAGAGTGGCATGGACATATATACACTACCAAATGTAAAACAGAAAGCTAGTGGGAAGCAGCCACATAGCACAGGGAGATCAGCTTGGTGCTTTGTGTCCACCTAGAGGGGTGGGATAGGGAGGATGGAGGGAGGCGCAAGAGGGAGGAGATATGGGGATATATGTATATGTACAGCTGATTCACTTTGTTATACAGCAGAAACTAACACACCATTGTAAAGCAATTTTACTCCAATAAAGATGTTAAAAAAAAAAAAAACAGTGACAATACCAAATGCCAATAAGGATGCAAAGAAACTGGATCACTCATTTATTACTGGTGAAA